>NC_133407.1:67978636-68281666 GCF_049350105.2 Macaca mulatta | reverse complement strand
GCCAATTCCTCAAGAACTGCCTTACCGAAAGGCTTCTTGAAGGGAAAGCTGTAACTCTGTGAGATGATTTCACAGAACACAAAGAAGTTTCTCAGAAAGCTTCCTTCTCTTTGTTATCGGAGGATATTACCTTTGGCCCTATAGTCTTCAAAGGGATCCGAAATATCTGTTCTCAGATTCCAAAGAAATAAGGCTAGCAAAGAGATCCACGAAATACAGATGTAACTCTGTGAGATGAAATAACAGAACACTAAGCAGTTTCTCAGAAATTTCTTTCCAGATTTCATCTGGGGATTTTTCCTTTTTCACCATAGCCCTCTATGGGCTTCCAAATATCACTTTGCCTATTCCACAAGAACTGCCTAACCGAAAGGCTTCTTGAAGGGAAAGCTCTAACTCTGTGAGATGATTTCAGAGAACACAAAGAAGTTTCTCAGAAAGCTTCTTTCTCTTTGTTATCGTTGGATATTTCCTTTGGTGCTATCGTTTTCAAAGGGATACGAAATATCTGTTCTCAGATTCCACAGAAATAAGGCTAGCAAAGTGATCCACGAAATACAGATGTAACTCTGTGAGATGAAATAACAGAACACTAAGCAGTTTCTCAGAAAGCTTCTTTCCAGATTTCATCTGAGGATATTTCCTTTTTCACCATAGAGCTCTATGGGCTTCCAAATATCACTTTGCCAATTCCACAAGAACTGTCTTAGCGAAAGGCTTCTTGAGGGGAAAGCTGTAACTCTGTGAGATGATTTCACAGAACACAAAGAAGTTTCTCTGAAAGCTTCTTTCCCTTTGTTATCGGAGGATATTTCCTTTGTCCCTATAGTCTTCAAAGGGATCCGAAATATCTGTTCTCAGATTCCACAGAAATAAGGCTAGCAAAGAGATCCACGAAATACAGATGTAACTCTGTGAGTGCAAGTCACACATCACAGGGCAGTTTCTCAGAAAGCTTCTTTCCAGATTTCATCTGAGGATATTTCCTTTTTCACCATAGCCTTCTATGGGCTTCCAAATATCACTTTGCAAATTCCACAAGAACTGCCTTACCGAAAGGCTTCTTGAAGGGAAAGCTGTAACTCTGTGAGATGATTTCACAGAACACAAAGAAGTTTCTCAGAAAGCTTCTTTCTCTTTGTTATCGCAGGATATTTCCTTTGGCCCTATAGTCTTCAAAGGGATCCGAAATATCTGTTCTCAGATTCCACAGAAATAAGGCTAGCAAATAGATCCACGAAATACAGATGTAACTCTGTCAGTAGAAGTCACACATCACAGAGCATTTCTCAGAAAGCTTCTTTCCATATTTCATCTGAGGATATTTCCTTTTTCACCATAGCCCTCTATGGGCTTCCAAATATCACTTTGCCAATTCCACAAGAACAGCCTTACCGAAAGGCTTCTTGAAGGGAAAGCTGTAACTCTGTGAGATGATTTCACAGAACACAAAGAAGTTTCTCAGAAAGCTTCTTCCTCTTTGTTATCGGAGGATATTTCCTTTGGCCCTATAGTCTTCAAAGGGATCCGAAATATCTGTTCTCAGATTCCACAGAAATAAGGCTAGCAAAGAGATCCACGAAATACAGATGTAAGTCTGTGAGTGCAAGTCACACATCACAGAGCAGTTTCTCCGGAAGCTTCTTTCCAGATTTCATCTGAGGATATTTCCTTTTTCACCATAGCCCTCTATGGGCTTCCAAATATCACTTTGCCAATTCCACAAGAACTGCCTAACCGAAAGGCTTCTTGAAGGGAAAGCTCTAACTCTGTGAGATGATTTCAGAGAACACAAAGAAGTTTCTCAGAAAGCTTCTTCCTCTATGTTATCGGCGGATATTTCCTTTGGTCCTATCGTTTTCAAAGGGATACGAAATATCTGTTCTCAGATTCCACAGAAATAAGGCTAGCAAAGAGATCCACGAAATACAGATGTAAGTCTGTGAGTGCAAGTCCCACATCACAGAGCAGTTTCTCAGAAAGCTTCTTTCCAGATTTCATCTGAGGATATTTCCTTTTTCACCATAGCCCTCTATGGGCTTCCAAATATCACTTTGCCAATTCCTCAAGAACTGCCTTACCGAAAGGCTTCTTGAAGGGAAAGCTGTAACTCTGTGAGATGATTTCACAGAACACAAAGAAGTTTCTCAGAAAGCTTCCTTCTCTTTGTTATCGGAGGATATTACCTTTGGCCCTATAGTCTTCAAAGGGATCCGAAATATCTGTTCTCAGATTCCAAAGAAATAAGGCTAGCAAAGAGATCCACGAAATACAGATGTAACTCTGTGAGATGAAATAACAGAACACTAAGCAGTTTCTCAGAAATTTCTTTCCAGATTTCATCTGGGGATTTTTCCTTTTTCACCATAGCCCTCTATGGGCTTCCAAATATCACTTTGCCTATTCCACAAGAACTGCCTAACCGAAAGGCTTCTTGAAGGGAAAGCTCTAACTCTGTGAGATGATTTCAGAGAACACAAAGAAGTTTCTCAGAAAGCTTCTTTCTCTTTGTTATCGTTGGATATTTCCTTTGGTGCTATCGTTTTCAAAGGGATACGAAATATCTGTTCTCAGATTCCACAGAAATAAGGCTAGCAAAGTGATCCACGAAATACAGATGTAACTCTGTGAGATGAAATAACAGAACACTAAGCAGTTTCTCAGAAAGCTTCTTTCCAGATTTCATCTGAGGATATTTCCTTTTTCACCATAGAGCTCTATGGGCTTCCAAATATCACTTTGCCAATTCCACAAGAACTGTCTTAGCGAAAGGCTTCTTGAGGGGAAAGCTGTAACTCTGTGAGATGATTTCACAGAACACAAAGAAGTTTCTCAGAAAGCTTCTTTCCCTTTGTTATCGGAGGATATTTCCTTTGTCCCTATAGTCTTCAAAGGGATCCGAAATATCTGTTCTCAGATTCCACAGAAATAAGGCTAGCAAAGAGATCCACGAAATACAGATGTAACTCTGTGAGTGGAAGTCACACATCTCAGAGCAGTTTCTCAGAAAGCTTCTTTCCAGATTTCATTTGAGGATATTTCCTTTTTCACCATAGCCCTCTATGGGCTTCCAAATATCACTTTGCCAATTCCACAAGAACTGCCTTAGCGAAAGGCTTCTGGAAGGGAAAGCTGTAACTCTGTGAGATGATTTCACAGAGCACAAAGAAGTTTCTCAGAAAGCTTCTTTCTCTTTGTTATCGGAGGATATTTCCTTTGGCCCTATAGTCTTCAAAGGGATCCGAAATATCTGTTCTCAGATTCCACAGAAATAAGGCTAGCAAAGAGATCCACGAAATACAGATGTAACTCTGTGAGTGGAAGTCACACATCACAAAGCAGTTTCTCAGAAAGCTTCTTTCCAGATTTCTTCTGAGGATATTTCCTTTTTCACCATAGCCCTCTATGGGCTTCCAAATATCACTTTGCCAATTCCACAAGAACTGCCTTACCGATAGGCTTCTTGAAGGGAAAGCTGTAACTCTGTGAGATGATTTCACAGAACACAAAGAAGTTTCTCAGAAAGCTTCTTTCTCTTTGTTATCGGAGGATATTTCCTTTGGCCCTATAGTCTTCAAGGGGATCCGAAATATCTGTTCTCAGATTCCACAGAAATAAGGCTAGCAAAGAGATCCACGAAATACAGATATAACTCTGTGAGATAAAATAACAGAACACTAAGCAGTTTCTCAGAAAGCTTCTTTCCAGATTTCATCTGAGGATATTTCCTTTTTCACCATAGCCCTCTATGGGCTTCCAAATATGACTTTGCCAATTCCACAAGAACTGTCTTAGCGAAAGGCTTCTTGAGTAGAAAGCTGTAACTCTGTGAGACGATTTCACAGAACACAAAGAAGTTTCTCAAAAAGCTTCTTTCTCTTTGTTATCGGAGGATATTTCCTTTGGCCCTATAGTCTTCAAAGGGATCCGAAATATCTGTTCTCAGATTCCACAGAAATAAGGCTAGCAAATAGATCCACGAAATACAGATGTAACTCTGTGAGATGAATTAACAGAACACTAAGCAGTTTCTCAGAAAGCTTCTTTCCAGATTTCATCTGAGGATATTTCCTTTTTCACCGTAGCCCTCTAAGGGCTTCCAAATATCACTTTGCCAATTCCACAAGAACTGCCTAACCGGAAGGCTTCTTGAAGGGAAAGCTCTAACTCTGTGAGATGATTTCAGAGAACACCAAGAAGTTTCTCAGAAAGCTTCTTTCTCTTTGTTATCGGAGGATATTTCCTTTGTCCCTATAGTCTTCAAAGGGATCCGAAATATCTGTTCTCAGATTCCACAGAAATAAGGCTAGCCAAGAGATCCACGAAATAGAGATGTAACTCTGTGAATGCAAGTCACACATCACAGAGCAGTTTCTCAGAAAGCTTCTTTCCAGATTTCATCTGAGGACATTTCCTTTTTCACCATAGCCCTCTACGGGCTTCCAAATATCACTTTGCCAATTCCACAAGAACTGCCTTACCGAAAGGCTTCGTGAAGGGAAAGATCTAAGTCTGTGAGATGATTTCAGAGAACACAAAGACGTTTCTCAGAAAGCTTCTTTCTCTTTGTTATCGGAGGATATTTCCTTTGGTTCTATAGATTTCAAAGGGATCAGAAATATCTGTTCTCAGATTCCACATAAATAAGGCTAGCAAAGAGATCCACGAAATACAGATGTAACTCTGTGAGATGAAATAACAGAACACTAAGCAGTTTCTCCGGAAGCTTCTTTCCAGATTTCATCTGAGGATATTTCCTTTTTCACCATAGCCCTCTATGGGCTTCCAAATATCACTTTGCCAATTCCACAAGAACTGCCTAACCGAAAGGCTTCTTGAAGGGAAAGCTCTAACTCTGTGAGATGATTTCAGAGAACACAAAGAAGATTCTCAGAAAGCTTCTTCCTCTATGTTATCGGCGGATATTTCCTTTGGTCCTATCGTTTTCAAAGGGATACGAAATATCTGTTCTCAGATTCCACAGAAATAAGGCTAGCAAAGAGATCCACGAAATACAGATGTAAGTCTGTGAGTGCAAGTCCCACATCACAGAGCAGTTTCTCAGAAAGCTTCTTTCCAGATTTCATCTGAGGATATTTCCTTTTTCACCATAGCCCTCTATGGGCTTCCAAATATCACTTTGCCAATTCCTCAAGAACTGCCTTACCGAAAGGCTTCTTGAAGGGAAAGCTGTAACTCTGTGAGATGATTTCACAGAACACAAAGAAGTTTCTCAGAAAGCTTCCTTCTCTTTGTTATCGGAGGATATTACCTTTGGCCCTATAGTCTTCAAAGGGATCCGAAATATCTGTTCTCAGATTCCAAAGAAATAAGGCTAGCAAAGAGATCCACGAAATACAGATGTAACTCTGTGAGATGAAATAACAGAACACTAAGCAGTTTCTCAGAAATTTCTTTCCAGATTTCATCTGGGGATTTTTCCTTTTTCACCATAGCCCTCTATGGGCTTCCAAATATCACTTTGCCTATTCCACAAGAACTGCCTAACCGAAAGGCTTCTTGAAGGGAAAGCTCTAACTCTGTGAGATGATTTCAGAGAACACAAAGAAGTTTCTCAGAAAGCTTCTTTCTCTTTGTTATCGTTGGATATTTCCTTTGGTGCTATCGTTTTCAAAGGGATACGAAATATCTGTTCTCAGATTCCACAGAAATAAGGCTAGCAAAGTGATCCACGAAATACAGATGTAACTCTGTGAGATGAAATAACAGAACACTAAGCAGTTTCTCAGAAAGCTTCTTTCCAGATTTCATCTGAGGATATTTCCTTTTTCACCATAGAGCTCTATGGGCTTCCAAATATCACTTTGCCAATTCCACAAGAACTGTCTTAGCGAAAGGCTTCTTGAGGGGAAAGCTGTAACTCTGTGAGATGATTTCACAGAACACAAAGAAGTTTCTCAGAAAGCTTCTTTCCCTTTGTTATCGGAGGATATTTCCTTTGTCCCTATAGTCTTCAAAGGGATCCGAAATATCTGTTCTCAGATTCCACAGAAATAAGGCTAGCAAAGAGATCCACGAAATACAGATGTAACTCTGTGAGTGGAAGTCACACATCTCAGAGCAGTTTCTCAGAAAGCTTCTTTCCAGATTTCATTTGAGGATATTTCCTTTTTCACCATAGCCCTCTATGGGCTTCCAAATATCACTTTGCCAATTCCATAAGAACTGCCTTAGCGAAAGGCTTCTGGAAGGGAAAGCTGTAACTCTGTGAGATGATTTCACAGAGCACAAAGAAGTTTCTCAGAAAGCTTCTTTCTCTTTGTTATCGGAGGATATTTCCTTTGGCCCTATAGTCTTCAAAGGGATCCGAAATATCTGTTCTCAGATTCCACAGAAATAAGGCTAGCAAAGAGATCCACGAAATACAGATGTAACTCTGTGAGTGGAAGTCACACATCACAAAGCAGTTTCTCAGAAAGCTTCTTTCCAGATTTCTTCTGAGGATATTTCCTTTTTCACCATAGCCCTCTATGGGCTTCCAAATATCACTTTGCCAATTCCACAAGAACTGCCTTACCGATAGGCTTCTTGAAGGGAAAGCTGTAACTCTGTGAGATGATTTCACAGAACACAAAGAAGTTTCTCAGAAAGCTTCTTTCTCTTTGTTATCGGAGGATATTTCCTTTGGCCCTATAGTCTTCAAGGGGATCCGAAATATCTGTTCTCAGATTCCACAGAAATAAGGCTAGCAAAGAGATCCACGAAATACAGATATAACTCTGTGAGATAAAATAACAGAACACTAAGCAGTTTCTCAGAAAGCTTCTTTCCAGATTTCATCTGAGGATATTTCCTTTTTCACCATAGCCCTCTATGGGCTTCCAAATATGACTTTGCCAATTCCACAAGAACTGTCTTAGCGAAAGGCTTCTTGAGTAGAAAGCTGTAACTCTGTGAGACGATTTCACAGAACACAAAGAAGTTTCTCAAAAAGCTTCTTTCTCTTTGTTATCGGAGGATATTTCCTTTGGCCCTATAGTCTTCAAAGGGATCCGAAATATCTGTTCTCAGATTCCACAGAAATAAGGCTAGCAAATAGATCCACGAAATACAGATGTAACTCTGTGAGATGAATTAACAGAACACTAAGCAGTTTCTCAGAAAGCTTCTTTCCAGATTTCATCTGAGGATATTTCCTTTTTCACCATAGCCCTCTAAGGGCTTCCAAATATCACTTTGCCAATTCCACAAGAACTGCCTAACCGAAAGGCTTCTTGAAGGGAAAGCTCTAACTCTGTGAGATGATTTCAGAGAACACCAAGAAGTTTCTCAGAAAGCTTCTTTCTCTTTGTTATCGGAGGATATTTCCTTTGTCCCTATAGTCTTCAAAGGGATCCGAAATATCTGTTCTCAGATTCCACAGAAATAAGGCTAGCCAAGAGATCCACGAAATAGAGATGTAACTCTGTGAATGCAAGTCACACATCACAGAGCAGTTTCTCAGAAAGCTTCTTTCCAGATTTCATCTGAGGACATTTCCTTTTTCACCATAGCCCTCTACGGGCTTCCAAATATCACTTTGCCAATTCCACAAGAACTGCCTTACCGAAAGGCTTCGTGAAGGGAAAGATCTAAGTCTGTGAGATGATTTCAGAGAACACAAAGACGTTTCTCAGAAAGCTTCTTTCTCTTTGTTATCGGAGGATATTTCCTTTGGTTCTATAGATTTCAAAGGGATCAGAAATATCTGTTCTCAGATTCCACATAAATAAGGCTAGCAAAGAGATCCACGAAATACAGATGTAACTCTGTGAGATGAAATAACAGAACACTAAGCAGTTTCTCCGGAAGCTTCTTTCCAGATTTCATCTGGGGATTTTTCCTTTTTCACCATAGCCCTCTATGGGCTTCCAAATATCACTTTGCCAATTCCACAAGAACTGCCTTACAGAAAGGCTTCTGGAAGGGAAAGCTGTAACTCTGTGAGATGATTTCACAGAACACTAAGAAGTTTCTCAGAAAGCTTCTTTCCCTTTGTTATCGGAGGATATTTCCTTTGGCCCTATAGTCTTCAAAGGGATCCGAAATATCTGTTCTCAGATTCCACAGAAATAAGGCTAGCAAAGAGATCCACGAAATACAGATGTAACTCTGTGAGTGCAATTCACACATCACAGAGCAGTTTCTCAGAAAGCTTCTTTCCAGATTTCATCTGAGGATATTTCCTTTTTCACCATAGCCCTCTATGGGCTTCCAAATATCACTTTGCCAATTCCACAAGAACTGCCTAACCGAAAGGCTTCTTGAAGGGAAAGCTGTAACTCTGTGAGATGATTTCACAGAACACAAAGAAGTTTCTCAGAAAGCTTCTTTCTCCTTGTTATCGGAGGATATTTCCTTTGGCCCTATAGTCTTCAAAGGGATCCGAAATATCTGTTCTCAGATTCCACAGAAATAAGGCTAGCAAAGAGATCCACGAAATACAGATATAACTCTGTGAGATAAAATAACAGAACACTAAGCAGTTTCTCAGAAAGCTTCTTTCCAGATTTCATCTGAGGATATTTCCTTTTTCACCATAGCCCTCTATGGGCTTCCAAATATCACTTTACCAATTCCACAAGAACTGTCTTACCGATAGGCTTCTTGAAGGGAAAGCTGTAACTCTGTGAGATGATTTCACAGAACACAAAGAAGTTTCTCAGAAAGTTTCTTTCTCTTTGTTATCTGAGGATATTTCCTTTCGCCCTATAGTCTTCAAAGGGATCCGAAATATCTGTTCTCAGATTAAACAGAAATAAGGCTAGCAAAGAGATCCACGAAATACAGATGTTACTCTGAGAGATGAAATAACAGAACACTAAGCAGTTTCTCAGAAAGCTTCTTTCCAGATTTCATCTGAGGATATTTCCTTTTTCACCATAGAGCTCTATGGGCTTCCAAATATCACTCTGCCAATTCCACAAGAACTGTCTTAGCGAAAGGCTTCTTGAGGGGAAAGCTGTAACTCTGTGAGATGATTTCACAGAACACAAAGAAGTTTCTCAGAAAGCTTCTTTCTCTTTGTTATCGGAGGATATTTCCTTTGGCCCTATACTCTTCAAAGGGATCCGAAATATCTGTTCTCAGATTCCACAGAAATAAGGCTAGCAAAGAGATACACGAAATACAGATGTAACTCTGTGAGTGTAAGTCACACATCACAGAGCAGTTTCTCAGAAAGCTTCTTTCCAGATTTCATCTGAGGATATTTCCTTTTTCACCATAGCCCTCTATGGCCTTCCAAATATCACTTTGCCAATTCCACAAGAACTGTCTTAGCGAAAGGCTTCTTGAGGAGAAAGCTGTAACACTGTGAGATGATTTCACAGAACACAAAGAAGTTTCTCAGAAATCTTCTTTCTCTTTGTTATCGGAGGATATTTCCTTTGGCCCTATAGTCTTCAAAGGGATCCGAAATATCTGTTCTCAGATTCCACAGAAATAAGGCTAGCAAAGAGATCCACGAAATACAGATGTAAGTCTGTGAGTGCAAGTCACACATCACAGAGCAGTTTCTCAGAAAGCTTCTTTCCATATTTCATCTGAGGATATTTCCTTTTTCACCATAGCCCTCTATGGTCTTCCAAATATCACTTTGCCAATTCCACAAGAAATGCCTTACCGAAAGGCTTCTTGAAGGGAAAGCTGTAACTCTGTGAGATGATTTCACAGAACACAAAGAAGTTTCTCAGAAAGCTTCTTGCTCTTTGTTATCGGAGGATATTTCCTTTGGCCCTGTAGTCTTCAAAGGGATCCGAAATATCTGTTCTCAGATTCCACAGAAATAAGGCTAGCAAAGAGATCCACGATATACAGATGTAACTCTGTGAGTGCAAGTCACACATCACAGAGCATTTTCTCAGAAAGCTTCTTTCCAGATTTCATCTGAGGATATTTCCTTTTTACCATAGCCCTCTATGGGCTTCCAAATATCACTTTGCCTATTCCACAAGAACTGTCTTAGCGAAATGCTTCTTGAGGGGAAGCTGTAACTCTGTGAGATGATTTCACAGAACACAAAGAAGTTTCTCAAAAAGCTTCTTTCTCTTTGTTATCGGAGGATATTTCCTTTGGCCTTATAGTCTTCAAAGGGATCCGAAATATCTGTTCTCAGAACCCACAGAAATAAGGCTAGCAAAGAGATCCACGAAATACAGATGTCACTCTGTGAGTGTAAGTCACACATCACAGAGCAGTTTCTCAGAAAGCTTCTTTCCAGATTTCATCTGAGGATATTTCCTTTTTCAGTATAGCCCTCTATGGGCTTCCAAATATCACTTTGCCAATTCCACAAGAACTGTCTTAGCGAAAGGCTTCTTGAGGAGAAAGCTGTAACAGTGTGAGATGATTTCACAGAACACAAAGAAGTTTCTCAGAAAGCTTCTTTCTCTTTGTTATCGGAGGATATTTCCTTTGGCCCTATAGTCTTCAAAGGGATCCGAAATATCTGTTCTCAGATTCCACAGAAATAAGGCTAGCAAAGAGATCCACGAAATACAGATGTAAGTCTGTGAGTGCAAGTCACACATCACAGAGCAGTTTCCCAGAAAGCTTCTTTCCAGATTTCATCTGAGGATATTTCCTTTTTCACCATAGCCCTCTATGGGCTTCCAAATATCACTTTACCAATTCCACAAGAACTGCCTTACCGAAAGGCTTCTTGAAGGGAAAGCTGCAACTCTGTGAGATGATTTCACAGAACACAAAGAAGTTTCTCAGAAAGCTTCTTTCTCTTTGTTATCGGAGGATATTTCCTTTGGCCCTATAGTCTTCAAAGGGATCCGAAATATCTGTTCTCAGATTCCACATAAATAAGGCTAGCAAAGAGATCCACGAAATACAGATATAACTCTGTGAGATAAAATAACAGAACACTAAGCAGTTTCTCAGAAAGCTTCTTTCCAGATTTCATCTAAGGATATTTCCTTTTTCACCATAGCCCTCTATGGGCTTCCAAATATTACTTTGCCAATTCCACAAGAACTGTCTTAGCGAAAGGCTTCTTGAGTAGAAAGCTGTAACTCTGTGAGACGATTTCACAGAACACAAAGAAGTTTCTCAGAAAGCTTCTTTCTCTTTGTTATCGGATGATATTTCCTTTGGCCCTATCGTCTTCAAAGGGATCCGAAATATCTGTTCTCAGATTCCACATAAATAAGGCTAGCAAAGAGATCCACGAAATACAGATGTAACTCTGTGAGTGGAAGTCTCACATCACAGAGCAGTTTCTCAGAAAGCTTCTTTCCATATTTCATCTGAGGATATTTCCTTTTTCACCATAGCCCTCTATGGGCTTCCAAATATCACCTTACCAATTCCACAAGAACTGTCTTACCGATAGGCTTCTTGAAGGGAAAGCTGTAACTCTGTGAGATGATTTCACAGAACACAAAGAAGTTTCTCAGAAAGTTTCTTTCTCTTTGTTATCGGAGGATATTTCCTTTGGCCCTATAGTCTTCAAAGGGATCCGAAATATCTGTTCTCAGATTAAACAGAAATAAGGCTAGCAAAGAGATCCACGAAATACAGATGTTACTCTGTGAGATGAAATAACAGAACACTAAGCAGTTTCTCAGAAAGCTTCTTTCCAGATTTCATCTGAGGATATTTCCTTTTTCACCATAGAGCTCTATGGGCTTCCAAATATCACTCTGCCAATTCCACAAGAACTGTCTTAGCGAAAGGCTTCTTGAGGGGAAAGCTGTAACTCTGTGAGATGATTTCACAGAACACAAAGAAGTTTCTCAGAAAGCTTCTTTCTCTTTGTTATCGGAGGATATTTCCTTTGGCCCTATACTCTTCAAAGGGATCCGAAATATCTGTTCTCAGATTCCACAGAAATAAGGCTAGCAAAGAGATACACGAAATGCAGATGTAACTCTGTGAGTGTAAGTCACACATCACAGAGCAGTTTCTCAGAAAGCTTCTTTCCAGATTTCATCTGAGGATATTTCCTTTTTACCTTAGCCCTCTATGGGCTTCCAAATATCACTTTGCCAATTCCACAAGAACTGTCTTAGCGAAAGGCTTCTAGAGGAGAAAGCTGTAACAGTGTGAGATGATTTCACAGAACACAAAGAAGTTTCTCAGAAAGCTTCTTTCTCTTTGTTATCGGAGGATATTTCCTTTGGCCCTATAGTCTTCAAAGGGATCCGAAATATCTGTTCTCAGATTCCACAGAAATAAGGCTAGCAAAGAGATCCACGAAATGCAGATGTCACTCTGTGAGTGTAAGTCACACATCACTGAGCAGTTTCTCAGAAAGCTTCTTTCCAGATTTCATCTGAGGATATTTCCTTTTTCAGTATAGCCCTCTATGGGCTTCCAAATATCACTTTGCCAATTCCACAAGAACTGTCTTAGCGAAAGGCTTCTTCAGGAGAAAGCTGTAACAGGGTGAGATGATTTCACAGAACACAAAGAAGTTTCTCAGAAAGCTTCTTTCTCTTTGTTATCGGAGGATATTTCCTTTGGCCCTATAGTCTTCAAAGGGATCCGAAATATCTGTTCTCAGATTCCACAGAAATAAGGCTAGCAAAGAGATCCACGAAATACAGATGTAACTCTGTGAGTGGAAGTCACACATCACAGAGCAGTTTCTCAGAAAGCTTCTTTCCAGATTTCATCTGAGGATATTTCCTTTTTCACCATAGCCCTCTATGGGCTTCCAAATATCACTTTGCCAATTCCACAAGAACTGCCTAACCGAAAGGCTTCTTGAAGGGAAAGCTGTAACTCTGTGAGATGATTTCACAGAACACAAAGAAGTTTCTCAGAAAGCTTCTTTCTCTTTGTTATCGGAGGATATTTCCCTTGGCCCTATAGTCTTCAAAGGGATCCGAAATATCTGTTCTCAGATTCCACAGAAATAAGGCTAGCAAAGAGATCCACGAAATACAGATATAACTCTGTGAGATAAAATAACAGAACACTAAGCAGTTTCTCAGAAAGCTTCTTTCCAGATTTCATCTGAGGATATTTCCTTTTTCACCATAGCCCTCTATGGGCTTCCAAATATCACTTTGCCAATTCCACAAGAACTGCCTAACCGAAAGGCTTCTTGAAGGGAAAGCTCTAACTCTGTGAGATGATTTCAGAGAACACAAAGAAGTTTCTCAGAAAGCTTCTTTCTCTTTGTTTTCGGAGGATATTTCCTTTGGTCCTATGGTTTTCAAAGGGATACGAAATATCTGTTCTCAGATTCCACAGAAATAAGGCTAGCAAAGAGATCCACGAAACACAGATGTAAGTCTGTGAGTGCAAGTCACACATCACAGAGCAGTTTCTCAGAAAGCTTCTTTCCAGATTTCATCTGAGGATATTTCCTTTTTCACCATAGCCCTCCATGGGCTTCCAAATATCACTTTGCCAATTCCTCAAGAACTGCCTTACCGAAAGGATTCTTGAAGGGAAAGCTGTAACTCTGTGAGATGATTTCACAGAACACAAAGAAGTTTCTCAGAAAGCTTCCTTCTCTTTGTTATCGGAGGATATTTCCTTTGGCCCTATAGTCTTCAAAGGGATCCGAAATATCGGTTCTCAGATTCCACAGAAATAAGGCCAGCAAAGAGATCCACGAAATACAGATGTAACTCTGTGAGATGAAATAACAGAACACTAAGCAGTTTCTCAGAAAGCTTCTTTCCAGATTTCATCTGAGGATATTTCCTTTTTCACCATACAGCTCTATGGGCTTCGAAATATCACTTTGCCAATTCCACAAGAACTGTCTTAGCGAAAGGCTTCTTGAGGGGAAAGCTGTAACTCTGTGAGATGATTTCACAGAACACAAAGAAGTTTCTCAGAAAGCTTCTTTCTCTTTGTTATCGGAGGATATTTCCTTTGGCCCTATAGACTTCAAAGGGATCCGAAATATCTGTTCTCAGATTCCACAGAAATAAGGCTAGCAAAGAGATCCACGAAATATAGATGTAACTCTGTGAGTGGAAGTCACACATCACAGAGCAGTTTCTCAGAAAGCTTCTTTCCAGATTTCATCTGAGGATATTTCCTTTTTCACCATAGCCCTCTATGGGCTTCCAAATATCACTTTACCAATTCCACAAGAATTGTCTTAGCGAAATGCTTCTTGAAGGGAAAGCTGTAACTCTGTGAGATGATTTCACAGAACACAAAGAAGTTTCTCAGAAAGCTTCTTTCTCTTTGTTATCGGAGGATATTTCCTTTGGCCCTATAGTCTTCAAAGGGATCCGAAATATCTGTTCTCAGATTCCACAGAAATAAGGCTAGCAAAGAGATCCACGAAATACAGATGTAACTCTGTGAGTGGAAGTCACACATGACAGAACAGTTTCTCAGAAAGCTTCTTTCCAGATTTCATCTGAGGATATTTCCTTTTTCACCATAGCCCTCTATGGGCTTCCAAATATCACTTTGCCAATTCCACAAGAACTGCCTAACCGAAAGGCTTCTTGAAGGGAAAGCTGTAACTCTGTGAGATGATTTCACAGAACACAAAGAAGTTTCTCAGAAAGCTTCTTTCTCCTTGTTATCGGAGGATATTTCCTTTGGCCCTATAGTCTTCAAAGGGATCCGAAATATCTGTTCTCAGATTCCACAGAAATAAGGCTAGCAAAGAGATCCACGAAATACAGATATAACTCTGTGAGATAAAATAACAGAACACTAAGCAGTTTCTCAGAAAGCTTCTTTCCAGATTTCATCTAAGGATATTTCCTTTTTCACCATAGCCCTCTAAGGGCTTCCAAATATTACTTTGCCAATTCCACAAGAACTGTCTTAGCGAAAGGCTTCTTGAGTAGAAAGCTGTAACTCTGTGAGACGATTTCACAGAACACAAAGAAGTTTCTCAGAAAGCTTCTTTCTCTTTGTTATCGGAGGATATTTCCTTTGGCCCTATAGTCTTCAAAGGGATCCGAAATATCTGTTCTCAGATTCCACAGAAATAAGGCTAGCAAAGAGATCCACGAAATACAGATGTAACTCTGTGAGTGGAAGTCACACATCACAGAGCAGTTTCTCAGAAAGCTTCTTTCCAGATTTCATCTGAGGATATTTCCTTTTTCACCATAGCCCTCTATGGGCTTCCAAATATCACTTTGCCAATTACACAAGAACTGCCTTACCGAAAGGCTTCTTGAAGGGAAAGCTGTAACTCTGTGAGATGATTTCACAGAACACAAAGAAGTTTCTCAGAAAGCTTCTTTCTCTTTGTTATCGGAGGATATTTCCTTTGGCTCTATAGTCTTCAAAGGGATACGAAATATCTGTTCTCAGAATCCACATAAATAAGGCTAGCAAAGAGATCCACGAAATACAGATGTAACTCTGTGAGATGAAATAACAGAACACTAAGCAGTTTCTCAGAAAGCTTCTTTCCAGATTTCATCTGGGGATTTTTCCTTTTTCACCATAGCCCTCTATGGGCTTCCAAATATCACTTTGCCAATTCCACAAGAACTGCCTAACCGAAAGGCTTCTTGAAGGGAAAGCTCTAACTCTGTGAGATGATTTCAGAGAACACAAAGAAGTTTCTCAGAAAGCTTCTTTCTCTTTGTTTTCGGAGGATATTTCCTTTGGTCCTATGGTTTTCAAAGGGATACGAAATATCTGTTCTCAGATTCCACAGAAATAAGGCTAGCAAAGAGATCCACGAAACACAGATGTAACTCTGTGAGTGCAAGTCACACATCACAGAGCAGTTTCTCAGAAAGCTTCTTTCCAGATTTCATCTGAGGATATTTCCTTTTTCACCATAGCCCTCCATGGGCTTCCAAATATCACTTTGCCAATTCCTCAAGAACTGCCTTACCGAAAGGCTTCTTGAAGGGAAAGCTGTAACTCTGTGAGATGATTTCACAGAACACAAAGAAGTTTCTCAGAAAGCTTCCTTCTCTTTGTTATCGGAGGATATTTCCTTTGGCCCTATAGTCTTCAAAGGGATCCGAAATATCGGTTCTCAGATTCCACAGAAATAAGGCTAGCAAAGAGATCCACGAAATACAGATGTAACTCTGTGAGATGAAATAACAGAACACTAAGCAGTTTCTCAGAAAGCTTCTTTCCAGATTTCATCTGAGGATATTTCCTTTTTCACCATAGAGCTCTATGGGCTTCCAAATATCACTTTGCCAATTCCACAAGAACTGTCTTAGCGAAAGGCTTCTTGAGGGGAAAGCTGTAACTCTGTGAGATGATTGCACAGAACACAAAGAAGTTTCTCAGAAAGCTTCTTTCTCTTTGTTATCAGAGGATATTTCCTTTGGCCCTATAGACTTCAAAGGGATCCGAAATATCTGTTCTCAGATTCCACAGAAATAAGGCTAGCAAAGAGATCCACGAAATACAGATGTAACTCTGTGAGTGGAAGTCACACATCACAGAGCAGTTTCTCAGAAAGCTTCTTTCCAGATTTCATCTGAGGATATTTCCTTTTTCACCATAGCCCTCTATGGGCTTCCAAATATCACTTTACCAATTCCACAAGAACTGTCTTACCGAAAGGCTTCTTGAAGGGAAAGCTGTAACTCTGTGAGATGATTTCACAGAACACAAAGAAGTTTCTCAGAAAGCTTCTTTCTCTTTGTTATCGGAGGATATTTCCTTTGGCCCTATAGTCTTCAAAGGGATCCGAAACAAAGAGAATATCTGTTCTCAGATTCCACAGAAATAAGGCTAGCAAATAGATCCACGAAATACAGATGTAACTCTGTGAGTGGAAGTCACACATCACAGAGCATTTCTCAGAAAGCTTCTTTCCATATTTCATCTGAGGATATTTCCTTTTTCACCATAGCCCTCTATGGGCTTCCAAATATCACTTTGCCAATTCCACAAGAACTGCCTTACCGAAAGGCTTCTTGAAGGGAAAGCTGTAACTGTGTGAGATGATTTCACAGAACACAAAGAAGTTTCTCAGAAAGCTTCTAGCTCTTTGTTATCGGAGGATATTTCCTTTGGCCCTGTAGTCTTCAAAGGGATCCGAAATATCTGTTCTCAGATTCCACAGAAATAAGGCTAGCAAAGAGATCCACGAAATACAGATGTAACTCTGGTAGTGCAAGTCACACATCACAGAGCATTTTCTCAGAAAGTTTCTTTCCAGATTTCATCTGAGGATATTTCCTTTTTACCATAGCCCTCTATGGGCTTCCAAATATCACTTTGCCAATTCCACAAGAACTGTCTTAGCGAAAGGCTTCTTGAGTAGAAAGCTGTAACTCTGTGAGACGATTTCACAGAACACAAAGAAGTTTCTCAGAAAGCTTCTTTCTCTTTGTTATCGGAGGATATTTCCTTTGGCCCTATAGTCTTCAAAGGGATCCGAAATATCTGTTCTCAGATTCCACAGAAATAAGGCTAGCAAAGAGATCCACGAAATACAGATGTAACTCTGTGAGTGGAAGTCACACATCACAGAGCAGTTTCTCAGAAAGCTTCTTTCCAGATTACATCTGAGGATATTTCCTTTTTCACCATAGCCCTCTATGGGCTTCCAAATATCACTTTACCAGTTGCACAAGAACTGTCTTACCGAAAGGCTTCTTGAAGGGAAAGCTGTAACTCTGTGAGATGATTTCACAGATCACAAAGAAGTTTCTCAGAAAGCTTCTTTCTCTTTGTTATCGGAGGATATTTCCTTTGGCCCTATAGTCTTCAAAGGGATCCGAAATATCTGTTCTCAGATTCCACAGAAATAAGGCTCTCAAAGAGATCCATGAAATACAGATGTAACTCTGTGAGATGAAATAACAGAACACTAAGCAGTTTCTCAGAAAGCTTCTTTCCAGATTTCATCTGAGGATATTTCCTTTTTCACCATAGAGCTCTATGGGCTTCCAAATATCACTCTGCCAATTCCACAAGAACTGTCTTAGCGAAAGGCTTCTTGAGGGGAAAGCTGTAACTCTGTGAGATGATTTCACAGAACACAAAGAAGTTTCTCAGAAAGCTTCTTTCTCTTTGTTATCGGAGGATATTTCCTTTGGCCCTATACTCTTCAAAGGGATCCGAAATATCTGTTCTCAGATTCCACAGAAATAAGGCTAGCAAAGAGATCTACGAAATACAGATGTAATTCTGTGAGTGTAAGTCACACATCACAGAGCAGTTTCTCAGAAAGCTTCTTTCCAGATTTCATTGAGGATATTTCCTTTTTCACCATAGCCCTCTATGGGCTTCCAAATATCACTTTGCCAATTCCACAAGAACTGTCTTAGCGAAAGGCTTCTTGAGGAGAAAGCTGTAACACTGTGAGATGATTTCACAGAACACAAAGAAGTTTCTCAGAAGGCGTCTTTCTCTTTGTTATCGGAGGATATTTCCTTTGGCCCTATAGTCTTCAAAGGGATCCGAAATATCTGTTCTCAGATTCCACAGAAATAAGGCTAGCAAAGAGATCCACGAAATACAGATGTAAGTCTGTGAGTGCAAGTCACACATCACAGAGCAGTTTCTCAGAAAGCTTCTTTCCAGATTTCATCTGAGGATATTTCCTTTTTCACCATAGCCCTCTATGGGCTTCCAAATATCACTTTGCCAATTCCACAAGAACTGCCTTACCGAAAGGCTTCTTGAAGCGAAAGCTGTAACTCTGTGAGATGATTTCACAGAACACAAAGAAGTTTCTCAGAAAGCTTCTTTCTCTTTGTTATCGGAGGATATTTCCTTTGGCCCTATAGTCTTCAAAGGGATCCGAAATATCTGTTCTCAGATTCCACATAAATAAGGCTAGCAAAGAGATCCACGAAATACAGATGTAACTCTGTGAGTGCAAGTGACACATCACAGAGCAGTTTCTCAGAAAGCTTCTTTCCAGATTTCATCTGGGGATTTTTCCTTTTTCACCATAGCCCTCTATGGGCTTCCAAATATCACTTTGCCAATTCCACAAGAACTGCCTAACCGAAAGGCTTCTTGAAGGGAAAGCTCTAACTCTGTGAGATGATTTCAGAGAACACAAAGAAGTTTCTCAGAAAGCTTCTTTCTCTTTGTTTTTGGAGGATATTTCCTTTGGTCCTATGGTTTTCAAAGGGATACGAAATATCTGTTCTCAGATTCCACAGAAATAAGGCTAGCAAAGAGATCCACGAAACACAGATGTAAGTCTGTGAGTGCAAGTCACACATCACAGAGCAGTTTCTCAGAAAGCTTCTTTCCAGATTTCATCTGAGGATATTTCCTTTTTCACCATAGCCCTCCAAGGGCTTCCAAATATCACTTTGCCAATTCCTCAAGAACTGCCTTACCGAAAGGCTTCTTGAAGGGAAAGCTCTAACTCTGTGAGATGATTTCACAGAACACAAAGAAGTTTCTCAGAAAGATTCTTTCTCTTTGTTATCGGAGGATATTTCCTTTGGTCCTATCGTTTTCAAAGGGATCCGAAATATCTGTTCTCAGATTCCACAGAAATAAGGCTAGCAAAGAGATCCATGAAATACAGATGTACCTCTGTGAGATGAATTAACAGAACACTAAGCAGTTTCTCAGAAAGATTCTTTCCAGATTTCATCTGGGGATAATTCCTTTTTCACCATAGCCCTCTATGGGCTTCCAAATATCACTTTGCCAATTCCACAAGAACTGCCTAACCGAAACGCTTCCTGAAGGGAAAGCTCTAAGTCTGTGAGATGATTTCAGAGAACACAAAGAAGTTTCTCAGAAAGCTTCTTTCTCTTTGTTATCGGAGGATATTTCCTTTGGTCCTATAGATTTCAAAGGGATGAGAAATATCTGTTCTCAGATTCCACAGAAATAAGGATAGCAAAGAGATCCACGAAATACAGATGTAACTCTGTGAGTGCAATTCACACATCACAGAGCAGTTTCTCAGAAAGCTTCTTTCCAGATTTCATCTGAGGATATTTCCTTTTTCACCACAGGCCTCTATGGGCTTCCAAATATCACTTTGCCAATTCCACAAGAACTGTCTTAGCGAAAGGCTTCTTGAGGGGAAAGCTGTAACTCTGTGAGATGATTTCACAGAACACAAAGAAGTTTCTTAGAAAGATTCTTTCTCTTTGTTATCGGAGGATATTTCCTTTGGCCCTATAGTCTTCAAAGGGATCCGAAATATCTGTTCTCAGATACCACAGAAATAAGGCTAGCAAAGAGATCCACGAAATACAGATGAAACTCTGTGAGTGGAAGTCACACATCACAGAGCAGTTTCTCAGAAAGATTCTTTCCAGATTTCATCTGAGGATATTTCCTTTTTCACCATAGCCTTCTATGGGCTTCCAAATATCACATTACAAATTCCACAAGAACTGCCTTACCGAAAGGCTTCTTGAAGGGAAAGCTGTAACTCTGTGAGATGATTTCACAGAACACAAAGAAGTTTCTCAGAAAGCTTCTTTCTCTTTGTTATCGGAGGATATTTCCTTTGGCCCTATAGTCTTCAAAGGGATCCGAATATCTGTTCTCAGATTCCACAGAAATAAGGCTAGCAAATAGATACACGAAATACAGATGTAACTCTGTGAGTGGAAGTCACACATCACAGAGCATTTCTCAGAAAGCTTCTTTCCATATTTCATCTGAGGATATTCCCTTTTTAACCATAGCCCTCTATGGGCTTCCAAATATCACTTTGCGAATTCCACAAGAACGGCCTTACCGAAAGGCTTCTTGAAGGGAAAGCTGTAACTCTGTGAGATGATTTCACAGAACACAAAGAAGTTTCTCAGAAAGCTTCTTTCTCTTTGTTATCGGAGGATATTTCCTTTGGCCCTATAGTCTTCAAAGGGATCCGAAATATCTGTTCTCAGATTCCACAGAAATAAGGCTAGCAAAGAGATCCACGATATACAGATGGAACTCTGTGAGTGCAAGTCACACATCACAGAGCATTTTCTCAGAAAGCTTCTTTCCAGATTTCATCTGAGGATATTTCCTTTTTACCATAGCCCTCTATGGGCTTCCAAATATCACTTTGCCTATTCCACAAGAACTGTCTTAGCGAAATGCTTCTTAAGGGGAAGCTGTAAATCTGTGAGATGATTTCACAGAACACAAAGAAGTTTCTCTAAAAGCTTCTTTCTCTTTGTTATCGGAGGATATTTCCTTTGGCCCTATAGTCTTCAAAGGGATCCGAAATATCTGTTCTCAGAATCCACAGAAATAAGGCCAGCAAAGAGATCCACGAAATACAGATGTCACTCTGAGGGTGTAAGTCACACATCACAGAGCAGTTTCTCAGAAAGCTTCTTTCCAGATTTCATCTGAGGATATTTCCTTTTTCACCATAGCCCTCTATGGGCTTGCAAATATCACTTTGCCAATTCCACAAGAACTGTCTTAGCGAAAGGCTTCTTGAGGAGAAAGCTGTAACTCTGTGAGACGTTTTCACAGAACACAAAGAAGTTTCTCAGAGGCTTCTTTCTCTTTGTTATCGGAGGATATTTCATTTGGCCCTATAGTCTTCAAAGGGATCCGAAATATCTGTTCTCAGATTCCACAGAAATAAGGCTAGCAAAGAGATCCACGAAATACAGATGTAACTCTGTGAGTGGAAGTCACACATCACAGAGCAGTTTCTCAGAAAGCTTCTTTCCAGATATCATCTGAGGATATTTCCTTTTTCACCATAGCCCTCTATGGGCTTCCAAATATCACTTTGCCAATTCCACAAGAACTGCCTTACCGAAAGGCTTCTTGAAGGGAAAGCTGTAACTCTGTGAGATGATTTCACAGAACACAAAGTAGTTTCTCAGAAAGCTTCTTTCTCTTTGTTATCGGAGGATATTTCCTTTGGCCCTATAGTCTTCAAAGGGATCCGAAATATCTGTTCTCAGATTCCACAGAAGTAAGGCTAGCAAAAAGATCCACGAAATACAGATGTAACTCTGTGAGTGGAAGTCACACATCACAGAGCAGTTTCTCATAAAGCTTCTTTCCAGATTTCATCTGAGGATATTTCCTTTTTCACCATAGCCCTCTATGGGCTTCAAAATATCACTTTGCCAATTCCACAAGAACTGTCTTAGCGAAATGCTTCTTGAGGGGAAAGCTTTAACTCTGTGAGATGATTTCACAGAACACAAAGAAGTTTCTCAAAACGCTTCTTTCTCTCTGTTATCGGAGGATATTTCCTTTGGCCCTATAGTGTTCAAAGGGATCCGAAATATCTGTTCTCAGATTCCACAGAAATAAGGCTAGCAAAGAGATCCACGAAATTCAGATGTAACACTGTGAGATGAATTAACAGAACACTAAGCAGTTTCTCAGAAAGCTTCTTTCCAGATTTCATGCGGGGATATTTCCTTTTTCCCCGTAGCCCTCTATGGGCTTCCAAATATCACTTTGCCAATTCCACAAGAACTGCCTAACCGAAAGGCTTCTTGAAGGGAAAGCTCTAACTCTGTGAGATGATTTCAGAGAAAACAAAGAAGTTTCTCAGAAAGCTTCTTTCTCTTTGTTATCTGAGGATATTTCCTTTGGCCCTATAGTCTTCAAAGGGATCCGAAATATCTGTTCTCAGATTCCACAGAAATAAGGCTAGCAAAGAGATCCACGAAATACAGATGTAAGTCTGTGAGTGCAAGTCACACATCACAGAGCAGTTTCTCAGAAAGCTTCTTTCCAGATTTCATCTGAGGATATTTCCTTTTTCACCATAGACCTCTAAGGGCTTCCAAATATCATTTTGCCAATTCCACAAGAACTGCCTTACCGAAAGGCTTCTTGAAGGGATAGCTGTATCTCTGTGAGATGATTTCACAGAACACAAAGAAGTTTCTCAGAAAGCTTCTTTCTCTTTGTTATCGGAGGATATTTCATTTGGCCCTATAGTCTTCAAAGGGATCCGAAATATCTGTTCTCAGATTCCACAGAAATAAGGCTAGCAAAGAGATCCACGAAATACAGATGTAACTCTGTGAGTGGAAGTCACACATCATAGAGCAGTTTCTCAGAAAACTTCTTTCCAGATTTCATCTGAGGATATTTCCTTTTTCACCATAGCCCTCTATGGGCTTCCAAATATCACTTTGCCAATTGAACAAGAACTGCACAACCGAAAGGCTTCTTGAAGGGAAAGCTGTAACTCTGTGAGATGATTTCACAGAACACAAAGAAGTTTCTCAGAAAGCTTCTTGCTCTTTGTTATCGGAGGATATTTCCTTTGGCCCTATAGTCTTCAAAGGGATCCGAAATATCTGTTCTCAGATTCCACAGAAATAAGGCTAGCAAAAAGATCCACGAAATACAGATGTAACTCTGTGAGTGCAAGTCACACATCACAGAGCAGTTTCTCAGAAAGCTTCTTTCCAGATTTCAATTGAGGATATTTCCTTTTTCACCATAGCCCTCTATGGGCTTCAAAATATCACTTTGCCAATTCCACAAGAACTGTCTTAGCGAAATGCTTCTTGAGGGGAGAGCTGTAACTCTGTGAGATGATTTCACAGAGCACAAAGAAGTTTCTCAAAACGCTTCTTTCTCTCTGTTATCGGAGGATATTTCCTTTGGCCCTATAGTCTTCAAAGGGATCCGAAATATCTGTTCTCAGATTCCACAGAAATAAGGCTAGCAAAGAGATCCACGAAATTCAGATGTAACTCTGTGAGTGAAAGTCACACATCACAGAGCAGTTTCTCAGAAAGCTTCTTTCCAGATTTCATCTGAGGATATTTCCTTTTTCACCATAGCCCTCTATGGGCTTCCAAATATCATTTTGCCAATTCCACAAGAACTGCCTTACCGAAAGGCTTCTTGAAAGGATAGCTGTAACTCTGTGAGATGATTTCACAGAACACAAAGAAGTTTCTCAGAAAGCTTCTTTCTCTTTGTTATCGGAGGATATTTCCTTTGGCCCTATAGTCTTCAAAGGGATCCGAAATATCTGTTCTCAGATTCCACAGAAATAAGGCTAGCAAAGAGATCCACGAAATTCAGATGTAACTCTGTGAGATGAATTAACAGAACACTAAGCAGTTTCTCAGAAAGCTTCTTTCCAGATTTCATGTGGGGATATTTCCTTTTTCCCCGTAGCCCTCTATGGGCTTCCAAATATCACTTTGCCAATTCCACAAGAACTGTCTTAGCGAAAGGCTTCTTGAGGGGAAAGCTGTAACTCTGTGAGATGATTTCACAGAACACAAAGAAGTTTCTCAGAAAGCTTCTTTCTCTTTGTTATCGGAGGATATTTCCTTTGGCCCTATAGTCTTCAAAGGGATCCGAAATATCTGTTCTCAGATTCCACAGAAATAAGGCTAGCAAATAGATCCACGAAATACAGATGTAACTCTGTGAGTGGAAGTCACAAATCACAGAGCATTTCTCAGAAAGCTTCTTTCCGTATTTCATCTGAGGATATTTCCTTTTTCACCATAGCCCTCTACGGGCTTCCAAATATCACTTTTTCAATTCCACAAGAACTGCCTTACCGAAAGGCTTCTTGAAGGGAAAGCTGTAACTCTGTGAGATGATTTCACAGAACACAAAGAAGTTTCTCAGAAAGCTTCTTTCTCTTTGTTATCGGGGGATATTTCCTTTGGCCCTATAGTCTTCAAAGGGATCCGAAATATCTGTTCTCAGATTCCACAGAAATAAGGCTAGCAAAGAGATCCACGATATACAGATGGAACTCTGTGAGTGCAAGTCACACATCACAGAGCATTTTCTCAGTAAGCTTCTTTCCAGATTTCATCTGAGGATATTTCCTTTTTACCATAGCCCTCTATGGGCTTCCAAATATCACTTTGCCTATTCCACAAGAACTGTCTTAGCGAAATGCTTCTTGAGGGGAAGCTGTAACTCTGTGAGATGATTTCACAGAACACAAAGAAGTTTCTCTAAAAGCTTTTTTCTCTCTGTTATCGGAGGAAATTTCCTTTGGCCCTATAGTCTTCAAAGGGATCCGAAATATCTGTTCCCAGAATCCACAGAAATAAGGCCAGCAAAGAGATCCACGAAATACAGATGTCACTCTCTGAGTGTAAGTCACACATCACAGAGCAGTTTCTCAGAAAGCTTCTTTCCAGATTTCATCTGAGGATATTTCCTTTTTTACTATAGCCCTATATGGGCTTCCAAATATCACTTTTCGAATTCCATAAGAACTGTCTTAGCGAAAGGCTTCTTGAGGAGAAAGCTGTAACACTGTGAGATGATTTCACAGAACACAAAGAAGGTTCTCAGAAAGCTTCTTTCTCTTTGTTATCGGAGGATATTTCCTTTGGCCCTATAGTCTTCAAAGGGATCCGAAATATCTGTTCTCAGATTCCACAGAAATAAGGCTAGCAAAGAGATCCACGAAATACAGATGTAAGTCTGTGAGTGCAAGTCACACATCACAGAGCAGTTTCTCAGAAAGCTTCCTTCCAGATTTCATCTGAGGATATTTCCTTTTTCATCATAGCCCTCTAAGGGCTTCCAAATATCACTTTGCCAATTCCACAAGAACTGCCTTACCGAAATGCTTCTTGAAGGGCAAGCTGTAACTCTGTGAGATGATTTGACAGAACACAAAGAAGTTTCTCCGAAAGCTTCTTTCTCTTTGTTATCGGAGGATACTTCCTTTGACCCTATAGTCTTCAAAGGGATCCGAAATATCTGTTCTCAGATTCCACAGAAATAAGGCTAGCAAAGAGATCCACGAAATACAGATGTAACTCTGTGAGATGAAATAACAGAACACTAAGCAGTTTCTCCGAAAGCTTCTTTCCAGATTTCATCTGAGGACATTTCCTTTTTCACCATAGAGCTCTATGGGCTTCCAAATATCACTTTGCCAATTCCACAAGAACTGTCTTAGCAAAAGGCTTCTTGAGGGGAAAGCTGTAACTCTGTGAGATGATTTCACAGAACACAAAGAAGTTTCTCAAAAAGCTTCTTTCTCTCTGTTATCGGAGGATATTTCCTTTGGCCCTATAGTCTTCAAAGGGATCCGAAATATCTGTTCTCAGATTCCACAGAAATAAGGCTAGAAAAGATCCACGAAATACAGATGTAACTCTGTGAGATGAATTAACAGAACACTAAGCAGTTTCTCAGAAAGATACTTTCCAGATTTCATCTGGGGATATTTCCTTTTTCACCATAGCCCTCTATGGGCTTCCAAATATCACTTTTCCAATTCCACAAGAACTGCCTAACCGAAACGCTTCCTGAAAGGAAAGCTCTAAGTCTGTGAGATGATTTCAGAGAACACAAAGAAGTTTCTCAGAAAGCTTCTTTCTCTTTGTTATCGGAGGATATTTCCTTTGCTCCTATAGATTTCAAAGGGATCAGAAATATCTGTTCTCAGATTCCACAGAAATAAGGATAACAAAGAGATCCACGAAATACAGATGTAACTCTGTGAGTGCAATTCACACATCACAGAGCAGTTTCTCAGAAAGCTTCTTTCCAGATTTCATCTGAGGATATTTCCTTTTTCACCACAGGCCTCTATGGGCTTCCAAATATCACTTTGCCAATTCCACAAGAACTGTCTTAGCGAAAGGCTTCTTGAGAGGAAAGCTGTAACTCTGTGAGATGATTTCACAGAACACAAAGAAGTTTCTCAGAAAGCTTCTTTCTCTTTGTTATCGGAGGATATTTCCTTTGGCCCTATAGTCTTCAAAGGGATCCGAAATATCTGTTCTCAGATTCCACAGAAATAAGGCTAGCAAATAGATCCACGAAATACAGATGTAACTCTGTGAGTAGAAGTCACACATCACAGAGCATTTCTCAGAAAGCTTCTTTCCATATTTCATCTGAGGATATTTCCATTTTCACCGTAGCCCTCTACGGGCTTCCAAATATCACTTTGCCAATTCCACAAGAACTGCCTTACCGAAAGGCTTATTGAAGGGAAAGCTGTAACTCTGTGAGATGATTTCACAGAACACAAAGAAGTTTCTCAGAAAGCTTCTTTCTCTTTGTTATCGGAGGATATTTCCTTTGGCCCTATAGTCTTCACAGGGATCCGAAATATCTGTTCTCAGATTCCACAGAAATAAGGCTAGCAAAGAGATCCACGATATACAGATGGAACTCTGTGAGTGCAAGTCACACATCACAGAGCATTTTCTCAGAAAGCTTCTTTCCAGATTTCATCTGAGGATATTTCCTTTTTCACCATATCCCTCTATGGGCTTCCAAATATCACTTTGCCAATTCCACAAGAACTGTCTTAGCGAAAGGCTTCTTGAGGAGAAAGCTGTAACTCTGTGAGACGATTTCACAGAACACAAAGAAGTTTCTCAGAAAGCTTCTTTCTCTTTGTTATCGGAGGATATTTCCTTTGGCCCTATAGTCTTCAAAGGGATCCGAAATATCTGTTCTCAGATTCCACAGAAATAAGGCTAGCAAAGAGATCCACGAAATACAGATGTAACTCTGTGAGTGGAAGTCACACATCACAGAGCAGTTTCTCAGAAAGCTTCTTTCCAGATTTCATCTATGGATATTTCCTTTTTCACCATAGCCCTCTTTGGGCTTCCAAATATCACTTTGCCAATTCCACAGGAACTGCCTTACCGAAAGGCTTCTTGAAGGGAAAGCTGTAACTCTGTGAGATGATTTCACAGAACACAAAGAAGTTTCTCAGAAAGCTTCTTTCTCTTTGTTATCTGAGGATAATTCCTTTGGCCCTATAGTCTTCAAAGGGATCCGAAATATCTGTTCTCAGATTCCACAGAAATAAGGCTACGAAAGAGATCCACGAAATACAGATGTAACTCTGTGAGATGAATTAACAGAACACTAAGCAGTTTCTCAGAAAGCTTTTTTCCAGATTTCATCTGAGGATATTTCCTTTTTAACCATAGCCCTCTATGGGCTTCCAAATATCACTTTGCCAATTCCACAAGAACTGTCTTAGCGAAAGGCTTCTTGAGGAGAAAGCTGTAACTCTGTGAGACGATTTCACAGAACACAAAGATGTTTCTCAGAAAGCTTCTTTCTCTTTGTTATCGGAGGATATTTCATTTGGCCCTATAGTCTTCAAAGGGATCCGAAATATCTGTTCTCAGATTCCACAGAAATAAGGCTAGCAAAGAGATCCACGAAATACAGATGTAACTCTGTGAGTGGAAGTCACACATCACAGAGCAGTTTCTCAGAAAGCTTCTTTCCAGATTTCATCTGAGTATATTTCCTTTTTCACCATAGCCCTCTATGGGCTTCCAAATATCACTTTGCCAATTCCACAAGAACTGCCTTACCGAAAGGCTTCTTGAAGGGAAAGCTGTAACTCTGTAAGATGATTTCACAGAACACAAAGAAGTTTCTCAGAAAGCTTCTTTCTCTTTGTTATCGGAGGATATTTCCTTTGGCCCTAAAGTCTTCAAAGGGATCCGAAATATCTGTTCTCAGATTCCACAGAAATAAGGCTAGCAAAGAGATCCACGAAATACAGATGTAACTCTGTGAGATGAAATAACAGAACACTAAGCAGTTTCTCAGAAAGCTTCTTTCCAGATTTCATCTGAGGATATTTCCTTTTTCACCATAGAGCTCTGTGGGCTTCCAAATATCACTTTGCCAATTCCACAAGAACTGTCTTAGCGAAAGCCTTCTTTAGGGGAAAGCTGTAACTCTGTGAGATGATTTCAGAGAACACAAAGAAGTTTCTCAGAAAGCTCCTTTCTCTTTGTTATCGGAGGATATTTCCTTTGGCCCTATAGTCGTCAAAGGGATCCGAAATATCTGTTCTCAGATTCCACAGAAATAAGGCTAGCAAAGAGATCCACGAAATACAGATGTAACTCTGTCAGTGCAAGTCACACATCACAGAGCAGTTTCTCAGAAAGCTTCTTTCCAGATTTCATCTGAGGATATTTCCTTTTTCACCATAGCCCTCTATGGGCTTCCAAATATCACTTTGCCAATTCCACAAGAACTGCCTCACCGAAAGGCTTCTTGAAGCGATAGCTGTAACTCTCTGAGATGATTTCACAGAACACAAAGAAGTTTCTCAGAAAGCTTCTTTCTCTTTGTTATCGGAGGATATTTCCTTTGGCCCTATAGTCTTCAAAGGGATCCGAAATATCTGTTCTCAGATTCCACAGAAATAAGGCTAGCAAAGAGATTCACGAAATGCAGATGTAACTCTGTGAGTGCAATTCACACATCACAGAGCAGTTTCTCAGAAAGCTTCTTTCCAGATTTCATCTGGGGATTTTTCCTTTTTCACCATAGCCCTCTATGGACTTCCAAATATCACTTTGCCAATTCCACAAGAACTGCCTAACCGAAAGGCTTCTTGAAGGGAAAGCTCTAACTCCGTGAGGTGATTTCAGAGAACACAAAGAAGTTTCTCAGAAAGCTTCTTTCTCTTTGTCATCGGAGGATATTTCCTTTGGTCCTATAGTTTTCAAAGGGATCTGAAATATCTGTTCTCAGATTCCACAGAAATAAGGCTAGCAAAGAGATCCACGAAATACAGATGTAACTCTGTGAGTGCAATTCACACATCACAGAGCAGTTTCTCAGAAAGCTTCTTTCCAGATTTCATCTGAGGATATATCCTCTTTCACCATAGCCCGCTATGGGCTTCCAAATATCACTTTGCCAATTCCACAAGAACTGTCTTAGCGAAAGGCTTCTTGAGGGGAAAGCTGTAACTCTGTGAGATTATTTCACAGAACACAAAGAAGTTTCTCAGAAAGCTTCTTTCTCTTTGTTATCGGAGGATATTTCCTTTGGCCCTATAATCTTCAAAGGGATCCGAAATATCTGTTCTCAGATTCCACAGAAATAAGGCTAGCAAAGAGATCCACGAAATACAGATGTAACTCTGTGAGTGCAAGTCACACATCACAGAGCAGTTTCTCAGAAGGCTTCTTATCGGATTTCATCTTAGGATATTTCCTTTTTCACCATAGCCCTCTATGGGCTTCCAAATATCACTTTGCCAATTCCACAAGAACTGCCTTACCGAATGGCTTCTTGAAGGGAAAGTTGTAACTCTGTGAGATGATTTCAGAGAACACAAAGAAGTTTCTCAGAAAGCTTCTTTCTCTTTGTTATCGGAGGATATTTCCTTTGGCCCTATAGTCTTCAAAGGGATCCGAAATATCTGTTCTCAGATTCCACAGAAATAAGGCTAGCAAAGAGATCCACGAAATACAGATGTAACTCTGTGAGATGAATTAACAGAATACTAAGCAGTTTCTCAGAAAGCTTCTATCCAGATTTCATCTGGGGATATTTCCTTTTTCACCATAGCCCTCTAAGGGCTTCCAAATATCACTTTGCCAATTCCACAAGAACTGCCTAACCAAAAGGCTTCTTGAAGGGAAAGCTCTAACTCTGTGCGATGATTTCAGAGAACACAAAGAAGTTTCTCAGAAAGCTTCTTTCTCTTTGTTATCGGAGGATATTTCCTTTGATCCTATAGTTTTCAAAGGGATCCGAAATATCTGTTCTCAGATTCTACAGAAATAAGGCTAGCAAAGAGATCCACGAAATACAGATGTAACTCTGTGAGTGCAATTCACACATCACAGAGCAGTTTCTCAGAGAGCTTCCTTCCAGATTTCATATGAGGATATTTCCTTTTTCACCACAGGCCTCTATGGGCTTCCAAATATCACTTTGCCAATTCCACAAGAACTGTCTTAGCGAAAGGCTATTTGAGGGGAAAGCTGTAACTCTGTGAGATGATTTCACAGAACACAAAGAAGTTTCTCAGAAAGCTTCTTTCTCTTTGTTATCGGAGGATATTTCCTTTGGCGCTATAGTCTTCAAAGGGATCCGAAATATCTGTTCTCAGATTCCACAGAAATAAGGCTAGCAAAGAGATCCACGAAATACAGATGTAACTCTGTCAGTGCAAGTCACACATCACAGAGCAGTTTCTCAGAATGCTTCTTTCCAGATTTCATCTGAGGATATTTCCTTTTTCACCATAGCCTTCTATGGTCTTCCAAATATCACTTTGCAAATTCCACAAGAACTGCCTTACCGAAAGGCTTCTTGAAGGGAAAGCTGTAACTCTGTGAGATGATTTCACAGAACACAAAGAAGTTTCTCAGAAAGCTTCTTTCTCCTTGTTATCGGAGGATATTTCCTTTGGCCCTATAATCTTCAAAGGGATCCGAAATATCTGTTCTCAGATTCCACAGAAATAAGGCTAGCAAAGAGATCCACGAATACAGATGGAACTCTGTGAGTGCAAGTCACACATCACAGAGCATTTTCTCAGAAAGCTTCTTCCCAGATTTCATCTGAGGATATTTCCTTTTTACCATAGCCCTCTATGGGCTTCCAAATATCACTTTGCCTATTCCACAAGAACTGTCTTAGCGAAATGCTTCTTGAGGGGAAGCTGTAACTCTGTGAGATGATTTCACAGAACACAAAGAAGTTTCTCAAAAAGCTTCTTTCTCTCTGTTATCGGAGGATAGTTCCTTTGGCCCTATAGTCTTCAAAGGGATCCGAAATATCTGTTTTCAGATTCCACAGAAATAAGGCTAGAAAAGATCCACGAAATACAGATGTAACTCTGTGAGATGAATTAAATAACACTAAGCAGTTTCTCAGAAAGATTCTTTCCAGATTTCATCTGGGGATATTTCCTTTTTCACCATAGCCCTCTATGGGCTTCCAAATATCACTTTGCCAATTCCACAAGAACTGCCTAACCGAAACGCTTCCTGAAGGGAAAGCTCTAAGTCTGTGAGATGACTTCAGAGAACACAAAGAAGTTTCTCAGAAAGCTTCTTTCTCTTTGTTATCGGAGGATATTTCCTTTGCTCCTATAGATTTCAAAGGGATCAGAAATATCTGTTCTCAGTTTCCACAGAAATAAGGATAGCAAAGAGATCCACGAAATACAGATGTAACTCTGTGAGTGCAATTCACACATCACAGAGCAGTTTCTCAGAAAGCTTCTTTCCAGATTTCATCTGAGGATATTTCCTTTTTCACCACAGGCCTCTATGGGCTTCCAAATATCACTTTGCCAATTCCACAAGGACTGTCTTAGCGAAAGGCTTCTTGAGGGGAAAGCTGTAACTCTGTGAGATGATTTCACAGAACACAAAGAAGTTTCTCAGAAAGCTTCTTTCTCTTTGTTATCGGAGGATATTTCCTTTGGCCCCATAGTCTTCAAAGGGATCCGAAATATCTGTTCTCAGATTCCACAGAAATAAGGCTAGCAAAGAGATCCACGAAATACAGATGTAAGTCTGTGAGTGCAAGTCACACATCACAGAGCAGTTTCTCAGAAAGCTTCTTTCCAGATTTCATCTGAGGATATTTCCTTTTTCAGTATAGCCCTGTATGGGCTTCCAAATATCACTTTGCCAATTCCACAAGAACTATCTTAGCGAAAGGCTTCTTGAGGGGAAAGCTGTAACTCTGTGAGATGATTTCACAGAACACAAAGAAGTTTCTCAGAAAGCTTCTTGCTCTTTGTTATCGGAGGATATTTCCTTTGGCCCTATAGTCTTCAAAGGGATCCGAAATATCTGTTCTAAGATTCCACAGAAATAAAGCTAGCAAAGAGATCCACGAAATAAAGTTGTAACTCTGTGAGTGGAAGTCACACATCACAGAGCAGTTTCTCCGAAAGCTTCTTTCCAGATTTCATCTGAGGATATTTCCTTTTTCACCACAGGCCTCTATGGGCTTCCAAATATCACTTTGCCAATTCCACAAGAACTGTCTTAGCGAAAGGCTATTTGAGGGGAAAGCTGTAACTCTGTGAGATGATTTCACAGAACACAAAGAAGTTTCTCAGAAAGCTTCTTTCTCTTTGTTATCGGAGGATATTTCCTTTGGCGCTATAGTCTTCAAAGGGATCCGAAATATCTGTTCTCAGATTCCACAGAAATAAGGCTAGCAAAGAGATCCACGAAATACAGATGTAACTCTGTCAGTGCAAGTCACACATCACAGAGCAGTTTCTCAGAATGCTTCTTTCCAGATTTCATCTGAGGATATTTCCTTTTTCACCATAGCCTTCTATGGTCTTCCAAATATCACTTTGCAAATTCCACAAGAACTGCCTTACCGAAAGGCTTCTTGAAGGGAAAGCTGTAACTCTGTGAGATGATTTCACAGAACACAAAGAAGTTTCTCAGAAAGCTTCTTTCTCCTTGTTATCGGAGGATATTTCCTTTGGCCCTATAATCTTCAAAGGGATCCGAAATATCTGTTCTCAGATTCCACAGAAATAAGGCTAGCAAAGAGATCCACGAATACAGATGGAACTCTGTGAGTGCAAGTCACACATCACAGAGCATTTTCTCAGAAAGCTTCTTCCCAGATTTCATCTGAGGATATTTCCTTTTTACCATAGCCCTCTATGGGCTTCCAAATATCACTTTGCCTATTCCACAAGAACTGTCTTAGCGAAATGCTTCTTGAGGGGAAGCTGTAACTCTGTGAGATGATTTCACAGAACACAAAGAAGTTTCTCAAAAAGCTTCTTTCTCTCTGTTATCGGAGGATAGTTCCTTTGGCCCTATAGTCTTCAAAGGGATCCGAAATATCTGTTTTCAGATTCCACAGAAATAAGGCTAGAAAAGATCCACGAAATACAGATGTAACTCTGTGAGATGAATTAAATAACACTAAGCAGTTTCTCAGAAAGATTCTTTCCAGATTTCATCTGGGGATATTTCCTTTTTCACCATAGCCCTCTATGGGCTTCCAAATATCACTTTGCCAATTCCACAAGAACTGCCTAACCGAAACGCTTCCTGAAGGGAAAGCTCTAAGTCTGTGAGATGACTTCAGAGAACACAAAGAAGTTTCTCAGAAAGCTTCTTTCTCTTTGTTATCGGAGGATATTTCCTTTGCTCCTATAGATTTCAAAGGGATCAGAAATATCTGTTCTCAGTTTCCACAGAAATAAGGATAGCAAAGAGATCCACGAAATACAGATGTAACTCTGTGAGTGCAATTCACACATCACAGAGCAGTTTCTCAGAAAGCTTCTTTCCAGATTTCATCTGAGGATATTTCCTTTTTCACCACAGGCCTCTATGGGCTTCCAAATATCACTTTGCCAATTCCACAAGAACTGTCTTAGCGAAAGGCTTCTTGAGGGGAAAGCTGTAACTCTGTGAGATGATTTCACAGAACACAAAGAAGTTTCTCAGAAAGCTTCTTTCTCTTTGTTATCGGAGGATATTTCCTTTGGCCCTATAGTCTTCAAAGGGATCCGAAATATCTGTTCTCAGATTCCACAGAAATAAGGCTAGCAAAGAGATCCACGAAATACAGATGTAAGTCTGTGAGTGCAAGTCACACATCACAGAGCAGTTTCTCAGAAAGCTTCTTTCCAGATTTCATCTGAGGATATTTCCTTTTTCAGTATAGCCCTGTATGGGCTTCCAAATATCACTTTGCCAATTCCACAAGAACTATCTTAGCGAAAGGCTTCTTGAAGGGAAAGCTGTAACTCTGTGAGATGATTTCACAGAACACAAAGAAGTTTCTCAGAAAGCTTCTTGCTCTTTGTTATCGGAGGATATTTCCTTTGGCCCTATAGTCTTCAAAGGGATCCGAAATATCTGTTCTAAGATTCCACAGAAATAAAGCTAGCAAAGAGATCCACGAAATAAAGTTGTAACTCTGTGAGTGGAAGTCACACATCACAGAGCAGTTTCTCCGAAAGCTTCTTTCCAGATTTCATCTGAGGATATTTCCTTTTTCACCACAGGCCTCTATGGGCTTCCAAATATCACTTTGCCAATTCCACAAGAACTGTCTTAGCGAAAGGCTATTTGAGGGGAAAGCTGTAACTCTGTGAGATGATTTCACAGAACACAAAGAAGTTTCTCAGAAAGCTTCTTTCTCTTTGTTATCGGAGGATATTTCCTTTGGCGCTATAGTCTTCAAAGGGATCCGAAATATCTGTTCTCAGATTCCACAGAAATAAGGCTAGCAAAGAGATCCACGAAATACAGATGTAACTCTGTCAGTGCAAGTCACACATCACAGAGCAGTTTCTCAGAATGCTTCTTTCCAGATTTCATCTGAGGATATTTCCTTTTTCACCATAGCCTTCTATGGTCTTCCAAATATCACTTTGCAAATTCCACAAGAACTGCCTTACCGAAAGGCTTCTTGAAGGGAAAGCTGTAACTCTGTGAGATGATTTCACAGAACACAAAGAAGTTTCTCAGAAAGCTTCTTTCTCTCTGATATCGGAGGATATTTCCTTTGACCCTATAGTCTTCAAAGGGATCCGAAATATCTGTTCTCAGATTCCACAGAAATAAGGCCAGCAAAGAGATCCACGAAATACAGATGTAACTCTGTGAGTGTAGGTCACACATCACAGAGCAGTTTCTCAGAAAGCTTCTTTCCTGATTTCATCTGAGGATATTTCCTTTTTCACCACAGGCCTCTATGGGCTTCCAAATATCACTTTGCCAATTCCACGAGAACTGTCTTAGCGAAAGGCTTCTTGAGGGGAAAGCTGTAACTCTGTGAGATGATTTCACAGAACACAAAGAAGTTTCTCAGAAAGCTTCTTTCTCTTTGTTATCGGAGGATATTTCCTTTGGCCCTATAGTCTTCAAAGGGATCCGAAATATCTGTTCTCAGATTCCACAGAAATAAGGCTAGCAAAGAGATCCACGAAATACAGATGTAACTCTGTGAGTGGAAGTCACACATCACAGAGCAGTTTCTCAGAAAGCTTCTTTCCAGATTTCATCTGAGGATATTTCCTTTTTCACCATAGTCCTCTATGGGCTTCCAAATATCAGTGTGCCAATTCGACAAGAACGGCCTTACCGAAAGGCTTCTTGAAGGGAAAGCTTTAACTCTGTGAGATGATTTCACAGAACACAAAGAAGTTTCTCAGAAAGCTTCTTTCTATTTGTTATCGGCGGATATTTCCTTTGGCCCTATAATCTTGAAAGGGATCCGAAATATCTGTTCTCAGATTCCACAGAAATAAGGCTAGCAAAGGGATCCACGAAATACAGATGTAACTCTGTGAGTGGAATTCACACATCACAGACCAGTTTCTCAGAAAGCTTCTTTCCAGATTTCATCTGAGGATATTTCCTTTTTCACCATAGAGCTCTATGGGCTTCCAAATATCACTCTGCCAATTCCACAAGAACTGTGTTAGCGAAAGGCTTCTTGAGGGGAAAGCTGTAACTCTGTGAGATGATTTCACAGAACACAAAAAAGTTCTTCAGAAAGCTTCTTTCTCTTTGTTATCGGAGGATATTTCCTTTGGCCCTATAGTCTTCAAAAGGGATCCGATATATCTGTTCTCAGATTCCACAGAAATAAGGCTAGCAAAGAGATCCACGAAATACAGATGTAACTCTGTGAGTGAAAGTCACACATCACAGAGCAGTTTCTCAGAAAGCTTCTTTCCAAATTTCATCTGAGGATATTTCCTTTTTCACCATAGCCCTCTATGGGCTTCCAAATATCATTTTGCCAATTCCACAAGAACTGCCTTACCGAAAGGCTTCTTGAAGGGATAGCTGTAACTCTGTGAGATGATTTCACAGAACACAAAGAAGTTTCTCAGAAAGCTTCTTTCTCTTTGTTATCGGAGGATATTTCATTTGGCCCTATAGTCTTCAAAGGGATCCGAAATATCTGTTCTCAGATTCCACAGAAATAAGGCTAGCAAAGAGATCCACGAAATACAGATGTAACTCTGTGAGTGGAAGTCACACATCACAGAGCAGTTTCTGAGAAAACTTCTTTCCATATTTCATCTGAGGATATTTCCTTTTTCACCATAGCCCTCTATGGGCTTCCAAATATCACTTTGCCAATTGCACAAGAACTGCCTTACCGAAAGGCTTCTTGAAGGGAAAGCTGTAACTCTGTGAGATGATTTCACAGAACACAAAGAAGTTTCTCAGAAAGTTCTTGCTCTTTGTTATCGGAGGATATTTCCTTTGGCCCTATAGTCTTCAAAGGGATCCGAAATATCTGTTCTCAGATTCCACAGAAATAAGGCTAGCAAAAAGATCCACGAAATACAGATGTAACTCTGTGAGTGGAAGTCACACATCACAGAGCAGTTTCTCAGAAAGCTTCTTTCCAGATTTCATCTGAGGATATTTCCTTTTTCACCATAGCCCTCTATGGGCTTCAAAATATCACTTTGCCAATTCCACAAGAACTGTCTTAGCGAAATGCTTCTTGAGGGGAAAGCTTTAACTCTGTGAGATGATTTCACAGAACACAAAGAAGTTTCTCAAAACGCTTCTTTCTCTCTGTTATCGGAGGATATTTCCTTTGGCCCTATAGTTTTCAAAGGGATCCGAAATATCTGTTCTCAGATTCCACAGAAATAAGGCTAGCAAAGAGATCCACGAAATTCAGATGTAACTCTGTGAGATGAATTAACAGAACACTAAGCAGTTTCTCAGAAAGCTTCTTTCCAGATTTCATGTGGGGATATTTCCTTTTTCCCCGTAGCCCTCTATGGGCTTCCAAATATCACTTTGCCAATTCCACAAGAACTGCCTAACCGAAAGGCTTCTTGAAGGGAAAGTTCTAACTCTGTGAGATGATTTCAGAGAAAACAAAGAAGTGTCTCAGAAAGCTTCTTTCTCTTTGTTATCGGAGGATATTTCCTTTGGCCCTATAGTCATCAAAGGGATCTGAAATATCTGTTCTCAGATTCCACAGAAATAAGGCTAGCAAAGAGAACCACGAAATACAGATGTAACTCTGTGAGTGCAAGTCAGACATCACAGAGCAGTTTCTCAGAAAGATTCTTTCGAGATTTCATCTGGGGATATTTCCTTTTTCACCATAGACCTCTTTGGGCTTCCAAATATCACTTTGCCAATTCCACAAGAATTGTCTTAGCGAAAGGCTTCTTGAGGGGAAAGCTGTAACTCTGTGAGATGATTTCACAGAACACAAAGAAGTTTCTCAGAAAGCTTCTTTCTCTTTGTTATCGGAGGATATTTCCTTTGGCCCTATAGTCTTCAAAGGGATCCGAAATATCTGTTCTCAGATTCCACAGAAATAAGGCTAGCAAATAGATCCACGAAATACAGATGTAACTCTGTGAGTGGAAGTCACAAATCACAGAGCATTTCTCAGAAAGCTTCTTTCCGTATTTCATCTGAGGATATTTCCTTTTTCACCATAGCCCTCTACGGGCTTCCAAATATCACTTTTTTAATTCCACAAGAACTGCCTTACCGAAAGGCTTCTTGAAGGGAAAGCTGTAACTCTGTGAGATGATTTCACAGAACACAAAGAAGTTTCTCAGAAAGCTTCTTTCTCTTTGTTATCGGGGGATATTTCCTTTGGCCCTATAGTCTTCAAAGGGATCCGAAATATCTGTTCTCAGATTCCACAGAAATAAGGCTAGCAAAGAGATCCACGATATACAGATGGAACTCTGTGAGTGCAAGTCACACATCACAGAGCATTTTCTCAGAAAGCTTCTTTCCAGATTTCATCTGAGGATATTTCCTTTTTACCATAGCCCTCTATGGGCTTCCAAATATCACTTTGCCTATTCCACAAGAACTGTCTTAGCGAAATGCTTCTTGAGGGGAAGCTGTAACTCTGTGAGATGATTTCACAGAACACAAAGAAGTTTCTCTAAAAGCTTTTTTCTCTCTGTTATCGGAGGAAATTTCCTTTGGCCCTATAGTCTTCAAAGGGATCCGAAATATCTGTTGTAAGAATCCACAGAAATAAGGCCAGCAAAGAGATCCACGAAATACAGATGTCACTCTCTGAGTGTAAGTCACACATCACAGAGCAGTTTCTCAGAAAGCTTCTTTCCAGATTTCATCTGAGGATATTTCCTTTTTTACTATAGCCCTATATGGGCTTCCAAATATCACTTTTCCAATTCCATAAGAACTGTCTTAGCGAAAGGCTTCTTGAGGAGAAAGCTGTAACACTGTGAGATGATTTCACAGAACACAAAGAAGTTTCTCAGAAAGCTTCTTTCTCTTTGTTATCGGAGGATATTTCCTTTGGCCCTATAGTCTTCAAAGGGATCCGAAATATCTGTTCTCAGATTCCACAGAAATAAGGCTAGCAAAGAGATCCACGAAATACAGATGTAAGTCTGTGAGTGCAAGTCACACATCACAGAGCAGTTTCTCAGAAAGCTTCCTTCCAGATTTCATCTGAGGATATTTCCTTTTTCACCATAGCCCTATATGGGCTTCCAAATATCACTTTGCCAATTCCACAAGAACTGCCTTACCGAAAGGCTTCTTGAAGGGCAAGCTGTAACTCTGTGAGATGATTTCACAGAACACAAAGAAGTTTCTCCGAAAGCTTCTTTCTCTTTGTTATCGGAGGATACTTCCTTTGACCCTGTAGTCTTCAAAGGGATCCGAAATATCTGTTCTCAGATTCCACAGAAATAAGGCTAGCAAAGAGATCCACGAAATACAGATGTAACTCTGTGAGATGAAATAACAGAACACTAAGCAGTTTCTCCGAAAGCTTCTTTCCAGATTTCATCTGAGGATATTTCCTTTTTCACCATAGAGCTCTATGGGCTTCCAAATATCACTTTGCCAATTCCACAAGAACTGTCTTAGCAAAAGGCTTCTTGAGGGGAAAGCTGTAACTCTGTGAGATGATTTCACAGAACACAAAGAAGTTTCTCAAAAAGCTTCTTTCTCTCTGTTATCGGAGGATATTTCCTTTGGCCCTATAGTCTTCAAAGGGATCCGAAATATCTGTTCTCAGATTCCACAGAAATAAGGCTAGAAAAGATCCACGAAATACAGATGTAACTCTGTGAGATGAATTAACAGAACACTAAGCAGTTTCTCAGAAAGATTCTTTCCAGATTTCATCTGGGGATATTTCCTTTTTCACCATAGCCCTCTATGGGCTTCCAAATATCACTTTGCCAATTCCACAAGAACTGCCTAACCGAAACGCTTCCTGAAGGGAAAGCTCTAAGTCTGTGAGATGATTTCAGAGAACACAAAGAAGTTTCTCAGAAAGCTTCTTTCTCTTTGTTATCGGAGGATATTTCCTTTGCACCTATAGATTTCAAAGGGATCAGAAATATCTGTTCTCAGATTCCACAGAAATAAGGATAACAAAGAGATCCACGAAATACAGTTGTAACTCTGTGAGTGGAAGTCACACATCACAGAGCAGTTTCTCAGAAAGCTTCTTTCCAGATTTCATCTGAGGATATTTCCTTTTTCACCACAGCCTTCTATGGGCTTCCAAATATCACTTTGCAAATTCCACAAGAACTGCCTTACCGAAAGGCTTCTTGAAGGGCAGGCTGTAACTCTGTGAGATGATTTCACAGAACACAAAGAAGTTTCTCAGAAAGCTTCTTTCTCTTTGTTATCGGAGGATATTTCCTTTGGCCCTATAGTCTTCAAAGGGATCCGAAATATCTGTTCTCAGATTCCACAGAAATAAGGCTAGCAAATAGATCCACGAAATACAGATGTAACTCTGTGAGTGGAAGTCACACATCACAGAGCATTTCTCAGAAAGATTCTTTCCATATTTCATCTGAGGATATTTCCATTTTCACCGTAGCCCTCTATGGGCTTCCAAATATCACTTTGCCAATTCCACAAGAACTGCCTTACCGAAAGGCTTATTGAAGGGAAAGCTGTAACTCTGTGAGATGATTTCACAGAACACAAAGAAGTTTCTCAGAAAGCTTCTTTCTCTTTGTTATCGGAGGATATTTCCTTTGGCCCTATAGTCTTCAAAGGGATCCGAAATATCTGTTCTCAGATTCCACAGAAATAAGGCTAGCAAAGAGATCCACGATATACAGATGGAACTCTGTGAGTGCAAGTCACACATCACAGAGCATTTTCTCAGAAAGCTTCTTTCCAGATTTCATCTGAGGATATTTCCTTATTACCATAGCCCTCTATGGGCTTCCAAATATCACTTTGCCTATTCCACAAGAACTGTCTTAGCGAAATGCTTCTTGAGGGGAAGCTGTAACTCTGTTAGATGATTTCACAGAACACAAAGAAGTTTCTCTAAAAGCTTTTTTCTCTCTGTTATCGGAATATATTTCCTTTGGCCCTATAGTCTTCAAAGGGATCCGAAATATCTGTTCTCAGAATCCACAGAAATAAGGCCAGCAAAGAGATCCACGAAATACAGATGTCACTCTCTGAGTGTAAGTCACACATCACAGAGCAGTTTCTCAGAAAGCTTCTTTCCAGGTTTCATCTGAGGATATTTCCTTTTTTACTATAGCCCTATATGGGCTTCCAAATATCACTTTTCCAATTCCACAAGAACTGTCTTAGCGAAAGGCTTCTTGAGGAGAAAGCTGTATCACTGTGAGATGATTTCACAGAACACAAAGAAGTTTCTCAGAATGCTTCTTTCTCTTTGTTATCGGAGGATATTTCCTTTGGCCCTATAGTCTTCAAAGGGATCCGAAATATCTGTTCTCAGATTCCACAGAAATAAGGCTAGCAAAGGGATCCACGAACTACAGATGTAAGTCTGTGAGTGCAAGTCACACATCACAGAGCAGTTTCTCAGAAAGCTTCTTTCCAGATTTCATCTGAGGATATTTCCTTTTTCACTATAGCCCTCTATGGGCTTCCAAATATCACTTCGCCAATTCCACAAGAACTATCTTAGCGAAAGGCTTCTTGAGGGGAAAGCTGTAACTCTGTGAGATGATTTCACAGAACACAAAGAAGTTTCTCAGAAAGCTTCTTTCTCTTTGTTATCGGAGGATATTTCCTTTGGCCCTATAGTCTTCAAAGGGATCCGAAATATCTGTTCTCAGATTCCACAGAAATAAGGCTAGCAAAGAGATCCACGAAATACAGATGTAACTCTGTGAGTGGAAGTCACACATCACAGAGCAGTTTCTCAGAAAGCTTCTTTCCAGATTTCATCTGAGGATATTTAATTTTCACCATATCCCTCTATGGGCTTCCAAATATCACTTTGCCAATTCCACAAGAACTGTCTTAGCGAAAGGCTTCTTGAGGAGAAAGCTGTAACTCTGTGAGACGATTTCACAGAACACAAAGAAGTTTCTCAGAAAGCTTCTTTCTCTTTGTTATCGGAGGATATTTCCTTTGGCCCTATAGTCTTCAAAGGGATCCGAAATATCTGTTCTCAGATTCCACAGAAATAAGGCTAGCAAAGAGATCCACGAAATACAGATGTAACTCTGTGAGTGGAAGTCACACATCACAGAGCAGTTTCTCAGAAAGCTTCTTTCCAGATTTCATCTATGGATATTTCCTTTTTCACCATAGCCCTCTTTGGGCTTCCAAATATCACTTTGCCAATTCCACAAGAACTGCCTTACCGAAAGGCTTCTTGAAGGGAAAGCTGTAACTCTGTGAGATGATTTCACAGAACACAAAGAAGTTTCTCAGAAAGCTTCTTTCTCTTTGTTATCTGAGGATAATTCCTTTGGCCCTATAGTCTTCAAAGGGATCCGAAATATCTGTTCTCAGATTCCACAGAAATAAGGCTACGAAAGAGATCCACGAAATACAGATGTAACTCTGTGAGATGAATTAACAGAACACTAAGCAGTTTCTCAGAAAGCTTTTTTCCAGATTTCATCTGAGGATATTTCCTTTTTAACCATAGCCCTCTATGGGCTTCCAAATATCACTTTGCCAATTCCACAAGAACTGTCTTAGCGAAAGGCTTCTTGAGGAGAAAGCTGTAACTCTGTGAGACGATTTCACAGAACACAAAGATGTTTCTCAGAAAGCTTCTTTCTCTTTGTTATCGGAGGATATTTCATTTGGCCCTATAGTCTTCAAAGGGATCCGAAATATCTGTTCTCAGATTCCACAGAAATAAGGCTAGCAAAGAGATCCACGAAATACAGATGTAACTCTGTGAGTGGAAGTCACACATCACAGAGCAGTTTCTCAGAAAGCTTCTTTCCAGATTTCATCTGAGGATATTTCCTTTTTCACCATAGCCCTCTATGGGCTTCCAAATATCACTTTGCCAATTCCACAAGAACTGCCTTACCGAAAGGCTTCTTGAAGGGAAAGCTGTAACTCTGTAAGATGATTTCACAGAACACAAAGAAGTTTCTCAGAAAGCTTCTTTCTCTTTGTTATCGGAGGATATTTCCTTTGGCCCTAAAGTCTTCAAAGGGATCCGAAATATCTGTTCTCAGATTCCACAGAAATAAGGCTAGCAAAGAGATCCACAGAATACAGATGTAACTCTGTGAGATGAAATAACAGAACACTAAGCAGTTTCTCAGAAAGCTTCTTTCCAGATTTCATCTGAGGATATTTCCTTTTTCACCATAGAGCTCTATGGGCTTCCAAATATCACTTTGCCAATTCCACAAGAACTGTCTTAGCGAAAGCCTTCTTTAGGGGAAAGCTGTAACTCTGTGAGATGATTTCAGAGAACACAAAGAAGTTTCTCAGAAAGCTTCTTTCTCTTTGTTATCGGAGGATATTTCCTTTGGCCCTATAGTCGTCAAAGGGATCCGAAATATCTGTTCTCAGATTCCACAGAAATAAGGCTAGCAAAGAGATCCACGAAATACAGATGTAACTCTGTCAGTGAAAGTCACACATCACAGAGCAGTTTCTCAGAAAGCTTCTTTCCAGATTTCATCTGAGGATATTTCCTTTTTCACCATAGCCCTCTATGGGCTTCCAAATATCACTTTGCCAATTCCACAAGAACTGCCTCACCGAAAGGCAGCTTGAAGGGATAGCTGTAACTCTGTGAGATGATTTCAGAGAACACAAAGAAGTTTCTCAGAAAGCTTCTTTCTCTTTGTTATCGGAGGATATTTCCTTTGGCCCTATAGTCTTCAAAGGGATCCGAAATATCTGTTCTCAGATTCCACAGAAATAAGGCTAGCAAAGAGATCCACGAAATACAGATGTAACACTGTGAGTGCAATTCACACATCACAGAGCAGTTTCTCAGAAAGCTTCTTTCCAGATTTCATCTGAGGATATATCCTCTTTCACCATAGCCCGCTATGGGCTTCCAAATATCACTTTGCCAATTCCACAAGAACTGTCTTAGCGAAAGGCTTCTTGAGGGGAAAGCTGTAACTCTGTGAGATGATTTCACAGAACACAAAGAAGATTCTCAGAAAGCTTCTTTCTCTTTGTTATCGGAGGATATTTCCTTTGGCCCTATAATCTTCAAAGGGATCCGAAATATCTGTTCTCAGATTCCACAGAAATAAGGCTAGCAAAGAGATCCACGAAATACAGATGTAACTCTGTGAGTGCAAGTCACACATCACAGAGCAGTTTTTCAGAAGGCTTCTTATCAGATTTCATCTTAGGATATTTCCTTTTTCACCATAGCCCTCTATGGGCTTCCAAATATCACTTTGCCAATTCCACAAGAACTGCCTTACCGAATGGCTTCTTGAAGGGAAAGCTGTAACTCTGTGAGATGATTTCAGAGAACACAAAGAAGTTTCTCAGAAAGCTTCTTTCTCTTTGTTATCGGAGGATATTTCCTTTGGCCCTATAGTCTTCAAAGGGATCCGAAATATCTGTTCTCAGATTCCACAGAAATAAGGCTAGCAAAGAGATCCACGAAATACAGATGTAAATCTGTGAGATGAATTAACAGAATACTAAGCAGTTTCTCAGAAAGCTTCTATCCAGATTTCATCTGGGGATATTTCCTTTTTCACCATAGCCCTCTAAGGGCTTCCAAATATCACTTTGCCAATTCCACAAGAACTGCCTAACCAAAAGACTTCTTGAAGGGAAAGCTCTAACTCTGTGCGATGATGTCAGAGAACACAAAGAAGTTTCTCAGAAAGCTTCTTTCTCTTTGTTATCGGAGGATATTTCCTTTGATCCTATAGTTTTCAAAGGGATCCGAAATATCTGTTCTCAGATTCTACAGAAATAAGGCTAGCAAAGAGATCCACGAAATACAGATGTAACTCTGTGAGTGCAATTCACACATCACAGAGCAGTTTCTCAGAGAGCTTCCTTCCAGATTTCATATGAGGATATCTCCTTTCTCACCTTAGCCCTCTAGGGGTTCCAAATATCACTTTGCCAATTCCACAAGAACTGTCTTAGCGAAAGGCCTCTTGAGGGGAAAGCTGTAACTCTGTGAGATGATTTCACAGAACACAAAGAAGTATCTCAGAAAGCTTCTTTCTCTTTGTTATCGGAGGATATTTCCTTTGGCCCTATGGTCTTCAAAGGGATCCGAAATATCTGTTCTCAGATTCCACAGAAATAAGGCTAGCAAAGAGATCCACGAAATACAGATGTAACTCTGTGAGATGAATTAACAGAACACTAAGCAGTTTCTCAGAAAGCTTCTTTCCAGATTTCATCTGAGGATATTTCCTTTTTCACCATAGCCCTCTATGGGCTTCCAAATATCACTTTGCCAATTCCACAAGAACTGTCTTAGCGAAAGGCTTCTTGAGGGGAAAGCTGTAACTCTGTGAGATGATTTCACACAACACAACGAAGTTTCTCAGAAAGCTTCTTTCTCTTTGTTATCGGAGGATGTTTCCTTTGGCCCTATAGTCTTCAAAGGGATCCGAAATATCTGTTCTCAGATTCCACAGAAATAAGGCTAGAAAAGATCCACGAAATACAGATGTAACTCTGTGAGATGAATTAACAGAACACTAAGCAGTTTCTCAGAAAGCTTCCTTCCAGATTTCATCTGAGGATATTTCCTTTTTCACTATAGCCCTCTATGGGCTTCCAAATATCACTTTGCCAATTCCACAAGAACTATCTTAGCGAAAGGCTTCTTGAGGGGAAAGCTGTATCTCTGTGAGATGATTTCACAGAACACAAAGAAGTTTCTCAGAAAGCTTCTTGCTCTTTGTTATCGGAGGATATTTCCTTTGGCCCTATAGTCTTCAAAGGGATCCGAAATATCTGTTCTCAGATTCCACAGAAATAAAGCTAGAAAAGAGATCCACGAAATACAGTTGTAACTCTGTGAGTGGAAGTCACACATCACAGAGCAGTTTCTCCGAAAGCTTCTTTCCAGATATCATCTGAGGATATTTCCTTTTTCACCATAGCCCTCTATGGGCTTCCAAATATCACTTTGCCAATTCCACAAGAACTGTCTTAGCGAAATGCTTCTTGAGGAGAAAGCTGAAACTCTGTGAGATGATTTCACAGAACACAAAGAAGTTTCTCAAAAAGCTTCTTTCTCTCTGATATCGGAGGATATTTCCTTTGACCCTATAGTCTTCAAAGGGATCCGAAATATCTGTTCTCAGATTACACAGAAATAAGGCTAGCAAAGAGATCCACGAAATACAGATGTAACTCTGTGAGTGTAGGTCACACATCACAGAGCAGTTTCTCAGAAAGCTTCTTTCCAGATTTCATCTGAGGATATTTCCTTTTTCACCACAGGCCTCTATGGGCTTCCAAATATCACTTTGCCAATTCCACAAGAACTGTCTTAGCGAAAGGCTTCTTGAGGGGAAAGCTGTAACTCTGTGAGATGATTTCACAGAACACAAAGAAGTTTCTCAGAAAGCTTCTTTCTCTTTGTTATCGGAGGATATTTCCTTTGGCCCTATAGTCTTCAAAGGGATCCGAAATATCTGTTCTCAGATTCCACAGAAATAAGGCTAGCAAAGAGATCCAGGAAATACAGATGTAACTCTGTGAGTGGAAGTCACACATCACAGAGCAGTTTCTCAGAAAGCTTCTTTCCAGATTTCATCTGAGGATATTTCCTTTTTCACAATAGCCTTCTATGGGCTTCCAAATATCACTTTGCAAATTCCACAAGAACTGCCTTACCGAAAGGCTTCTTGAAGGGAAAGCTGTAACTCTGTGAGATGATTTCACAGAACACAAAGAAGTTTCTCAGAAAGCTTCTTTCTCTTTGTTATCGGAGGATATTTCCTTTGGCCCTATAGTCTTCAAAGGGATCCGAAATATCTGTTCTCAGATTCCACAGAAATAAGGCTAGCAAAGAGATCCACGATATACAGATGGAACTCTGTGAGTGCAAGTCACACATCACAGAGCATTTTCTCAGAAAGCTTCTTTCCAGATTTCATCTGAGGATATTTCCTTTTTACCACAGTCCTCTATGGGCTTCCAAATATCACTTTGCCTATTCCACAAGAACTGTCTTAGCGAAATGCTTCTTGAGGGGAAGCTGTAACTCTGTGAGATGATTTCACAGAACACAAAGAAGTTTCTCTAAAAGCTTTTTTCTCTCTGTTATCGGAGGATATTTCCTTTGGCCCTATAGTCTTCAAAGGGATCCGAAATATCTGTTCTCAGAATCCACAGAAATAAGGCCAGCAAAGAGATCCACGAAATACAGATGTCACTCTGTGAGTGTAAGTCACACATCACAGAGCAGTTTCTCAGAAAGCTTCTTTCCAGATTTCATCTGAGGATATTTCCTTTTTTACTATAGCCCTATATGGGCTTCCAAATATCACTTTTCCAATTCCATAAGAACTGTCTTAGCGAAAGGCTTCTTGAGGAGAAAGCTGTAACACTGTGAGATGATTTCACAGAACACAAAGAAGTTTCTCAGAAAGCTTCTTTCTCTTTGTTATCGGAGGATATTTCCTTTGGCCCTATAGTCTTCAAAGGGATCCGAAATATCTGTTCTCAGATTCCACAGAAATAAGGCTAGCAAAGAGATCCACGAAATACAGATGTAAGTCTGTGAGTGCAAGTCACACATCACAGAGCAGTTTCTCAGAAAGCTTCTTTCCAGATTTCATCTGAGGATATTTCCTTTTTCACCATAGCCCTCTATGGGCTTCCAAATATCACTTTGCCAATTCCACAAGAACTGCCTTACCGAAAGGCTTCTTGAAGGGCAAGCTGTAACTCTGTGAGATGATTTCACAGAACACAAAGAAGTTTCTCCGAAAGCTTCTTTCTCTTTGTTATCGGAGGATACTTCCTTTGACCCTATAGTCTTCAAAGGGATCCGAAATATCTGTTCTCAGATTCCACAGAAATAAGGCTAGCAAAGAGATCCACGAAATACAGATGTAACTCTGTGAGATGAAATAACAGAACACTAAGCAGTTTCTCCGAAAGCTTCTTTCCAGATTTCATCTGAGGATATTTCCTTTTTCACCATAGAGCTCTATGGGCTTCCAAATATCACTTTGCCAATTCCACAAGAACTGTCTTAGCAAAAGGCTTCTTGAGGGGAAAGCTGTAACTCTGTGAGATGATTTCACAGAACAGAAATAAGTTTCTCAAAAAGCTTCTTTCTCTCTGTTATCGGAGGATATTTCCTTTGGCCCTATAGTCTTCAAAGGGATCCGAAATATCTGTTCTCAGATTCCACAGAAATAAGGCTAGAAAAGATCCACGAAATACAGATGTAACTCTGTGAGATGAATTAACAGAACACTAAGCAGTTTCTCAGAAAGATTCTTTCCAGATTTCATCTGGGGATATTTCCTTTTTCACCATAGCTCTATACGGGCTTCCAAATAACACTTTGCCAATTCCACAAGAACTGCCTAACCGAAACGCTTCCTGAAGGGAAAGCTCTAAGTCTGCGAGATGATTTCAGAGAACACAAAGAAGTTTCTCAGAAAGCTTCTTTCTCTTTGTTATCGGAGGATATTTCCTTTGCTCCTATAGATTTCAAAGGGATCAGAAATATCTGTTCTCAGATTCCACAGAAATAAGGATAGCAAAGAGATCCACGAAATACAGATGTAACTCTGTGAGTGCAATTCACACATCACAGAGCAGTTTCTCAGAAAGCTTCTTTCCAGATTTCATCTGAGGATATTTCCTTTTTCACCACAGGCCTCTATGGGCTTCCAAATATCACTTTGCCAATTCCACAAGAACTGTCTTAGCGAAAGGCTTCTTGAGGGGAAAGCTGTAACTCTGTGAGATGATTTCACAGAACACAAAGAAGTTTCTCAGAAAGCTTCTTTCTCTTTGTTATCGGAGGATATTTCCTTTGGCCCTATAGTCTTCAAAGGGATCTGAAATATCTGTTCTCAGATTCCACAGAAATAAGGCTAGCAAAGAGATCCACGAAATACAGATGTAACTCTGTGAGTGGAAGTCACACATCACAGAGCAGTTTCTCAGAAAGCTTCTTTCCAGATTTCATCTGAGGATATTTCCTTTTTCACCATAGCCTTCTATGGGCTTCCAAATATCACTTTGCAAATTCCACAAGAACTGCCTTACCGAAAGGCTTCTTGAAGGGAAAGCTGTAACTCTGTGAGATGATTTCACAGAACACAAAGAAGTTTCTCAGAAAGCTTCTTTCTCTTTGTTATCGGAGGATATTTCCTTTGGCCCTATAGTCTTCAAAGGGATCCGAAATATCTGTTCTCAGATTCCACAGAAATAAGGCTAGCAAATAGATCCACGAAATACAGATGTAACTCTGTGAGTGGAAGTCACACATCACAGAGCATTTCTCAGAAAGCTTCTTTCCATATTTCATCTGAGGATATTTCCTTTTTCACCGTAGCCCTCTATGGGCTTCCAAATATCACTTTGCCAATTCCACAAGAACTGCCTTACCGAAAGGCTTCTTGAAGGGAAAGCTGTAACTCTGTGAGATGATTTCACAGAACACAAAGAAGTTTCTCAGAAAGCTTCTTTCTCTTTGTTATCGGAGGATATTTCCTTTGGCCCTATAGTCTTCAAAGGGATCCGAAATATCTGTTCTCAGATTCCACAGAAATAAGGCTAGCAAAGAGATCCACGAAATACAGATGTAACTCTGTGAGTGGAAGTCACACATCACAGAGCAGTTTCTCAAAAAGCTTCTTTCCAGATTTCATCTGAGGATATTTCCTTTTTAACCATAGCCCTCTATGGGCTTCCAAATATCACTTTGCCAATTCCACAAGAACTGTCTTAGCGAAAGGCTTCTTGAGGAGAAAGCTGTAACTCTGTGAGACGATTTCACAGAACACAAAGATGTTTCTCAGAAAGCTTCTTTCTCTTTGTTATCGGAGGATATTTCATTTGGCCCTATAGTCTTCTAAGGGATCCGAAATATCTGTTCTCATATTCCACAGAAATAAGGCTAGCAAAGAGATCCACGAAATACAGATGTAACTCTGTGAGTGGAAGTCACACATCACAGAGCAGTTTCTCAGAAAGCTTCTTTCCAGATTTCATCTGAGGATATTTCCTTTTTCACCATAGCCCTCTATGGGCTTCCAAATATCACTTTGCCAATTCCACAAGAACTGCCTTACCGAAAGGCTTCTTGAAGGGAAAGCTGTAACTCTGTGAGATGATTTCACAGAACACAAAGAAGTTTCTCAGAAAGCTTCTTTCTCTTTGTTATCAGAGGATATTTCCTTTGGCCCTATAGTCGTCAAAGGGATCCGAAATATTTATTCTCAGATTCCACAGAAATAAGGCTAGCAAAGAGATCCACGAAATACAGATGTAACTCTGTCAGTGCAAGTCACACATCACAGAGCAGTTTCTCAGAAAGCTTCTTTCCAGATTTCATCTGAGGATATTTCCTTTTTCACCATAGCCCTCTATGGGCTTCCAAATATCACTTTGCCAATTCCACAAGAACTGCCTCACCGAAAGGCTTCTTGAAGGTATAGCTGTAACTCTGTGAGATGATTTCACAGAACACAAAGAAGTTTCTCAGAAAGCTTCTTTCTCTTTGTTATCGGAGGATATTTCCTTTGGCCCTATAGTCTTCAAAGGGATCCGAAATATCTGTTCTCAGATTCCACAGAAATAAGGCTAGCAAAGAGATCCACGAAATACAGATGTAACTCTGTGAGTGCAATTCGCACATCACAGAGCAGTTTCTCAGAAAGCTTCTTTCCAGATTTCATCTGGGGATTTTTCCTTTTTCACCATAGCACTCTATGGGCTTCCAAATATCACTTTGCCAATTCCACAAGAACTGCCTAACCGAACGGCTTCTTGAAGGGAAAGCTCTAACTCTGTGAGGTGATTTCAGAGAACACAAAGAAGTTTCTCAGAAAGCTTCTTTCTCTTTCTCATCGGAGGATATTTCCTTTGGTCCTATAGTTTTCAAAGGGATCTGAAATATCTCTTCTCATATTCCACAGAAATAAGGCTAGCAAAGAGATCCACGAAATACAGATGTAACTCTGTGAGTGCAATTCACACATCACAGAGCAGTTTCTCAGAAAGCTTCTTTCCAGATTTCATCTGGGGATTTTTCCTTTTTCACCATAGCCCTCTATGGGCTTCCAAATATCACTTTGCCAATTCCACAAGAACTGCCTTACCGAAAGGCTTCTTGAAGGGCAAGCTGTAACTCTGTGAGATGATTTCACAGAACACAAAGAAGTTTCTCCGAAAGCTTCTTTCTCTTTGTTATCGGAGGATACTTCCTTTGACCCTATAGTCTTCAAAGGGATCCGAAATATCTGTTCTCAGATTCCACAGAAATAAGGCTAGCAAAGAGATCCACGAAATACAGATGTAACTCTGTGAGATGAAATAACAGAACACTAAGCAGTTTCTCCGAAAGCTTCTTTCCAGATTTCGTCTGAGGATACTTCCTTTTTCACCATAGAGCTCTATGGGCTTCCAAATATCACTTTGCCAATTCCACAAGAACTGTCTTAGCAAAAGGCTTCTTGAGGGGAAAGCTGTAACTCTGTGAGATGATTTCACAGAACACAAAGAAGTTTCTCAAAAAGCTTCTTTCTCTCTGTTATCGGAGGATATTTCCTTTGGCCCTATAGTCTTCAAAGGGATCCGAAATATCTGTTCTCAGATTCCACAGAAATAAGGCTAGAAAAGATCCACGAAATACAGATGTAACTCTGTGAGATGAATTAACAGAACACTAAGCAGTTTCTCTGAAAGATTCTTTCCAGATTTCATCTGGGGATATTTCCTTTTTCACCATAGCCCTCTATGGGCTTCCAAATATCACTTTGCCAATTCCACAAGAACTGCCTAACCAAAACGCTTCCTGTAGGGAAAGCTCTAAGTCTGTGAGATGATTTCAGAGAACACAAAGAAGTTTCTCAGAAAGCTTCTTTCTCTTTGTTATCGGAGGATATTTCCTTTGCTCCTATAGATTTCAAAGGGATCAGAAATATCTGTTCTCAGATTCCACAGAAATAAGGAAAGCAAAGAGATCCACGAAATACAGATGTAACTCTGTGAGTGCAATTCACACATCACAGAGCAGTTTCTCAGAAAGCTTCTTTCCAGATTTCATCTGAGGATATTTCCTTTTTCACCACAGGCCTCTATGGGCTTCCAAATATCACTTTGCCAATTCCACAAGAACTGTCTTAGCGAAAGGCTTCTTGAGGGGAAAGCTGTAACTCTGTGAGATGATTTCACAGAACACAAAGAAGTTTCTCAGAAAGCTTCTTTCTCTTTGTTATCGGAGGATATTTCCTTTGGCCCTATAGTCTTCAAAGGGATCCGAAATATCTGTTCTCAGATTCCACAGAAATAAGGCTAGCAAATAGATCCACGAAATACAGATGTAACTCTGTGAGTGTAGGTCACACATCACAGAGCATTTCTCAGAAAGCTTCTTTCCAGATTTCATCTGAGGATATTTCCTTTTTCACCGTAGCCCTCTATGGGCTTCCAAATATCACTTTGCCAATTCCACAAGAACTGCCTTACCGAAAGGCTTATTGAAGGGAAAGCTGTAACTCTGTGAGATGATTTCACAGAACACAAAGAAGTTTCTCAGAAAGCTTCTTTCTCTTTGTTATCGGAGGATATTTCCTTTGGCCCTATAGTCTTCAAAGGGATCCGAAATATCTGTTCTCAGATTCCACAGAAATAAGGCTAGCAAAGAGATCCACGATATACAGATGGAACTCTGTGAGTGCAAGTCACACATCACAGAGCGTTTTCTCAGAAAGCTTCTTTCCAGATTTCATCTGAGGATATTTCCTTTTTACCATAGCCCTCTATGGGCTTCCAAATATCACTTTGCCTATTCCACAAGAACTGTCTTAGCGAAATGCTTCTTGAGGGGAAGCTGTAACTCTGTGAGATGATTTCACAGAACACAAAGAAGTTTCTCTAAAAGCTTTTTTCTCTCTGTTATCGGAGGATATTTCCTTTGGCCCTATAGTCTTCAAAGGGATCCGAAATATCTGTTCTGAGAATCCACAGAAATAAGGCCAGCAAAGAGATCCACGAAATACAGATGTCACTCTGTGAGTGTAAGTCACACATCACAGAGCAGTTTCTCAGAAAGCTTCTTTCCAGATTTCATCTGAGGATATTTCCTTTTTTACTATAGCCCTATATGGGCTTCCAAATATCACTTTTCCAATTCCACAAGAACTGTCTTAGCGAAAGGCTTCTTGAGGAGAAAGCTGTAACACTGTGAGATGATTTCACAGAACACAAAGAAGTTTCTCAGAATGCTTCTTTCTCTTTGTTATCGGAGGATATTTCCTTTGGCCCTATAGTCTTCAAAGGGATCCGAAATATCTGTTCTCAGATTCCACAGAAATAAGGCTAGCAAAGAGATCCACGAAATACAGATGTAAGTCTGTGAGTGCAAGTCACACATCACAGAGCAGTTTATCAGAAAGCTTCTTTCCAGATTTCATCTGAGGATATTTCCTTTTTCACTATAGCCCTCTATGGGCTTCCAAATATCACTTTGCCAATTCCACAAGAACTATCTTAGCGAAAGTCTTCTTGAGGGGAAAGCTGTAACTCTGTGAGATGATTTCACAGAACACAAAGAAGTTTCTCAGAAAGCTTCTTTCTCTTTGTTATCGGAGGATATTTCCTTTGGCCCTATAGTCTTCAAAGGGATCCGAAATATCTGTTCTCAGATTCCACAGAAATAAGGCTAGCAAAGAGATCCACGATATACAGATGTAACTCTGTGAGTGGAAGTCACACATCACAGAGCAGTTTCTCAGAAAGCTTCTTTCCAGATTTCATCTGAGGATATTTCCTTTTTCACCATAGCCCTCTATGGGCTTCCAAATATCACTTTGCCAATTCCACAAGAACTGTCTTAGCGAAAGGCTTCTTGAGGAGAAAGCTGTAACTCTGTGAGACGATTTCACAGAACACAAAGAAGTTTCTCAGAAAGCTTCTTTCTCTTTGTTATCGGAGGATATTTCCTTTGGCCCTATAGTCTTCAAAGGGATCCGAAATATCTGTTCTCAGATTCCACAGAAATAAGGCTAGCAAAGAGATCCACGAAATACAGATGTAACTCTGTGAGTGGAAGTCACACATCACAGAGCAGTTTCTCAGAAAGCTTCTTTCCAGATTTCATCTATGGATATTTCCTTTTTCACCATAGCCCACTATGGGCTTCCAAATATCACTTTGCCAATTCCACAAGAACTGCCTTACCGAAAGGCTTCTTGAAGGGAAAGCTGTAACTCTGTGAGATGATTTCACAGAACACAAAGAAGTTTCTCAGAAAGCTTCTTACTCTTTGTTATCTGAGGATAATTCCTTTGGCCCTATAGTCTTCAAAGGGATCCGAAATATCTGTTCTCAGATTCCACAGAAATAAGTCTACCAAAGAGATCCACGAAATACAGATGTAACTCTGTGAGATGAATTAACAGAACACTAAGCAGTTTCTCAGAAAGCTTCTTTCCAGATTTCATCTGAGGATATTTCCTTTTTAACCATAGCCCTCTATGGGCTTCCAAATATCACTTTGCCAATTCCACAAGAACTGTCTTAGCGAAAGGCTTCTTGAGGAGAAAGCTGTAACTCTGTGAGACGATTTCACAGAACACAAAGATGTTTCTCAGAAAGCTTCATTCTCTTTGTTATCGGAGGATATTTCATTTGGCCCTATAGTCTTCAAAGGGATCCGAAATATCTGTTCTCAGATTCCACAGAAATAAGGCTAGCAAAGAAATCCACGAAATACAGATGTAACTCTGTAAGTGGAAGTCACACATCACAGAGCAGTTTCTCAGAAAGCTTCTTTCCAGATTTCATCTGAGGATATTTCCTTTTTCACCATAGCCCTCTACGGGCTTCCAAATATCACCTTGCCAATTCCACAAGAACGGCCTTACCGAAAGGCTTCTTGAAGGGAAAGCTGTAACTCTGTGAGATGATTTCACAGAACACAAAGAAGTTTCTCAGAAAGCTTCTTTCTCTTTGTTATCGGAGGATATTTCCTTTGGCCCTAAAGTCTTCAAAGGGATCCGAAATATCTGTTCTCAGATTCCACAGAAATAAGGCTAGCAAAGAGATCCACGAAATACAGATGTAACTCTGTGAGATGAAATAACAGAACACTAAGCAGTTTCTCAGAAAGCTTCTTTCCAGATTTCATCTGAGGATATTTCCTTTTTCACCATAGAGCTCTATGGGCTTCCAAATATCACTTTGCCAATTCCACAAGAACTGTCTTAGCGAAAGGCTTCTTGAGGGGAAAGCTGTAACTCTGTGAGATGATTTCAGAGAACACAAAGAAGTTTCTCAGAAAGCTTCTTTCTCTTTGTTATCGGAGGATATTTCCTTTGGCCCTATAGTCGTCAAAGGGATCCGAAATATCTGTTCTCAGATTCCACAGAAATAAGGCTAGCAAAGAGATCCACGAAATACAGATGTAACTCTGTCAGTGCAAGTCACACATCACAGAGCAGTTTCTCAGAAAGCTTCTTTCCAGATTTCATCTGAGGATATTTCCTTTTTCACCATAGCCCTCTATGGGCTTCCAAATATCACTTTGCCAATTCCACAAGAACTGCCTCACCGAAAGGCTTCTTGAAGGGAGAGCTGTAACTCTGTGAGATGATTTCAGAGAACACAAAGAAGTTTCTCAGAAAGCTTCTTTCTCTTTGTTATCGGAGGATATTTCCTTTGGCCCTATAGTCTTCAAAGGGATCCGAAATATCTGTTCTCAGATTCCACAGAAATAAGAATAGCAAAGAGATCCACGAAATACAGATGTAACTCTTTGAGTGCAATTCACACATCACAGAGAAGTTTCTCCGAAAGCTTCTTTCCAGATTTCATCTGACTACATTTCTTTTTTCACCAGAGCCCTCTAGGGGCTTCCAAATATCACTTTGCCAATTCCACAAGAACTGCCTTACCGAAAGGCTTATTGAAGGGAAAGCTGTAACTCTGTGAGATGATTTCACAGAACACAAAGAAGTTTCTCAGAAAGCTTCTTGCTCTTTGTTATCGGAGGATATTTCCTTTGGCCCTATAGTCTTCCAAGGGATCCGAAATATCTGTTCTCAGATTCCACAGAAATAAAGCTAGCAAAGAGATCCACGAAATACAGTTGTAACTCTGTGAGTGTAAGTCACACATCACAGAGCAGTTTCTCAGAAAGCCTCTTTCCAGATTTCATCTGAGGATATTTCCTTTTTCACCATAGCCCTCTATGGGCTTCCAAATATCACTTTGCCAATTCCACAAGAACTGTCTTAGCGAAATGCTTCTTGAAGAGAAAGCTGAAACTCTGTGAGATGATTTCACAGAACACAAAGAAGTTTCTCAAAAAGCTTCTTTCTCCCTGATATCGGAGGACTTTTCCTTTGTCCCTATAGTCTTCAAAGGGATCCGAAATATCTGTTCTCAGATTCCACAGAAATAAGGCTAGCAAAGAGATCCACGAAATACAGATGTAACTCTGTGAGTGCAAGTCACACATCACAGTGAAGTTTCTCAGAAAGCTTCTTTCCAGATTTCATCTGAGGATATTTCGTTTTTCACCATAGCCCTCTATGGGCTTCCAAATATCACTTTGCCAATTCCACAAGAACTGCCTTACCGAAAGGCTTCTTGAAGGGAAAGCTGTAACTCTGTGAGATGATTTCACAGAACACAAAGAAGTTTCTCAGAAATCTTCTTTCTCTTTGTTATCAGAGGATATTTCCTTTGGCCCTATAGTCTTCAAAGGGATCCGAAATATCTGTTCTCAGATTCCACAGAAATAAGGCTAGCAAAGAGATCCACGAAATACAGATGTAACTTTGTGAGATGAAATAACATAACACTAAGCAGTTTCTCAGAAAGCTTCTTTCCAGATTTCATCTGAGGATATTTCCTTTTTCACCGTAGCCCTCTATGGACTTCCAAATATCACTTTGCCAATTCCACAAGAACTGCCTAACCGAAAGGCTTCTTGAAGGGAAAGCTCTAACTCTGTGAGATGATTTCAGAGAACACAAAGAAGTTTCTCAGAAAGCTTCTTTCTCTTTGTTATCGGAGGATATTTCCTTTGGCCCCATAGTCTTCAAAGGGAACCGAAATATCTGTTCTCAGATTTTACAGAAATAAGGCTAGCAAAGAGATCCACGAAATAGAGATGAAACTCTGTGATTGCAATTTACACATCACAGAGAAGTTTCTCAGAAAGCTTCTTTCCAGATTTCATCTGAGGATATTTCCTGTTTCACCATAGCCCTCTATGGGCTTCCAAATATCACTTTTCCAAATCCACAAGAACTGCCATACTGAAAGGTTTCTTGAAGGGAAAGCTCTAACTCTGTGAGATGATTTCACCGAACACAAAGAAGTTGCTCAGAAAGCTTCTTTCTCTTTGTTATCGGAGAATATTTCCTTTGGCCCTATACTCTTCAAAGGAATCCGAAATATCTGTTCTCAGATTCCACAGAAATAAAGCTAGCAAAGAGATCCACGAAATACAGATGTAACTCTGTGAGTAGAAGTCACAATTCACACAGCAGTTTCTCCGAAAGCTTCTTTCCAGATTTCATCTGAGGATATTTCCTTTTTCACCATAGCCCTCTATGGGATTCCAAATATCACTTTGCCAATTCCACAAGAACTGTCTGAGCAAAAGGCTTCTTGAGGGGAAAGCTGTAACTCTGTGAGATGATTTCACAGAACACAAAGAAGTTTCTCAAAAAGCTTTTTGTCTCTGTTATCGGAGGATATTTCCTTTGGCCCTATAGTCTTCAAAGGGTTCCGAAATATCTGTTCTCAGATTCCACAGAAATAAGGCTAGCAAAGAGATCCACGAAATACAGATGTAACTCTGTGAGTGCAAGTCACACATCACAGAGCAGTTTCTCAGAAAGCTTCTTTCCAGATTTCATCTGAGGATATTTCCTTTTTCACCATAGCCCTCAATGGGCTTCCAAATATCACATTTCCAATTCCACAAGAACTGCCTTACCGAAAGGTTTCTTGAAGGGAAAGCTGCAACTCTGTGAGATAATTTCACAGAACACAAAGAAGTTTCTCAGAAAGCTTCTTTCTCTTTGTTATCGGAGGATATTTCCTTTGGCCCTATAGTCTTCAAAGGAATCCGAAATATCTGTTCTCAGATTCCACAGAAATAAAGCTAGCAAAGAGATCCACGAAATACAGATGTAACTCTGTGAATGGAAGTCACACATCACACAGCAGTTTCTCAGAAAGCTTCTTTCCAGATTTCATCTGAGGATATTTCCATTTTCACCATAGCCCTCTATGGGCTTCCAAATATCACTTTGCCAATTCCACAAGAATTGTATTAGCGAAAGGCTTCTTGAGGGGAAAGCTGTAACTCTGGGAGATGATTTCACAGAACACAAAGAAGTTTCTCAGAAAGCTTCTTTCTCTTTGTTATCGGAGGATATTTCCTTTGTCCCTGTAGTCTTCAAAGGGATCCGAAATATCTGTTTTCAGATTCCACAGAAATAAGGCTAGCAAAGAGATCCACGAAATACAGATGTAACTCTGTGAGGGGAAGTCACATATCACAGAGCAGTTTCTCAGAAAGATTCTTTCCAGATTTCATCGGAGGATATTTCCTTTTTCACCATAGCCCTCTACGGGCTTCCAAATATCACTTTGCAAATTCCACAAGAACTGCCTTACCAAAAGGCTTCTTGAAGGGAAAGCTGTAACTCTGTGAGTTGATTTCACAAAACACAAAGAAGTTTCTCAAAAAGCTTCTTTCTCTTTGTTATCGGAGGATATATCCTTTGGCCCTATAGTCTTCAAAGGGATCCGAAATATCTGTTCTCAGATTCCCCAGAAATAAGGCTAGCAAAGAGATCCACGAAATACAGATGTAACTTTGTGAGATGAAATAACAGAACACTAAGCAGTTTCTCAGAAAGCTTCTTTCCAGATTTCATCTGAGGATATTTCCTTTTTCACCATAGCCCTCTATGGGATTCCAAATATCACTTTGCCAATTCCACAAGAATTGCATTAGCGAAAGGCTTCTTGAGGGGAAAGCTGTAACTCTGGGAGATGATTTCACAGAAAACAAAGAAGTTTCTCAGAAAGCTTCTTTCTCTTTGTTATCGGAGGATATTTCCTTTGTCCCTGTAGTCTTCAAAGGGATCCGAAATATCTGTTTTCAGATTACACAGAAATAAGGCTAGCAAAGAGATCCACGAAATACAGATCTAACTTTGTGAGATGAAATAACAGAACACTAAGCAGTTTCTCAGGAGGCTTCTTTCCAGATTTCATCTGAGGATATTTCCTTTTTCACCATAGCCCTCTATGGGCTTCCAAATATCACTTTGCCAATTCCACGAGAACTGTCTTAGCAAAAGGCTTATTGAGGGGAAAGCTGTAGCTCTGTGAGATGATTTCACAAACACAAAGAAGTTTCTCAAAAAGCTTCTTTATCTCTGTTATCGGAGGATATTTCCTTTGGCCCTATAGTCTTCAAAGGGATACGAAATATCTGTTCTCAGATTCCACAGAAATAAGGCTAGCAAAGAGATCCACGAAATACAGATGTAACTCTGTGAGGGGAAGTCACACATCAGAGAGCAGTTTCTCAGAAAGCTTCTTTCAAGATTTCATCTGAGGATATTTCCTTTTTCACCATAGCCCTCTATGGGCTTCCAAATATCACTTTGCCAATTCCACAAGAACTGTCTTAGCGAAAGGCTTCTTGAGGGGAAAGCTGTAACTCTATGAGATGATTTCACAGAACACAAAGAAGTTTCTCAGAAATCTTCTTTCTCTTTGTTATCGGAGGATATTTCCTTCGGCCCTATAGTCTTCAAAGGGATCCGAAATATCTGTTCTCAGATTCCACAGAAATAAGGCTAGCAAAGAGATCCACGAAATACAGATGTAACTCTGTGAGTGCAAGTCACACATCACAGAGCAGTTTCTCAGAAGGCTTCTTATCAGATTTCATCTTAGGATATTTCCTTTTTCACCATAGCCCTCTAGGGGCTTCCAAATATCACTTTGCCAATTCCACAAGAACTGCCTTACCGAAAGGCTTCTTGAAGGGAAAGCTGTAACTCTGTGAGATGATTTCAGAGAACACAAAGAAGTTTCTCAGAAAGCTTCTTTCTCTTTGTTATCGGAGGATATTTCCTTTGGCCCTATAGTCTTCAAAGGGATCCGAAATATCTGTTCTCAGATTCCACAGAAATAAGGCTAGCAAAGAGATCCACGAAATACAGATGTAACTCTGTGAGTGGAAGTCACACATCACAGAGCAGTTTCTCAGAAAACTTCTTTCCAGATTTCATCTGAGGATATTTCCTTTTTCACCATAGCCCTCTATGGGCTTCCAAATATCACTTTTCCATTTCCACAAGAACTGCCTTACCGAAAGGCTTCTTGAAGGGAAAGCTGTAACTCTGTGAGATGATTTCACAGAACACAAAGAAGTTTCTCAGAAAGCTTCTTGCTCTTTGTTATCGGAGGATATTTCCTTTGGCCCTATAGTCTTCAAAGGGATCCGAAATATCTGTTCTCAGATTCCACAGAAATAAGGCTAGCAAAGGGATCCACGAAATACAGATGTAACTCTGTGAGTGGAAGTCACACATCACAGAGCAGTTTCTCAGAAAGCTTCTTTCCAGATTTCATCTGAGGATATTTCCTTTTTCACCATAGCCCTCTATGGGCTTCCAAATATCACTTTGCCAATTCCACAAGAACTGTCTTAGCGAAATGCTTCTTGAGGGGAAAGCTGTAACTCTGTGAGATGATTTCACAGAACACAAAGAAGTTTCTCAAAAAGCTTCTTTCTCTCTGTTATCGGAGGATATTTCCTTTGGCCCTATAGTCTTCAAAGGGATCCGAAATATCTGTTCTCAGATTCCACAGAAATAAGGCTAGCAAAGAGATCCACGAAATACAGATGTCACTCTGTGAGTGTAGGTCACACATCACAGAGCAGTTTCTCAGAAAGCTTCTTTCCAGATTTCATATGAGGATATTCCCTTTTTCACCATAGCCCTCTATGGGCTTCCAAATATCACTTTGCCAATTCCACAAGAACTGTCTTAGCGAAAGGCTTCTTGGGGAGAAAGCTGTAACTCTGTGAGATGATTTCACAGAACACAAATAAGTTTCTCAGAAAGCTTCTTTCTCCTTGTTTTCGGAGGACATTTCCTTTGGCCCTATAGTCTTCAAAGGGATCCGAAATATCTGTTCTCAGATTCCACACAAATAAGGCTAGCAAAGAGATCCACGAAATACAGATGTAACTCTGTGAGTGCAAGTCACACATCACAGAGCAGTTTCTCAGAAAGCTTCTTTCCAGATTTCATCTGAGGATATTTCCTTTTTCACCATAGTCCTCTATGGGCTTCCAAATATCGCTTTGCCAATTCCACAAGAACTCTCTTAGCAAAAGGCTTCTTGAGGGGAAAGCTGTAACTCTGTGAGATGATTTCACAGAACACAAAGAAGTTTCTCAAAAAGCTTCTTTCTCTCTGTTATCGGAGGATTTTTCCTTTGGCCCTATAGTCTTCAAAGGGATCCGAAATATATGTTCTCAGATTCCACAGAAATAAGGCGAACAAAGAGATCCAGGAAATACAGATGTAAATCTCTGAGATGAATTAACAGAACACTAAGCAGCTTCTCATAAAGCTTCTTTCCAGATTTCATCTGGGGATATTTCCTTTTTCACCGTAGCCCTCTATGGACTTCCAAATATCACTTTGCCAATTCCACAAGAACTGCCTAACCGAAAGGTTTCTTGAAGGGAAAGCTCTAACTCTGTGAGATGATTTCACAGAACACAAAGAAGTTTTTCAGAAAGCTTCTTTCTCTTTGTTATCGGAGGATATTTCCTTTGGCCCTATAGTCTTCAAAGGGATCCGAAATATCTGTTCTCAGATTCTACAGATATAAGGCTAGCAAAGAGATCCACGAAATACAGATGTAACTCTGTGAGGGGAAGTCACACATCACACAGCAGTTTCTCAGAAAGCTTCTTTCCAGATTTCATCTGAGGATATTTCCTGTTTCACCATAGTCCTCTATGGGCTTCCAAATATCACTTTGCCAATTCCACAAGAACTGTCTTAGCAAAAGGCTTCTTGAGGGGAAAGCTGTAACTCTGTGAGATATTTCACAGAACCAAAGAAGTTTCTCAAAAAGCTTCTTTCTCTCTGTTATCGGAGGATATTTTCTTTGGCCCTATAGTCTTCAAAGGGATCCGAAATATCTGTTCTCAGATTCCACAGAAATAAGGCTAGCAAAGAGATCCAGGAAATACAGATGTAACTCTGTGAGTGGATGTCACACATCAGAGAACAGTTTCTCAGAAAGCTTCTTTCAAGATTTCATCTGAGGATATTTCGTTTTTCACCATAGCCGTCTATGGGCTTCCAAATATCACTTTGCGAATTCCACAAGAACTGCCTTACCGAAAGGCTTCTTGAAGGGAAAGCTGTAACTCTGTGAGATGATTTCACAGAACACAAAGAAGTTTCTCAGAAAGCTTCTTGCTCTTTGTTATCGGAGGATATTTCCTTTGGCCCTATAGTCTTCAAAGGGATCCGAAATATCTGTTCTCAGATTCCACAGAAATAAGGCTAGCAAAGAGATCCACGAAATACAGATGTAACTCTGTGAGGGGAAGTCACACATCACAGAGCAGTTTCTCAGAAAGATTCTTTCCAGATTTCATCGGAGGATATTTCCTTTTTCACCATAGCCCTCTATGGGCTTCCAAATATCACTTTGCCAATTCCACAAGAACTGCCTTAACGAAAGGCTTCTTGAAGGGAAAGCTGTAACTCTGTGAGATGATTTCACAGAACACAAAGAAGTTTCTCAGAAAGCTTCTTGCTCTTTGTTATCAGAGGATATTTCCTTTGGCCCTATAGTCTTCCCAGGGATCCGAAATATCTGTTCTCAGATTCCACAGAAATAAAGCTAGCAAAGAGATACACGAAATACAGTTGTAACTCTGTGAGTGTAAGTCACACATCACAGGGCAGTTTCTCAGAAAGCTTCTTTCCAGATTTCATCTGAGGATATTTCCTTTTTCACCATAGCCCTCTACGGGCTTCCAAATATCACTTTGCCAATTCCATAAGAACTGTCTTAGCGAAATGCTTCTTGAGGAGAAAGCTGAAACTCTGTGAGATGATTTCACAGAACACAAAGAAGTTTCTCAAAAAGCTTCTTTCTCCCTGATATCGGAGGACTTTTCCTTTGGCCCTATAGTCTTCAAAGGGATCCGAAATATCTGTTCTCAGATTCCACAGAAATAAGGCTAGCAAAGAGATCCACGGAATACAGATATAACTCTGTGAGTGCAAGTCACACATCACAGAGCAGTTTCTCAGAAAGCTTCTTTCCAGATTTCATCTGAGGATATTTCCTTTTTCACCATAGTCCTCAAAGGGCTTCCAAATATCACTTTGCCAATTCCACAAGAACTGCCTTACCGAAAGGCATCTTGAAGGGAAAGTTGTAACTCTGTGAGATGATTTCACAGAACACAAAGAAGTTTCTCAGAAAGCTTCTTTCTCTTTGTTATCGGAGGATATTTCCTTTGGCCCTATTGTCTTCAAAGGGATCCGAAGTATCTGTTCTCAGATTCCACAGAAATAAGGCTAGCAAAGAGATCGAAGAAATACAGATATAACTCTGTGAGTGGAAGTCACACATCACAGAGCAGTTTCTCAGAAAGCTTCTTTCCAGATTTCATCTGAGGATATTTCCTTTTTCACCATAGCCATCTATGGGCTTCCAAATATCCCTTTATCAATTCCACGAGAACTGTCTTAGCGAAAGGCTTCTTGAGGGAAAGCTGTAACTCTCTGAGATGATTTCACAGAACACAAAGAAGTTTCTCAGAAATCTTCTTTCTCTTTGTTATCGGAGGATATTTCCTTTGGCCCTACAGTCTTCAAAGGGATCCAAAATATCTGTTCTCAGATACCACAGAAATAAGGCTAGCAAAGAGATCCACGAAATACAGTTGTAACTCTGTGAGTGCAAGTCATACATCACAGAGCAGTTTCTCAGAAAGCCTCTTTCCAGATTTCATCTGAGGATATTTCCTTTTTCACCATAGCCCTCTATGGGCTTCCAAAGAACTGTCTTAGCAAAAGGCTTCTTGAGGAGAAAGCTGTAACTCTGTGAGATTATTTCACAGAACACAAAGAAGTTTCTCAGAAAGCTTCTTTCTCTTTGTTATCGGAGGATATTTCCTTTGGCCCTATAGTCTTCAAAGGGATCCGAAATATCTGTTCTCAGATTCCACAGAAATAAGGCTAGCAAAGAGATCCACGAAATACAGATGTAACTCTGTGAGTGCAAGTCACACATCACAGAGCAGTTTCTCAGAAACCTTCTTTCCAGATTTCATCTGAGGATATTCCCTTTTTCACCATAGCCCTCTATGGGCTTCCAAATATCACTTTGCCAATTCCACAAGAATGGTATTAGCGAAAGGCTTCTTGAGGGGAAAGCTGTAACTCTGGGAGATGATTTCACAGAACACAAAGAAGTTTCTCAGAAAGCTTCTTTCTCTTTGTTATCGGAGGACATTTCCTTTGTCCCTGTAGTCTTCAAAGGGATCCGAAATATCTGTTCTCAGATTCCACAGAAATAAGACTAGCAAAGAGATCCAAGAAATACAGATGTAACTCTGTGAGTGCAAGTCACACATCACAGAGCAGTTTCTCAGAAAGCTTCTTTCCAGATTTCATCTGAGGATATTTCCTTTTTCACCTTAGCCCTCTATGGGCTTCCAAATATCACTTTGCCAATTCCACAAGAATTGTCTTAGCGAAAGGCATGTTGAGGAGAAAGGTGTAACTCTGTGACATGATTTCACAGAACACAAGGAAGTTTCTCAGAAAGCTTCTTTCTCTTTGCTATCGGAGGATATTTCCTTTGGCCCTATAGTCTTCAAAGGGATCAGAAATATCTATTCTCAGATTCCACAGAAATAAGGCTAGCAAAGAGATCCACGAAACACAGATGTAACTCTGTGAGATGAATTAACAGAACACTAAGCAGTTTCTCAGAAAGCTTCTTTCCAGATTTCATCTGAGGATATTTCCTGTTTCACCATAGCCCTCTATGGGCTTCCAAATATCATTTTGCCTATTCCACAAGAAATGTCTTAGCGAAAGGCTTCTTGAGGAGAAAGCTGTAACTGTGTGAGATGATTTCACAGAACACAAAGAAGTTTCTCAGAATGCTTCTTTCTCTTTGTTATCGGAGGATATTTCCTTTGGCCCTGTAGTCTTCAAAGGGATCCGAAATATCTGTTCTCAGATTCCACAGAAATTAGGCTAGCAAAGAGATCCACGAAATACAGATGTAACTCTGTGAGTGCAAGTCACACATCACAGAGCAGTTTCTCAGAAAGCTTCTTTCCAGATTTCATCTGAGGATATTTCCTTTGTCACCATAGCCCTCTGTGGGCTTCCAAATATCACTTTGCCAATTCCACAAGAACTGTCTTAGCGAAATGCTTCGTGAGGGGAAAGCTGTAACTCTGTGAGATGATTTCACAGAACACAAAGAAGTTTCTCAAAAAGCTTCTTTCTCTTTGTTATCGGAGGATATTTCCTTTGGCCCTAGAGTCTTCAAAGGGATCCGAAATATCTGTTCTCAGATTCCACAGAAATAAGGCTAGCAAAGAGATCCACGAAATACAGATATAACTCTGTGAGTGTAAGTCACAAATCACAGAGCAGTTTCTCAGAAAGCTTCTTTCCAGATTTTATCTGAGGATATTTCCTTTTTCACCATAGCCCTCTATGGGCTTCCAAATATCATTTTGCCTATTCCACAAGAACTGTCTTAGCGAAAGGCTTCTTGAGGAAAAAGCTGTAACTGTGTGAGATGATTTCACAGAACACAAAGAAGCTTCTCAGAAAGCTTCTTTCTCTTTGTTATCAGAGGATATTTCCTTTGGCCCTATAGTCTTCAAAGGGATCCGAAATATCTGTTCTCAGATTCCACAGAAATAAGGCGAGCAAAGAGATCCACGAAATACAGATGTAACTCTGTGAGTGCAAGTCACACATCACAGAGCAGTTTCTCAGAAAGCTTCTTTCCAGATTTCATCTGAGGATATTTCCTTTTCTCCATAGCCCTCTAAGGGCTTCCAAATATCACTTTGCCAATTCCACAAGAACTGCCTTACCGAAAGGCTTCTAGAAGGGAAAGCTGTAACTCTGTGAGATGATTTCACAGAACACAAAGAACTTTCTCAGAAAGCTTCTTTCTCTTTGTTATCGGAGGATATTTCCTTTGGCCCTACAGTCTTCAAAGGGATCCGAAATATCTGTTCTCAGATTCCACAGAAATAAGGCTAGCAAAGAGATCCACGAAATACAGATGTAACTCTGTGAGTGGAAGTCACACATCACAGAGCAGTTTCTCAGAAAGCTTCTTTGCAGATTTCATCTGAGGATATTTCCTTTTTCACCATAGCCATCTATGGGCTTACAAATATGACTTTGCCAATTCCACAAGAACTGTCTTAGCGAAATGCTTCGTGAGCGGAAAGATTTAACTCTGTGAGATGATTTCACAGAACACAAAGAAGTTTCTCAAAAAGCTTCTTTCTCTTTGTTATCAGAGGATATTTCCTTTGGCCCTAGAGTCTTCAAAGGGATCCGAAATATCTGTTCTCAGATTCCACAGAAATAAGGCTAGCAAAGAGATCCACGAAATACAGATGTAACTTTGTGAGTGTAAGTCACAAATCACAGAGCAGTTTCTCAGAAAGCTTCTTTCCAGATTTCATCTGAGGATATTTCCTTTTTCACCATAGCCCTCTATGGGCTTCCAAATATCATTTTGCCTATTCCACAAGAACTGTCTTAGCGAAAGTCTTCTTGAGGAGAAAGCTCTAACTGTGTGAGATGATTTCAGAGAAAACAAAGAAGTTTCTCAGAAAGCTTCTTTCTCTTTGTTATCGGAGGATATTTTCTTTGGCCCTATAGTCTTCAAAGGGATCCGAAATATCTGTTCTCAGATTCCAAAGAAATGAGGCTAGCAAAGAGATCCACGAAATAAAGATATAATTGTGTGAGTTCAAGTCACACATCACAGAGCAGTTTCTCAGAAAGCTTCCTTCCAGATTTCATCTGAGGATATATCCTTTTTCACCACAGCCCTCTAAGGGCTTCCAAATATCACTTTGCCAATTCCAAAAGAACTGTCTTAGCTAAAGGCTTCTTGAGGGGAAAGCTGTAACTCTGTGAGATGATTTCACAGAACACAAAGAAGTTTCTCAGAAAATTTCTTTCTCTTTGTTATCGGAGGATATTTCCTTTGGCCCTGTAGTCTTCAAAGGGATCCGAAATATCTGTTCTCAGATTCCACAGAAAAAAGGCTAGCAAAGAGATCCACGAAATACAGATGTAACTCTGTGAGTGGAAGTCACACATCACAGAGCAGTTTCTCAGAAAGCTTCTTTCCAGATTTCATCTGAGGATATTTCCTTTGTCACCATAGCCCTCTATGGGCTTCCAAATATCACTTTGCCAATTCCACAAGAACTGTCTTAGCGAAATGCTTCTTGAGGGGAAAGCTGTAACTCTGTGAGATGATTTCACAGAACGCAAAGAAGTTTCTCAAAAAGCTTCTTTCTCTTTGTTATCGGAGGATATTTCCTTTGGCCCTAGAGTCTTCAAAGGGATCCGAAATATCTGTTCTCAGATTCCACAGAAATAAGGCTAGAAAGAGATCCACGAAATACAGATGTAACTCTGTGAGTGTAAGTCACAAATCACAGAGCAGTTTCTCAGAAAGCTTCTTTCTCTTTGTTTTCGGAGGATATTTCCTTTGGCCCTATAGTCTTCAAAGGGATCCGAAATATCTGTTCTCAGATTCCACAGAAATGAGGCTAGCAAAGAGATCCACGAAATACAGATATAATTGTGTGAGTTCAAGTCACACATCACAGAGCAGTTTCTCAGAAAGCTTCCTTCCAGATTTCATCTGAAGATATATCCTTTTTCACCACAGCCCGCTAAGGGCTTCCAAATATCACTTTCCCAATTCCACAAGAACGGCCTTACCGAAAGGCTTCTTGAAGGGAAAGCTGTAACTCTGTGAGATGATTTCACAGAACACAAAGTTGTTTCTCAGAAAGCTTCTTTCTCTTTGTTATCGGAGGATATTTCCTTTGGACCTGTAGTCTTCAAAGCGATCCGAAATATCTGTTCTCAGATTCCACAGAAATAAGGCTAGCAAAGATATCCACGAAAAACAGATGTAACTCTGTGAGTGCAAGTCACACATCACAGAGCAGTTTCTCAGAAAGCTTCTTTCGAGATTTCATCTGGGGATATTTCCTTTTTCACCATAGCCCTCTATGGGCTTCCAAATATCACTTTGCCAATTACACAAGAACTGTCTTAGCGAAATGCTTCTTGAGGGAAAAGCTGTAACTCTGTGAGATGATTTCACAGAACACAAAGAAGTTTCTCAGAAAGTTTCTTTCTCTTTGTTATCGGAGGATATTTCCTTTGGCCCTATAGTCTTCAAAGGGATGAGAAATCTCTGTTCTCAGATTCCACAGAAATAAGGCTAGCAAAGAGATCCACGAAATACAGATGTAACTCTGTGAGTGCAAGTCACACATCACAGAGCAGTTGCTCAGAAAGCTTCTTTCCAGATTTCATCTGAGGATATTTCCTTTTTCACCATGGCCCTCTATGGGCTTCCAAATATCACTTTGCCAATTCCACAAGAACTGTCTTAGCGAAATGCTTCGTGAGGGGAAAGCTGTAACTCTGTGAGATGATTTCACAGAACGCAAAGAAGTTTCTCAAAAAGGTTCTTTCTCTTTGTTATCGCAGGATATTTCCTTTGGCCCTATAGTCTTTAACGGGATCCGAAATATCTGTTCTCAGAATCCACAGAAATAAGGCTAGCAAAGAGATCCACGAAATACAGATGTAACTCTGTGAGTGCAAGTCACACAACACAGAGCAGTTTCTCCGAAAGCTTCTTTCGAGATTTCATCTGGGGATATTTCCTTTTTCACCATAGCCCTCTATGGGCTTCCAAATATCACTTTGCCAATTCCAAAAGAACTGTCGTAGCGAAAGGCTCCTTGAGGGGAAAGCTGTAACTCTGTGAGATGATTTCACAGAACACAAAGAAGTTTCTCAGAAAGCTTCTTTCTCTTTGTTATCAGAGGATATTTCCTTTGGCCCTATAGTCTTCAAAGGGATCCGAAATATCTGTTCTCAGATTCCACAGAAATAAGGCTAGCAAAGAGATCCACGAAATACAGATTTAACTCTGTGAGTGGAAGTCACACATCACAGAGCAGTTAATCAGAAAGCTTCTTTCCAGATTTCATTTGAGGATATTTCCTTTTTCACCATAGCCCTCTATGGGCTTCCAAATATCACTGTGCGAATTCCACAAGAACTGTCTTAGCGAAAGGCTTCTTGAGGGGAAAGCTGTAACTCTGTGAGATGATTTCAGAGAACACAAAGAAGTTTCTCAGAAAGCTTCTTTCTCTTTGTTTTCGGAGGATATTTCCTTTGGCCCTATAGTCTTCAAAGGGATCCGAAATATCTCTTCTCAGATTCCACAGAAATAAGGCTAGCAAAGAGATCCACGAAATACAGATGTAACTCTGTGAGTGGAAGTCACACACACAGAGCAGTTTCTCAGAAAGCTTCTTTCCAGATTTCATCTGAGGATATTTCCTTTTTCACCATAGCCCTCTATGGGCTTCCAAATATCACTTTGCCTATTCCACAAGAACTGTCTTAGCGAAAGGCTTCTTGAGGGGAAAGCTGTAACTCTGTGAGATGATTTCACAGAACACAAAGAAGTTTCTCAGAAAGCTTCTTTCTCTTTGTTATCGGAGGATATTTCCTTTGGCCCTATAGTCTTCAAAGGGATCCGAAACATCTGTTCTCAGATTCCACAGAAATTAAGCTAGCAAAGAGATCCACGAAATACAGATGTAACTCTGTGAGTGGAAGTCACACATCACAGAGCAGTTTCTCAGAAAGCTTCTTTCCAGATTTCATCTGAGGATATTTCCTTTTCACCATAGCCCACTATGGGCTTCCAAATATCACTTTGCCAATTCCACAAGAACTGCCTTACCGAAAGGCTTCTTGAAGGGAAAGCTGTATCTCTGTGAGATGATTTCACAGAACACAAAGAAATTTCTCAGAAAGCTTCTTTCTCTTTGTTATCGAAGGATATTTCCTTTGGACCAATAGTCTTCAAAGGGATCCGAAATATCTGTTCTCAGATTCCACAGAAATAAGGCTAGCAAAGAGATCCACGAAATACAGATGTAACTCTGTGAGTGGAAGTCACACATCACAGAGCAGTTTCTCAGAAAGCTTCTTTCCAGATTTCAACGGAGGATATTTCCTTTTTCACCATAGCCCTCTATGGGCTTCCAAATATCACTTTGCCAATTACACAAGAACTGCCTTACCGAAAGGCTTCTTGAGGGGAAAGCTGTAACTCTGTGAGATGATTTCACAGAACAAAAAGAAGTTTCTCAGAAAGCTTCTTTCTCTTTGTTATCGGAGGATATTTCCTTTGGCCCTATAGTCTTCAAAGGGATCCGAAATATCTGTTCTCAGATTCCACAGAAATAAGGCTAGCAAAGAGATAAACGAAATACAGATGTAACTCTGTCAGATGAAATAACAGAACACTAAGCAGTTTCTCAGAAAGGTTCTTTCCAGATTTCATCTGAGGATATTTCCTTTTTCAGCATAGCCCTCTATGGGCTTCTAAATATCACTTTGTCAATTCCACAGCAACTGCCTTACCGAAAGGCTTCTTGAAGGGCAAGCTGTAACTCTGTGAGATGATTTCACAGAACACAAAGAAGTTTCTCAGAAAGCTTCTTTCTCTTTGTTGTTGGAGGATATTTCCTTTGGCCCTGTAGTCTTCAAAGGGATCCGAAATATCTGTTCTCAGATTCCACTGAAATAAGGCTAGCAAAGAGATCCACGAAATACAGATGTAACTCTGTGAGTGTAAGTCACACATCACAGAGCAGTTTCTCAGAAAGCTTCTTTCCAGATTTCATCTGAGGATATTTCCTTTTTCACCATGGCCCTCTATGGGCTTCCAAATATCACTTTGCCAATTCCACAAGAACTGTCTTAGCGACAGGATTCTTGAGGCAAAAGCTGTAACTCTGTGAGATGATATCACAGAACACAAAGAAGTTTCTCAGAAAGCTTCTTCCTCTTAGTTATCGGAGGATATTTCCTTTGGCCCTATAGTCTTCAAAGGGATCCGAAATATCTGTTTCAGATTCCACAGAAATGAGGCTGGCAAAGAGATCCACGAAATACAGATGTAACTCTGTGAGTGTAAGTCACACATCACAGAGCAGTTTCTCAGAAAGCTTCTTTCCAGATTTCATCTGAGGATATTTCCTTTTTCACCATTGCCCTCTATGGGCTTCCAAATATCACTTTGCCAATTCCACAAAAATTGTCTTAGCGAAAGTCTTCTAGAGGGGAAAGATGTAACTCTGGGAGATGATTTCACAGAATACCAAGAAGTTTCTCAGAAAGCTTCTTTCTCTTTGTTATCGGAGGATATTTCCTTTGGCCCTATAGATTTCAAAGGGATCCAAAATATCTGTTCTCAGATTCCACAGAAATAAGGCTAGCAAAGAGATCCACGAAATGCAGATGTGACTCTGTGAGTGGAAGTCACACATCACAGAGCAGTTTCTCAGAAAGCTTATTTCCAGATTTCATCTGAGGATATTTCCTTTTTCACCATAGCCCTCTATGGGCTTCCAAATATCACTTTGCCAATTCCACAAGAACTGTCTTAGCGAAATGCTTCGTGAGCGGAAAGATTTAACTCTGTGAGATGATTTCACAGAACACAAAGAAGTTTCTCAAAAAGCTTCTTTCTCTTTGTTATCAGAGGATATTTCCTTTGGCCCTAGAGTCTTCAAAGGGATCCGAAATATCTGTTCTCAGATTCCACAGAAATAAGGCTAGCAAAGAGATCCACGAAATACAGATGTAACTCTGTGAGTGTAAGTCACAAATCACAGAGCAGTTTCTCAGAAAGCTTCTTTCCAGATTTCATCTGAGGATATTTCCTTTTTCACCATAGCCCTCTATGGGCTTCCAAATATCATTTTGCCTATTCCACAAGAACTGTCTTAGCGAAAGTCTTCTTGAGGAGAAAGCTCTAACTGTGTGAGACGATTTCACAGAACACAAAGAAGTTTCTCAGAAAGCTTCTTTCTCTTTGTTATCGGAGGATATTTTCTTTGGCCCTATAGTCTTCAAAGGGATCCGAAATATCTGTTCTCAGATTCCACAGAAATAAGGCTAGAAAGAGATCCACGAAATACAGATGTAACTCTGTGAGTGTAAGTCACAAATCACAGAGCAGTTTCTCAGAAAGCTTCTTTCCAGATTTCATCTGAGGATATTTCCTTTTTCACCATAGCCCTCTATGGGCTTCCAAATATCATTTTGCCTATTCCACAAGAACTGTCTTAGCGAAAGGCTTCTTGAGGAGAAAGCTGTAACTGTGTGAGATGATTTCACAGAACACAAAGAAGTTTCTCAGAAAGCTTCTTTCTCTTTGTTTTCGGAGGATATTTCCTTTGGCCCTATAGTCTTCAAAGGGATCCGAAATATCTCTTCTCAGATTCCACAGAAATAAGGCTAGGAAAGAGATCCACGAAATACAGATGTAACTCTGTGAGTGGAAGTCACACACACAGAGCAGTTTCTCAGAAAGCTTCTTTCCAGATTTCATCTGAGGATATTTCCTTTTTCACCATAGCCCTCTATGGGCTTCCAAATATCACTTTGCCAATTCCACAAGAACTGTCTTAGCGAAAGGCTTCGTGAGGGGAAAGCTGTAACTCTGTGAGATGATTTCACAGAACACAAAGAAGTTTCTCAGAAAGCTTCTTTCTCTTTGTTATCGGAGGATATTTCCTTTGGCCCTATAGTCTTCAAAGGGATCCGAAACATCTGTTCTCAGATTCCACAGAAATTAGGCTAGCAAAGAGATCCACGAAATACAGATGTAACTCTGTGAGTGCAAGTCACACATCATAGAGCAGTTTCTCAGAAAGCTTCTTTCCAGATTTCATCTGAGGATATTTCCTTTTCACCATAGCCCACTATGGGCTTCCAAATATCACTTTGCCAATTCCACAAGAACTGCCTTACCGAAAGGCTTCTTGAAGGGAAAGCTGTATCTCTGTGAGATGATTTCACAGAACACAAAGAAATTTCTCAGAAAGCTTCTTTCTCTTTGTTATCGAAGGATATTTCCTTTGGACCAATAGTCTTCAAAGGGATCCGAAATATCTGTTCTCAGATTCCACAGAAATAAGGCTAGCAAAGAGATCCACGAAATACAGATGTAACTCTGTGAGTGGAAGTCACACATCACAGAGCAGTTTCTCAGAAAGCTTCTTTCCAGATTTCAACGGAGGATATTTCCTTTTTCACCATAGCCCTCTATGGGCTTCCAAATATCACTTTGCCAATTCCACAAGAACTGTCTAAGCGAAAGTCTTCTTGAGGGGAAAGCTGTAACTCTGGGAGATGATTTCACAAAACACCAAGAAGTTTCTCAAAAACCTTCTTTCTCTCTGTTATCCTAGGATATTTCCTTTGGCCCTATAGATTTCAAAGGGATCCGAAATATCTGTTCTCAGATTCCACAGAAATAAGGCTAGCAAAGAGATCCACGAAATACAGATGTAACTTTGTGAGTGTAAGTCACAAATCACAGAGCAGTTTCTCAGAAAGCTTCTTTCCAGATTTCATCTGAGGATATTTCCTTTTTCACCATAGCCCTCTATGGGCTTCCAAATATCATTTTGCCTATTCCACAAGAACTGTCTTAGCGAAAGTCTTCTTGAGGAGAAAGCTGTAACTCTGTGAGATGATTTCACAGAACACAAAGAAGTTTCTCAGAAAGCTTCTTTCTCTTTGTTATCGGAGGATATTTCCTTTGGCCCTGTAGTCTTCAAAGGGATCCGAAATATCTGTTCTCAGATTCCACAGAAAAAAGGCTAGCAAAGAGATCCACGAAATACAGATATAACTCTGTGAGTGGAAGTCACACATCACAGAGCAGTTTCTCAGAAAGCTTCTTTCCAGATTTCATCTGAGGATATTTCCTTTGTCACCATAGCCCTCTATGGGCTTCCAAATATCACTTTGCCAATTCCACAAGAACTGTCTTAGCGAAATGCTTCTTGAGGGGAAAGCTGTAACTCTGTGAGATGATTTTACAGAACGCAAAGAAGTTTCTCAAAAAGCTTCTTTCTCTTTGTTATCGGAGGATATTTCCTTTGGCCCTAGAGTCTTCAAAGGGATCCGAAATATCTGTTCTCAGATTCCACAGAAATAAGGCTAGAAAGAGATCCACGAAATACAGATGTAACTCTGTGAGTGTAAGTCACAAATCACAGAGCAGTTTCTCAGAAAACTTCTTTCCAGATTTCATCTGAGGATATTTCCTTTTTCACCATAGCCCTCTATGGGCTTCCAAATATCATTTTGCCTATTCCACAAGAACTGTCTTAGCGAAAGGCTTCTTGAGGAGAAAGCTGTAACTGTGTGAGATGATTTCACAGAACACAAAGAAGTTTCTCAGAAAGCTTCTTTCTCTTTGTTTTCGGAGGATATTTCCTTTGGCCCTATAGTCTTCAAAGGGATCCGAAATATCTGTTCTCAGATTCCACAGAAATGAGGCTAGCAAAGAGATCCACGAAATACAGATATAATTGTGTGAGTTCAAGTCACACATCACAGAGCAGTTTCTCAGAAAGCTTCCTTCCAGATTTCATCTGAAGATATATCCTTTTTCACCACAGCCCTCTAAGGGCTTCCAAATATCACTTTCCCAATTCCACAAGAACGGCCTTACCGAAAGGCTTCTTGAAGGGAAAGCTGTAACTCTGTGAGATGATTTCACAGAACACAACGAAGTTTCTCAGAAAGCTTCTTTCTCTTTGTTATCGGAGGATATTTCCTTTGGCCCTATGGTCTTCAAAGGGATCCGAAATATCTGTTCTCAGATTCCACAGAAATAAGGCTAGCAAAGAGAACCACGAAATACAGATGTAACTCTGTGAGTGCAAGTCACACAACACAGAGCAGTTTCTCCGAAATCTTCTTTCGAGATTTCATCTGGGGATATTTCCTTTTTCACCATAGCCCTCTATGGGCTTCCAAATATCACTTTTCCAATTCCACAAGAACTGTCTTAGCGAAAGGGTTCTTGAAGGGAAAGCTGTAACTCTGTGAGATGATTTCACAGAACACAAAGAAGTTTCTCAGAAAGCTTCTTTCTCTTTGTTATCGGAGGATATTTCCTTTGGCCCTATAGTCTTCAAAGGGATCAGAAATATCTATTCTCAGATTCCACAGAAATAAGGCTAGCAAAGAGATCCACGAAATACAGATGTAACTCTGTGTGGTGAAATAACAGAACACTAAGCAGTTTCTCAGAAAGCTTTTTTCCAGATTTCATCTGAGGATATTTCCTTTTTCACCATGGCCCTCTATGGGCTTCCAAATATCACTTTGCCAATTGCACAAGAACTGTCTTAGCGACAGGATTCTTGAGGCAAAAGCTGTAACTCTGTGAGATGATATCACAGAACACAAAGAAGTTTCTCAGAAAGCTTCTTCCTCTTAGTTATCGGAGGATATTTCCTTTGGTCCTATAGTCTTCAAAGGGATCCGAAATATCTGTTCTCAGATTCCAAAGAAATGAGGCTAGCAAAGAGATCCACGAAATAAACATATAATTGTGTGAGTTCAAGTCACACATCACAGAGCAGTTTCTCAGAAAGCTTCCTTCCAGATTTCAGCTGAGGATATATCCTTTTTCACCACAGCCCTCTAAGGGCTTCCAAATATCACTTTGCCAATTCCAAAAGAACTGTCTTAGCTAAAGGCTTCTTGAGTGGAAAGCTGTAACTCTGTGAGATGATTTCACAGAACACAAAGAAGTTTCTCAGAAAACTTCTTTCTCTTTTTTATCGGAGGATATTTCCTTTGGCCCTGTAGTCTTCAAAGGGATCCGAAATATCTGTTCTCAGATTCCACAGAAATAAGGCTAGCAAAGAGATCCACGAAATACAGATGTAACTCTGTGAGTGCAAGTCACACATCACAGAGCAGTTGCTCAGAAAGCTTCTTTCCAGATTTCATCTGAGGATATTTCCTTTGTCACCATAGCCCTCTATGGGCTTCCAAATATCACTTTGCCAATTCCACAAGAACTGTCTTAGCGAAATGCTTCGTGAGGGGAAAGCTGTAACTCTGTGAGATGATTTCACAGAACGCAAAGAAGTTTCTCAAAAAGGTTCTTTCTCTTTGTTATCGCAGGATATTTCCTTTGGCCCTATAGTCTTCAACGGGATCCGAAATAGCTGTTCTCAGAATCCACAGAAATAAGGCTAGCAAAGAGATCCACGAAATACAGATGTAACTCTGTGAGTGCAAGTCACACAACACAGAGCAGTTTCTCCGAAAGCTTCTTTCGAGATTTCATCTGGGGATATTTCCTTTTTCACCATAGCCCTCTATGGGCTTCCAAATATCACTTTGCCAATTCCACAAGAACTGCCTTAGCGAAAGGGTTCTTAAAGGGAAAGCTGTAACTCAGTGAGATGATTTCACAGAACACAAAGAAGTTTCTCAGAAAGCTTCTTTCTCTTTGTTATCGGAGGATATTTCCTTTGGCCCTATAGTCTTCAAAGGGATCCGAAATATATATTCTCAGATTCCACAAAAATAAGGCTAGCAAAGAGATCCACGAAATACAGATGTAACTCTGTGAGATGAAATAACAGAACACTAAGCAGTTTCTCAGAAAGGTTCATTCCAGATTTCATCTGAGGATATTTCCTTTTTCACCATAGCCCTCTATGGGCTTCCAAATATCACTTTGCCAATTCCACAAGAACTGCCTTACCAAAAGGCTTCTTGAAGGGAAAGCTGTAACTCTGTGAGATGATTTCACAGAACACAAAGAAGTTTCTCAGAAAGCTTCTTTCTCTTTGTTATCGGCGGATATGTCCTTTGGCCCAAGAGTCTTCAAAGGGATCCGAAATATCTGTTCTCAGATTCCACAGAAATAAGGCTAGCAAAGAGATCCACGAAATACAGATGTAACTCTGTTAGTGCAAGTCACACATCACAGAGCAGTTTCTCAGAAAGCTTCTTTCCAGATTTCATCTGAGGATATTTCCTTTTTCACCGTAGCCCTCTAAGGGCTTCCAAATATCACTTTGCCAATTCCACAAGAACTGTCTTAGCGACAGGATTCTTGAGGCGAAAGCTGTAACTCTGTGAGATGATATCACAGAACACAAAGAAGTTTCTCAGAAAGCATCTTCCTCTTAGTTATCGGAGGATATTTCCTTTGGCCCTATAGTCTTCAAAGGGATCCGAAATATCTGTTCTCAGATTCCACAGAAATAAGGCTGGCAAAGAGATCCACGAAATACAGATGTAACTCTGTGAGTGTAAGTCACACATCACAGAGCAGTTTCTCAGTAAGCTTCTTTCCAGATTTCATCTGAGGATATTTCCTTTTTCACCATAGCCCTCTAGGGGCTTCCAAATATCACTTTGCCAATTCCACAAGAACTGCCTTACCGAAAGGCTTCTTGAAGGGAAAGCTGTAACTCTGTGAGATGATTTCACAGAACACAAAGAAATTTCTGAGAAAGCTTCTTTCTCTTTGTTATCGGAGGATATTTCCTTTGGCCCTATAGTCTTCAAAGGGATCCGAAATATCTGTTCTGAGATTCCACAGAAATAAAGCTAGCAAAGAGATCCACGAAACACAGATGTAACTCTGTGAGATGAATTAACAGAACACTAAGCAGTTTCTCAGAAAGCTTCTTTCCAGATTTCATCTGAGGATATTTCCTGTTTCACCATAGCCCTCTATGGGCTTCCAAATATCATTTTGCCTATTCCACAAGAAATGTCTTAGCGAAAGGCTTCTTGAGGAGAAAGCTGTAACTGTGTGAGATGATTTCACAGAACACAAAGAAGTTTCTCAGAATGCTTCTTTCTCTTTGTTATCGGAGGATATTTCCTTTGGCCCTGTAGTCTTCAAAGGGATCCGAAATATCTGTTCTCAGATTCCACAGAAATTAGGCTAGCAAAGAGATCCACGAAATACAGATGTAACTCTGTGAGTGCAAGTCACACATCACAGAGCAGTTTCTCAGAAAGCTTCTTTCCAGATTTCATCTGAGGATATTTCCTTTGTCACCATAGCCCTCTATGGGCTTCCAAATATCACTTTGCCAATTCCACAAGAACTGTCTTAGCGAAATGCTTCGTGAGGGGAAAGCTGTAACTCTGTGAGATGATTTCACAGAACACAAAGAAGTTTCTTAAAAAGCTTCTTTCTCTTTGTTATCGGAGGATATTTCCTTTGGCCCTAGAGTCTTCAAAGGGATCCGAAATATCTCTTCTCAGATTCCACAGAAATAAGGCTAGCAAAGAGATCCACGAAATACAGATGTAACTCTGTGAGTGAAGTCACACAAAACAGAGCAGTTTCTCAGATAGCTTCTTTCCAGATTTCATCTGAGGATATTTCCTTTTTCACCATAGCCCTCTATGGGCTTCCAAATATCTCTTTGCCAATTCCACAAGAACTGTCTTAGCGAAAGGCTTCTTGAGGGGAAAGCTGTAACTCTGTGAGATGATTTCACAAAACACAAAGAAGTTTCTCAAAAATCTTCTTTCTCTCTGTTAATCGAGGATATTTCCTTTGTCCCTATAGTCTTCAAAGGGATCCGAAATATCTGTTCTGAGATTCCACAGAAATAAGGCTAGCAAAGAGATCCACGAAATACAGATGTAACTCTGTGAGATGAAATAACAGAACACTAAGCAGTTTCTCTGAAAGCTTCTTTCCAGATTACATCTGAGGATATTTCCTTTTTCACCGTAGCCCTCTATGGGCTTCCAAATATCACTTTGCCAATTCCACAAGAACTGTCTTAGCGAAAGTCTTCTTGAGGGGAAAGCTGTAACTCGGTGAGATGATTTCACAGAACACAAAGAAGTTTCTCAGAAAGCTTCTTTCTCTTTGTTATCGGAGGATATTTCCTTTGGCCCTATAGTCTTCAAAGAGATCCGAAATATCTGTTCTCAGATTCCACAGAAATAAGGCTAGCAAAGACATCCACGAAATACATATGTAACTCTGTGAGTGGAAGTCACAAATCACACAGCAGTTTCTCAGAAAGCTTCTTTCATGATTTCATCTGGGGATATTTCCTTTTTCACCATAGCCCTCTAGGGGCTTCCAAATATCACTTTGCCAATTCCACAAGAACTGTCTTAGAGAAAAGCTTCTTGAGGGGAAAACTGTATCTCTGTGAGATGATTTCACAGAACACAAAGAAGTTTCTCAGAAAGCTTCTTTCTCTTTGTTATCGGAGGATATTTCCTTTGGCCCTATTGTCTTCAAAGGGATCCGAAATATCTGTTCTCACATTCCACAGAAATAAGGCTAGCAAAGAGATCCACGAAGTACAGATGTAACTCTGTGAGTGAGGTCACACATCACAGAGCAGTTTCTCAGATAGCTTCTTTCCAGATTTCATCTGAGGATATTTCCTTTTTCACCATAGCCCTCTATGGGCTTCCAAATATCTCTTTGCCAATTCCACAAGAACTGTCTTAGCGAAAGGCTTATTGAGGGTAAAGCTGTAACTGTGTGAGATGATTTCACAAAACACAAAGAAGTTTCTCAAAAATCTTTTTTTCTCTCTGTTAATCGAGGATATTTCCTTTGGCCCTATAGTCTTCAAAAAGATCCGAAATATCTGTTCTCAGATTCCACAGAAATAAGGCTAGAAAAGAGATCCACGAAATACAGATGTAACTCTTTGAGTGGAAGTCACACATCACAGAGCAGTTTCTCAGAAAGCTTCTGTCCAGATTTCATCTGAGGATATTTTCTTTTTCACCATACCCCTCTATGGGCTTCCAAATATCACTGTGCCAATTCCACAAGAACTGTCTTAGCGAAAGGCTTCTTGAGGGGAAAGCTGTAACTCTGTGAGATGATTTCACAGAACACAAAGAAGTTTCTCAGAAAGCTTCTTTTTCTTTGTTATCGGAGGATATTTTCTTTGGCCCTATAGTCTTCAAAGGGATCCGAAATATCTGTCCTCAGATTCCACAGAAATAAAGCTAGCAAAAGAGATCCACGAAATACAGATGTAACTCGGTGAGTGGAAGTCACACATCACAGTGCAGTTTCTCAGAAAGCTTCTTTCCAGATTTCATCTGAGGATATTTCCTTTTTCAACCTAGCCCTCTATGGGCTTCCAAATATCACTTTGCCAATTCCACAAGAATTGTCTTAGCGAAAGGCTTCTTGAGGGGAAAGGTTTAACTCTGCGAGATGATTTCACAGAACACAAAGAAGTTTCTCAGAAAGCTTCTTTCTCTTAGTTATCGGAGGATATTTCCTTTGGCCCTATAGTCTTCAAAGGGATCCGAAATATCTGTTCTCAGATTCCACAGAAATAAGGCTAGGAAAGAGATCCACGAAATACAGATGTAACTCTGTGAGTGCAAGTCACACATCACAGAGCAGTTTCTCAGAAAGCTTCTTTCGAGATTTTATCTGGGGATATTTCCTTTTTCACCATAGCCCTCTATGGGCTTACAAATATCACTTTGCCAATTCCACAAGAACTGTCTTAGCGAAAGGCTTCTTGATGGGAAAACTGTAACTCTGTGAGATGATTTCACAGAACACAAAGTAGTTTCTCAGAAAGCTTCTTTCTCTTTGTTATCGGAGGATATTTCCTTTGGCCCTATACTCTTCAAAGGGATCCGAAATATCTGTTCTCAGATTCCACAGAAATAAGGCTAGCAAAGAGATGCACGAAATACAGATGTAACTCTGTGAGTGCAAGTCCCACATCACAGAGCAGTTTCTCAGAAAGCTTCTTTCCCGATTTCATCTGAGGATGTTTCCTTTTTCACCATAGCCCTCTATGGGCTTCCAAATGTCACTTTGCCAATTCCACAAGAATTGTCTTAGCGAAAGGCTTCTTGAGGGGAAAGCTGTAACTCTGTGAGATGATTTCACAGAACACAAAGAAGTTTCTCAGAAAGCTTCTTTCTCTTTGTTAACGGAGGATATTTGTTTTGGCCCTATGGTCTTCAAAGGGATCCGAAATATCTGTTCTCAGATTCCACAGAAATAAGGCTAGCAAAGAGATCCACGAAATACAGATGAAACTCTGTGAGTGGAAGTCACACATCACACAGCAGTTTCTCAGAAAGCTTCTTTCATGATTTCATCTGGGGATATTTCCTTTTTCACCATAGCCCTCTAGGGGCTTCCAAATATCACTTTGCCAATTCCACAAGAACTGTCTTAGCGAAAAGCTTCTTGAGGGGAAAACTGTATCTCTGTGAGATGATTTCACAGAACACAAAGAAGTTTCTCAGAAAGCTTCTTTCTCTTTGTTATCGGAGGATATTTCCTTTGGCCCTATTGTCTTCAAAGGGATCCGAAATACCTGTTCTCAGATTCCACAGAAATAAGGCTAGCAAAGTGATCCACGAAATACAGATGTAACTCTGTGAGTGAAGTCACACAAAACAGAGCAGTTTCTCAGATAGCTTCTTTCCAGATTTCATCTGAGGATATTTCATTTTTCACCATAGCCCTCTATGGGCTTCCAAATATCTCTTTGCCAATTCCACAAGAACTGTCTTAGCGAAAGGCTTATTGAGGGTAAAGCTGTAACTGTGTGAGATGATTTCACAAAACACAAAGAAGTTTCTCAAAAATCTTCTTTCTCTCTGTTAATCGAGGATATTTCCTTTGTCCCTATAGTCTTCAAAGGGATCCGAAATATCTGTTCTGAGATTCCACAGAAATAAGGCTAGCAAAGAGATCCACGAAATACAGATGTATCTCTGTGAGTGGAAGTCACACATCACAGAGCAGTTTCTCAGAAAGCTTCTTTCCAGATTTCATCTGAGGATATTTCCTTTTTCACCCTAGCCCTCTTTGGGCTAACAAATGTCACTTTGCCAATTCCACAAGAATTGTCTTAGCGAAAGGCTTCTTGAGGGGAAAGGTGTAACTCTGTGAGATGATTTCACAGAACACAAAAAAGTTTCTCAGAAAGCTTCTTTCTCTTTGTTATCGGAGGATATTTCCTTTGGCCCTATAGTCTTCAAAGTTATCCGAAATATCTGTTCTCAGATTCCACAGAAAAAAGGCTAGCAAAGAGATCCACGAAATACAGATGTAACTCTGTGAGTGCAAGTCACACATCACACAGCAGATTCTCAGAAAGCTTCTTTCCAGATTTCGTCTGAGGGTATTTCGTTTTTCACCATAGCCCTCTATGGGCTTCCAAATATCACTTTGCCAATTCCACAAGAACTGTCTTAGCGAAAGGCTTCTTGAGGGGAAAGCTGTAACTCTGTGAGATGATTTCACAGAACACAAAGAAGTTTCTCAGAAAGCTTCTTTCTCTTTGTTATCGGAGGATACTTCCTTTGGCTCTATAGTCTTCAAAGGGATCCGAAATATCTGTTCTCAGAATCCACAGAAATAAGGCTAGCCAAGAGATCCACGAAATACAGATGTAACTCTTTGAGTGGAAGTCACACATCACAGAGCAGTTTCTCAGAAAGCTTCATTCCAGATTTCATCTGAGGATATTTCCTTTTTCACCATAGCCCTCTATGGGCTTCCAAATATCACTGTGCCAATTCCACAAGAACTGTCTTAGCGAAAGGCTTCTTGAGGGGAAAGCTGTAACTCTGTGAGATGATTTCACAGAACACAAAGAAGTTTCTCAAAAAGCTTCTTTCTCTTTGTTATCGGAGGATATTTCCTTTGTCCCTATAGTCTTCAAAGGGATCCGAAATATCTGTTCTGAGATTCCACAGAAATAAGGCTAGCAAAGAGATCCACGAAATACAGATGTAACTCTGTGAGTGGAAGTCACACATCACAGAGCAGTTTCTCAGAAAGCTTCTTTCCAGATTTCATCTGAGGATATTTCCTTTTTCACCCTAGCCCTCTTTGGGCTAACAAATATCACATTGCCAATTCCACAAGAACTGTCTTAGCGAAAGGCTTCTTGAGGGGAAAGGTGTAACTCTGTGAGATGATTTCACAGAACACAAAAAAGTTTCTCAGAAAGCTTCTTTCTCTTTGTTATCGGAGGATATTTCCTTTGGCCCTATAGTCTTCAAAGTTATCCGAAATATCTGTTCTCAGATTCCACAGAAAAAAGGCTAGCAAAGAGATCCACGAAATACAGATGTAACTCTGTGAGTGCAAGTCACACATCACACAGCAGATTCTCAGAAAGCTTCTTTCCAGATTTCGTCTGAGGGTATTTCGTTTTTCACCATAGCCCTCTACGGGCTTCCAAATATCACTTTGCCAATTCCACAAGAACTGTCTTAGCGAAAGGCTTCTTGAGGGGAAAGCTGTAACTCTGTGAGATGATTTCACAGAACACAAAGAAGTTTCTCAGAAAGCTTCTTTCTCTTTGTTATCGGAGGATACTTCCTTTGGCTCTATAGTCTTCAAAGGGATCCGAAATATCTGTTCTAAGAATCCACAGAAATAAGGCTAGCCAAGAGATCCACGAAATACAGATGTAACTCTTTGAGTGGAAGTCACACATCACAGAGCAGTTTCTCAGAAAGCTTCATTCCAGATTTCATCTGAGGATATTTCCTTTTTCACCATAGCCCTCTATGGGCTTCCAAATATCACTGTGCCAATTCCACAAGAACTGTCTTAGCGAAAGGCTTCTTGAGGGGAAAACTGTAACTCTGTGAGATGATTTCACAGAACACAAAGAAGTTTCTCAAAAAGCTTCTTTCTCTTTGTTATCGGAGGATATTTCCTTTGTCCCTATAGTCTTCAAAGGGATCCGAAATATCTGTTCTGAGATTCCACAGAAATAAGGCTAGCAAAGAGATCCACGAAATACAGATGTAACTCTGTGAGTGGAAGTCACACATCACAGAGCAGTTTCTCAGAAAGCTTCTTTCCAGATTTCATCTGAGGATATTTCCTTTTTCACCCTAGCCCTCTTTGGGCTAACAAATATCACTTTGCCAATTCCACAAGAACTGTCTTAGCGAAAGGCTTCTTGAGGGGAAAGGTGTAACTCTGCGAGATGATTTCACAGAACACAAAGAAGTTTCTCAGAAAGCTTCTTTCTCTTAGTTATCGGAGGATATTTCCTTTGGCCCCATAGTCTTCAAATGGATCCGAAATATCTGTTCTCAGATTCCACAGAAATAAGGCTAGCAAAGAGATCCACGAAATACAGATGAAACTCTGTGAGTGGAAGTCACACATCACACAGCAGTTTCTCAGAAAGCTTCTTTCATGATTTCATCTGGGGATATTTCCTTTTTCACCATAGCCCTCTAGGGGCTTCCAAATATCACTTTGCCAATTCCACAAGAACTGTCTTAGCGAAAAGCTTCTTGAGGGGAAAACTGTATCTCTGTGAGATGATTTCACAGAACACAAAGAAGTTTCTCAGAAAGCTTCTTTCTCTTTGTTATCGGAGGATATTTCCTTTGGCCCTATTGTCTTCAAAGGGATCCGAAATACCTGTTCTCAGATTCCACAGAAATAAGGCTAGCAAAGTGATCCACGAAATACAGATGTAACTCTGTGAGTGAAGTCACACAAAACAGAGCAGTTTCTCAGATAGCTTCTTTCCAGATTTCATCTGAGGATATTTCATTTTTCACCATAGCCCTCTATGGGCTTCCAAATATCTCTTTGCCAATTCCACAAGAACTGTCTTAGCGAAAGGCTTATTGAGGGTAAAGCTGTAACTGTGTGAGATGATTTCACAAAACACAAAGAAGTTTCTCAAAAATCTTCTTTCTCTCTGTTAATCGAGGATATTTCCTTTGTCCCTATAGTCTTCAAAGGGATCCGAAATATCTGTTCTGAGATTCCACAGAAATAAGGCTAGCAAAGAGATCCACGAAATACAGATGTATCTCTGTGAGTGGAAGTCACACATCACAGAGCAGTTTCTCAGAAAGCTTCTTTCCAGATTTCATCTGAGGATATTTCCTTTTTCACCCTAGCCCTCTTTGGGCTAACAAATGTCACTTTGCCAATTCCACAAGAATTGTCTTAGCGAAAGGCTTCTTGAGGGGAAAGGTGTAACTCTGTGAGATGATTTCACAGAACACAAAAAAGTTTCTCAGAAAGCTTCTTTCTCTTTGTTATCGGAGGATATTTCCTTTGGCCCTATAGTCTTCAAAGTTATCCGAAATATCTGTTCTCAGATTCCACAGAAAAAAGGCTAGCAAAGAGATCCACGAAATACAGATGTAACTCTGTGAGTGCAAGTCACACATCACACAGCAGATTCTCAGAAAGCTTCTTTCCAGATTTCGTCTGAGGGTATTTCGTTTTTCACCATAGCCCTCTATGGGCTTCCAAATATCACTTTGCCAATTCCACAAGAACTGTCTTAGCGAAAGGCTTCTTGAGGGGAAAGCTGTAACTCTGTGAGATGATTTCAGAGAACACAAAGAAGTTTCTCAGAAAGCTTCTTTCTCTTTGTTATCGGAGGATACTTCCTTTGGCTCTATAGTCTTCAAAGGGATCCGAAATATCTGTTCTCAGAATCCACAGAAATAAGGCTAGCCAAGAGATCCACGAAATACAGATGTAACTCTTTGAGTGGAAGTCACACATCACAGAGCAGTTTCTCAGAAAGCTTCATTCCAGATTTCATCTGAGGATATTTCCTTTTTCACCATAGCCCTCTATGGGCTTCCAAATATCACTGTGCCAATTCCACAAGAACTGTCTTAGCGAAAGGCTTCTTGAGGGGAAAGCTGTAACTCTGTGAGATGATTTCACAGAACACAAAGAAGTTTCTCAAAAAGCTTCTTTCTCTTTGTTATCGGAGGATATTTCCTTTGTCCCTATAGTCTTCAAAGGGATCCGAAATATCTGTTCTGAGATTCCACAGAAATAAGGCTAGCAAAGAGATCCACGAAATACAGATGTAACTCTGTGAGTGGAAGTCACACATCACAGAGCAGTTTCTCAGAAAGCTTCTTTCCAGATTTCATCTGAGGATATTTCCTTTTTCACCCTAGCCCTCTTTGGGCTAACAAATATCACATTGCCAATTCCACAAGAACTGTCTTAGCGAAAGGCTTCTTGAGGGGAAAGGTGTAACTCTGTGAGATGATTTCACAGAACACAAAAAAGTTTCTCAGAAAGCTTCTTTCTCTTTGTTATCGGAGGATATTTCCTTTGGCCCTATAGTCTTCAAAGTTATCCGAAATATCTGTTCTCAGATTCCACAGAAAAAAGGCTAGCAAAGAGATCCACGAAATACAGATGTAACTCTGTGAGTGCAAGTCACACATCACACAGCAGATTCTCAGAAAGCTTCTTTCCAGATTTCGTCTGAGGGTATTTCGTTTTTCACCATAGCCCTCTACGGGCTTCCAAATATCACTTTGACAATTCCACAAGAACTGTCTTAGCGAAAGGCTTCTTGAGGGGAAAGCTGTAACTCTGTGAGATGATTTCACAGAACACAAAGAAGTTTCTCAGAAAGCTTCTTTCTCTTTGTTATCGGAGGATACTTCCTTTGGCTCTATAGTCTTCAAAGGGATCCGAAATATCTGTTCTAAGAATCCACAGAAATAAGGCTAGCCAAGAGATCCACGAAATACAGATGTAACTCTTTGAGTGGAAGTCACACATCACAGAGCAGTTTCTCAGAAAGCTTCATTCCAGATTTCATCTGAGGATATTTCCTTTTTCACCATAGCCCTCTATGGGCTTCCAAATATCACTGTGCCAATTCCACAAGAACTGTCTTAGCGAAAGGCTTCTTGAGGGGAAAACTGTAACTCTGTGAGATGATTTCACAGAACACAAAGAAGTTTCTCAAAAAGCTTCTTTCTCTTTGTTATCGGAGGATATTTCCTTTGTCCCTATAGTCTTCAAAGGGATCCGAAATATCTGTTCTGAGATTCCACAGAAATAAGGCTAGCAAAGAGATCCACGAAATACAGATGTAACTCTGTGAGTGGAAGTCACACATCACAGAGCAGTTTCTCAGAAAGCTTCTTTCCAGATTTCATCTGAGGATATTTCCTTTTTCACCCTAGCCCTCTTTGGGCTAACAAATATCACTTTGCCAATTCCACAAGAACTGTCTTAGCGAAAGGCTTCTTGAGGGGAAAGGTGTAACTCTGCGAGATGATTTCACAGAACACAAAGAAGTTTCTCAGAAAGCTTCTTTCTCTTAGTTATCGGAGGATATTTCCTTTGGCCCTATAGTCTTCAAATGGATCCGAAATATCTGTTCTCAGATTCCACAGAAATAAGGCTAGCAAAGAGATCCACGAAATACAGATGTAACTCTGTGAGTGCAAGTCACACATCACAGAGCAGTTTCTCAGAAAGCTTCTTTCGAGATTTTATCTGGGGATATTTCCTTTTTCACCATAGCCCTCTATGGGCTTACAAATATCACTTTGCCAATTCCACAAGAACTGTCTTAGCGAAAGGCTTCTTGATGGGAAAACTGTAACTCTGTGAGATGATTTCACAGAACACAAAGTAGTTTCTCAGAAAGCTTCTTTCTCTTTGTTATCGGAGGATATTTCCTTTGGCCCTATACTCTTCAAAGGGATCCGAAATATCTGTTCTCAGATTCCACAGAAATAAGGCTAGCAAAGAGATGCACGAAATACAGATGTAACTCTCTGAGTGCAAGTCCCACATCACAGAGCAGTTTCTCAGAAAGCTTCTTTCCCGATTTCATCTGAGGATGTTTCCTTTTTCACCATAGCCCTCTATGGGCTTCCAAATGTCACTTTGCCAATTCCACAAGAATTGTCTTAGCGAAAGGCTTCTTGAGGGGAAAGCTGTAACTCTGTGAGATGATTTCACAGAACACAAAGAAGTTTCTCAGAAAGCTTCTTTCTCTTTGTTAACGGAGGGTATTTGTTTTGGCCCTATGGTCTTCAAAGGGATCCGAAATATCTGTTCTGAGATTCCACAGAAATAAGGCTAGCAAAGAGATCCACGAAATACAGATGTAATTCTGTGAGATGAAATAACAGAACACTAAGCAGTTTCTCTGAAAGCTTCTTTCCAGATTACATCTGAGGATATTTCCTCTTTCACCATAGAGCTCAATGGGCTTCCAAATATCACATTGCCAATTCCTCAAGAACTGTCTTAGCAAAAGGCTTCTTCAGGGGAATGCTGTAACTCTGTGAGATGATTTCACAGAACCCAAAGAAGTTTCTCAAAAAGCTTCTTTCTCTCTGTTATCGGAGGATATTTCCTTGGCCCTTTAGTGTTCAAAGGGATCCGAAATATCTGTTCTCAGATTCCACAGAAATAAGGCTAGCAAAGAGATCCACGAAATACAGATGTAACTCTGTGAGATGAATTAACAGAACACTAAGCAGTTTCTCAGAAATCTTCTTTCCAGATTTCATCTGAGGATATTTCCTTTTTCACCATAGCCCTCTATGGGCTTCCAAATATCACTTTGCCAATTCCACAAGAACGGGCTTAGCGAAAGGCTACTTGAGGGGAAAGCTGTAACTCTGTGAGATGATTTCACAGAACACAAAGAAGTTTCTCAGAAAGCTTCTTTCTCTTTGTTTTCGGAGGATGTTTCCTTTGGCCCTATAGTGTTCAAAGGGATCCGAAATATCTGTTCTCAGATTCCACAGAATAAGGCTAGCAAAGAGCTCCACGAAATACATATGTAACTCTGTGAGTGGAAGTCACACATCACAGAGCAGTTTCTCAGAAAGCTTCTTTCCAGATTTCATCTGAGGATATTTCCTTTTTCACCATAGCCCTCTATGGGCTTTCAAATATCACTTTGAAAATTCCACAAGAACTGTCTTAGCGAAAGACTTCTTGAGGGGAAAGCTGTAACTCTGTGAGATGATTTCACAGAACACAAAGAAGTTTCTCAGAAAGCTTCTTTCTCTTTGTTATCGGAGGATATTTCCATTGGCCCTATAGTCTTCAAAGTTATCCGAAATATCTGTTCACAGATTCCACAGAAATAAGGCTAGCAAAGAGATATATGAAATACAGATGTAACTCTGTGAGTGCAAGTCACACATCACAGAGCAGTTTCTCAGAAAGCTTCTTTCCAGATTTTCTCTGAGGATATTTCCTTTTTCACCATAGCCCTCTATGGGCTTCCAAATATCACTTTGCCAATTCCACAAGATGTGCCTTACCGAAAGGATCCTTGAAGGGATAGCTGTAACTCTGTGAGTTGATTTCACAGAACACAAAGAAGTTTCTCAGAAACCTTCTTTCTCTTTGTTATCGGAGGATATTTCCTTTGGCCCTATAGTCTTCAAAGGGATCCGAAATATGTGTTCTCAGATTCCACAGAAATAAGGCTAGCAAAGAGATCCAGGAAATACAGATGTAACTCTGTGAGTGCAAGTCACACATCACAGAGCAGTTTCTCAGAAAGCTTCTTTCCAGATTTCATCTGGGGATATTTCCTTTTTCACCATAGCCCTCTAAGGGCTTCCTAATATCACTTTGCCAATTAAACAAGAACTGTCTTAGCCAAAGTCTTCTTGAGGGGAAAACTGTAACTCTGTGAGATGATTTCACAGAACACAAAGAAGTTTCTCAGAAACCTTCTTTCTCTTTGTTATCGATGAATATTCCCTTTGGCCCTATAGTCTTCAAAGGGATCTGAAATATCTGTTCTCAGATTCCACAGAAATAAGGCTAGCAAAGAGATCCACGAAATACAGATGTAACTATGTGATTGCAAGTCACACATCACACAGCAGTTTCTCAGAAAGCTTCTTTCCAGATTTCTTCTGAGGATATTTCCTTTTTCACCATAGCCCTCTATGGGCTTCCAAGTATCCCTTTGCCAATTCCACAAGAACTGTCTTAGCGAAAGGGTTCTTGAGTGGAAAGCTGTAACTCTGTGAGATGATTTCACAGAACACAAAGAAGTTTCTCAGAAAGCTTCTTTCTCTTTGTTACCGGAGGATATGTCCTTTGGCCCTATAGTCTTCAAAGGGATCCGAAATATCTGTTCTCAGATTCCACAGAAATAAGGCTAGCAAAGAGATCCACGAAATACAGATGTAACTCTGTGAGTGCAAGTCACACATCACAGAGCAGATTCTCAGAAGGATTCCTTCCAGATTTCATCTGAGCATATTTCCTTTTTCACCATAGCCCTCTATGGGCTTCCAAATATCACTTTGCCAATTCCACAGGAACTGTCTTAGCGAAAGGCTTCTTGAGGGGAAAGCTGTAACTCTGTGAGATGATTTCACAGAACACCAAGAAGTTTCTCAGAAAGCTTCTTTCTCTTTGTTATCGGAGGATATTTCCTTTGGCCCTATAGTCTTCAAATGGATCCGAAATATCTGTTCTCAGATTCCACAGAAATAAGGCTAGCAAAGAGATCCACGAAATACAGATGTAACTCTGTGAGTGCAAGTCACACATCACAGAGCAGTTTCTCAGATAGCTTCTTTCCAGATTTCATCTGAGGATATTTAATTTTTAACCATAGCCCTCTATAGGCTTCCAAATATCACTTTGCCAATTCCACAAGAACTGCCTTACCGAAAGGCTTCTTGAAGGGAAAGCTGTAACTCTGTGAAATGATTTCACAGAACACAAAGAAGTTTCTCAGAAAGCTTCTTTCTATTTATTATCAGAGGATATTTCCTTTGGCCCTATAGTCTTCCAAGGGATCCGAAATATCTGTTCTCAGATTCCACAGAAATAAAGCTAGCAAAGAGACCCACGAAATACATATGTAACTCTGTGAGTGGAAGTCACACATCACACAGCGTTTCTCAGAAAGCTTCTTTAAAGATTTCATCTGAGGATATTTCATTTTTCACCATAGACCTTTATGGACTCCCAAATATCACTTTGCCAATTCCACAAGAATTGTCTTTGCGAAAGGCTTCTTGAGGGGAAAGCTGTAACTCTGTGAGATGATTTCACAGAACACAAAGAAGTTTCTCAGAAAGCTTCTTTCTCTTTGTTATCGGAGGATATTTCCTTTGGCCCTTTAGTCTTCTAAGGGATCCGAAATATCTGTTCTCAGATACCACAGAAATAAGGCTAGCAAAGAGATCCACGAAATACAGATGTAACTCTGTGAGTGCAAGTCACACATCACAGAGCAGTTTCTCAGACAGCTTCTTTCGAGATTTCATCTGGGGATATTTCCTTTTTCACCATAGCACTCTAAGGGCTTCCTAATATCACTTTGTCAATTAAACAAGAACTGTCTTAGCCAAAGTCTTCTTGAGGGGAAAACTGTAAATCTGTGAGATGATTTCACAGAACACAAAGAAGTTTCTCAGAAACCTTCTTTCTCTTTGTTATCGATGAATATTTTCTTTGGCCCTATAGTCTTCAAAGGGATCTGAAATATCTGTTCTCAGATTCCACAGAAATAAGGCTAGCAAAGAGATCCACGAAATACAGACGTAACTCTGTGAGTGCAAGTCACACATCACACAGCAGTTTCTCAGAAAGCTTCTTTCCAGATTTCTTCTGAGGATATTTCCTTTTTCACCATAGCCCTCTATGGGCTTCCAAGTATCACTTTGCCAATTCCACAAGAACTGTCTTAGCGAAAGGCTTCTTGAGGGGAAAGCTGTAACTCTGTGAGATGATTTCACAGAACACAAAGAAGTTTCTCAGAAAGATTCTTTCTCTTTGTTATCGGAGGATATTTCCTTTGGCCCTATAGTCTTCAAAGGGATCCGAAATATCTGTTCTCAGATTCCACAGAAATAAGGCTAGCAAAGAGATCCACGAAATACAGATATAACTCTGTGAGTGCAAGTCACACATCACAGAGCAGTTTCTCAGAAAGCTTCTTTCCAGATTTCATCTGAGGATATTTCCTTTTTCACCATAGCCCTCTATGGGCTTCCTAATATCACATTGCCAATTCAACAAGAACTGCCTTACCGAAAGGCTTCTTGAAGCTAAAGCTGTAACTCTGTGAGTTGATTTCACAGAACACAAAGAAGTTTCTCAGAAAGCTTCTTTCTCTTTGTTATCGGAGGATATTTCCTTTTGCCCTAGAGTCTTCAAAGGGATCCGAAATATCTGTTCTCAGATTCCACAGAAATAAGGCTAGCAAAGAGATCCACGAAATACAGATGTAAATCTGTGAGTGCAAGTCACACATCACAGAGCAGTTTCTCAGAAAGCTTCTTTCCAGATTTCATCTGAGGATATTTCCTTTTTCACCATATCCCTCTATGGGCTTCCAAATATCACTTTGCCAATTCCACAAGAACTGTCTTAGCGAAAGGCTTCTTGAGGGGAAAGCTGTAACTCTGTGAGATGATTTCACAGAACACAAAGAAGTTTCTCAGAAAGCTTCTTTCTCTTTGTTATCGGTGGATATTTTCTTTGGCCCTATAGTCTTCAAAGGGATCTGAAATATCTGTTCTCAGATTCCACAGAAATAAGGCTAGCAAAGAGATCCACGAAATACAGATGTAACTCTGTGAGTGCAAGTCACACATCACACAGCAGTTTCTCAGAAAGCTTCTTTCCAGATTTCTTCTGAGGATATTTCCTTTTTCATCATAGCCCTCTACGGGCTTCCAAGTATCACTTTGCCAATTCCACAAGAACTGCCTTACCGAAAGGCTTCTTGAAGTGAAAGCTGTAACTCTGTGAGATGATTTCACAGAACACAAAGAAGTTTCTCAGAAAGCTTCTTTCTCTTTGTTATCGGAGGATATTTCCTTTGGCCCTATAGTCTTCAAAGGGATCCGAAATATCTGTTCTCAGATTCCACAGAAATAAGGCTAGCAAAGAGATCCACGAAATACAGATGTAACTCTGTGAGTGCAAGTGACACATCACAGAGCAGATTCTCAGTAAGATTCTTTCCAGATTTCATCTCAGCATATTTCCTTTTTCACCGTAGCCCTCTATGGGCTTCCAAATATCACTCTGCCAATTCCACAAGAACTGTCTTAGCGAAAGGCTTCTTGAGGGGAAAGCTGTAACTCTGTGAGATGATTTCACAGAACACAAAGAAGTTTCTCAGAAAGCTTCTTTCTCTTTGTTATCGGAGGATATTTCCTTTGGCCCTATAGTCTTCAAAGGGATCCGAAATATCTGTTCTCAGATTCCACAGAAATAAGGCTAGCAAAGTGATCCACGAAATACAGATGTAACTCTGTGAGTGCAAGTCACACATCACAGAGCAGTTTCTCAGAAAGCTTCTTTCGAGATTTCATCTGGGGATATTTCCTTTTTCACCATAGCCCTCTAAGGGCTTCCTAATATCACTTTGCCAATTAAACAAGAACTGTCTTAGCCAAAGTCTTCTTGAGGCGAAAACTGTAACTCTGTGAGATGATTTCACAGAACACAAAGAAGTTTCTCAGAAACCTTCTTTCTCTTTGTTATCGATGAATATTTTCTTTGGCCCTATAGTTTTCAAAGGGATCTGAAATATCTGTTCTCATTTAACACAGAAATAAGGCTAGCAAAGAGATCCACGAAATACAGACGTAACTCTGTGAGTGCAAGTCACACATCACACAGCAGTTTCTCAGAAAGCTTCTTTCCAGATTTCATCTGGGGATATTTCCTTTTTCACCATAGCCCTCTATGGGCTTCCTAATATCACATTGCCAATTCAACAAGAACTGCCTTACCGAAAGGCTTTTTGAAGCTAAAGCTGTAACTCTGTGAGTTGATTTCACAGAACACAAAGAAGTTTCTCAGAAAGCTTCTTTCTCTTTGTTATCGGAGGATATTTCCTTTTGCCCTAGAGTCTTCAAAGGGATCCGAAATATCTGTAATCAGATTCCACAGAAATAAGGCTAGCAAAGAGATCCACGAAATACAGATGTAAATCTGTGAGTGCAAGTCACACATCACAGAGCAGTTTCTCAGAAAGCTTCTTTCCAGATTTCATCTGAGGATATTTCCTTTTTCACCATATCCCTCTATGGGCTTCCAAATATCACTTTGCCAATTCCACAAGAACTGTCTTAGCGAAAGGCTTCTTGAGGAGAAAGCTGTAACTCTGTGAGATGATTTCACAGAACACAAAGAAGTTTCTCAGAAAGCTTCTTTCTCTTTGTTATCGGTGGATATTTTCTTTGGCCCTATAGTCTTCAAAGGGATCTGAAATATCTGTTCTCAGATTCCACAGAAATAAGGCTAGCAAAGAGATCCACGAAATACAGATGTAACTCTGTGAGTGCAAGTCACACATCACACAGCAGTTTCTCAGAAAGCTTCTTTCCAGATTTCTTCTGAGGATATTTCCTTTTTCTCCATAGCCCTCTATGGGCTTCCAAGTATCACTTTGCCAATTCCACAAGAACTGCCTTACCGAAAGGCTTCTTGAAGTGAAAGCTGTAACTCTGTGAGATGATTTCACAGAACACAAAGAAGTTTCTCAGAAAGCTTCTTTCTCTTTGTTATCGGAGGATATTTCCTTTGGCCCTATAGTCTTCAAAGGGATGCGAAATATCTTTTCTCAGATTCCACAGAAATAAGGCTAGCAAAGAGATCCACGAAATACAGATGTAACTCTGTGAGTGCAAGTGACACATCACAGAGCAGATTCTCAGTAAGATTCTTTCCAGATTTCATCTGAGCATATTTCCTTTTTCACCGTAGCCCTCTATGGGCTTCCAAATATCACTTTGCCAATTCCACAAGAACTGTCTTAGCGAAAGGCTTCTTGAGGGGAAAGCTGTAACTCTGTGAGATGATTTCACAGAACACAAAGAAGTTTCTCAGAAAGCTTCTTTCTCTTTGTTATCGGCGGATATTTCCTTTGGCCCTATAGTCTTCAAAGGGATCCGAAATATCTTTTCTCAGATTCCACAGAAATAAGGCTAGCAAAGAGATCCACGAAATACAGATGTAACTCTGTGAGTGCAAGTCACACATCACAGAGCAGTTTCTCAGAAAGCTTCTTTCCAGATTTCATCTGGGGATATTTCCTTTTTCACCATAGCCCTCTAAGGGCTTCCTAATAAAACTTTGCCAATTAAACAAGAACTGTCTTAGCCAAAGTCTTCTTGAGGGGAAAACTGTAACTCTGTGAGATGATTTCACAGAACACAAAGAAGTTTCTCAGAAACCTTCTTTCTCTTTGTTATCGATGAATATTTTCTTTGGCCCTATAGTCTTCAAAGGGATCTGAAATATCTGTTCTCAGATTCCACAGAAATAAGGCTAGCAAAGAGATCCACGAAATACAGACGTAACTCTGTGAGTGCAAGTCACACATCACACAGCAGTTTCTCAGAAAACTCCTTTTTCACCAAAGCCCTCTATGGGCTTCCAAGTATCACTTTGCCAATTCCACAAGAACTGTCTTACCGAAAGGCTTCTTGAGGGGAAAGCTGTAACTCTGTGAGATGATTTCACAGAACACAAAGAAGTTTCTCAGAAAGCTTCTTTCTCTTTGTTATCGGAGGATATGTCCTTTGGCCCTATAGTCTTCAAAGGGATCCGAAATATCTGTTCTCAGATTCCACAGAAATAAGGCTAGCAAAGAGATCCACGAAATACAGATGTAACTCTGTGAGTGCAAGTCACACATCACAGAGAAGATTCTCAGAAGGATTCTTTCCAGATTTCATCTGAGCATATTTCCTTTTTCACCATAGCCCTCTATGGGCTTCCAAATATCACTTTGCCAATTCCACAAGAACTGTCTTAGCGAAAGGCTTCTTGAGGGGAAAGCTGTAACTCTGTGAGATGATTTCACAGAACACAAAGAAGTTTCTCAGAAAGCTTCTTTCTCTTTGTTATCGGAGGATATTTCCTTTGGCCCTATAGTCTTCAAAGGGATCCGAAATATGTGTTCTCAGATTCCACAGAAATAAGGCTAGCAAAGAGATCCACGAAATACAGATGTAACTCTGTGAGTGCAAGTCACTCATCACAGAGCAGTTTCTCAGAAAGCTTCTTTCGAGATTTCATCTGGGGATATTTCCTTTTTCACCGTAGCCCTCTAAGGGCTTCCTAATATCACTTTGCCAATTAAACAAGAACTGTCTTAGCCAAAGTCTTCTTGAGGGGAAAACTGTAACTCTGTGAGATGATTTCACAGAACACAAAGAAGTTTCTCAGAAAGCTTCCTTCTCTTTGTTATCGGAGGATATTTCCTTTGGCCCTATAGTCTTCAAAGGGATCCGAAATATCTGTTCTCAGATTCCAAAGAAATAAGGCTAGCAAAGAGATCCACGAAATACAGATGTAACTCTGTGAGTGCAAGTGACACATCACAGAGCAGTTTCTCAGAAAGCTTCTTTCCCGATTTCATCTGAGGATGTTTCCTTTTTCACCATAGCCCTTCTATGGGCTTCCAAATGTCACTTTGCCAATTCCACAAGAATTGTCTTAGCGAAAGGCTTCTTGAGGGGAAAGCTGTAACTCTGTGAGATGATTTCACAGAACACAAAGAAGTTTCTCAGAAAGCTTCTTTCTCTTTGTTAACGGAGGATATTTGTTTTGGCCCTATGGTCTTCAAAGGGATCCGAAATATCTGTTCTGAGATTCCACAGAAATAAGGCTAGCAAAGAGATCCACGAAATACAGATGTAATTCTGTGAGATGAAATAACAGAACACTAAGCAGTTTCTCTGAAAGCTTCTTTCCAGATTACATCTGAGGATATTTCCTCTTTCACCATAGAGCTCAATGGGCTTCCAAATATCACATTGCCAATTCCTCAAGAACTGTCTTAGCAAAAGGCTTCTTCAGGGGAATGCTGTAACTCTGTGAGATGATTTCACAGAACCCAAAGAAGTTTCTCAAAAAGCTTCTTTCTCTCTGTTATCGGAGGATATTTCCTTTGGCCCTTTAGTGTTCAAAGGGATCCGAAATATCTGTTCTCAGATTCCACAGAAATAAGGCTAGCAAAGAGATCCACGAAATACAGATGTAACTCTGTGAGATGAATTAACAGAACACTAAGCAGTTTCTCAGAAATCTTCTTTCCAGATTTCATCTGAGGATATTTCCTTTTTCACCATAGCCCTCTATGGGCTTCCAAATATCACTTTGCCAATTCCACAAGAACGGGCTTAGCGAAAGGCTACTTGAGGGGAAAGCTGTAACTCTGTGAGATGATTTCACAGAACACAAAGAAGTTTCTCAGAAAGCTTCTTTCTCTTTGTTTTCGGAGGATGTTTCCTTTGGCCCTATAGTGTTCAAAGGGATCCGAAATATCTGTTCTCAGATTCCACAGAATAAGGCTAGCAAAGAGCTCCACGAAATACATATGTAACTCTGTGAGTGGAAGTCACACATCACAGAGCAGTTTCTCAGAAAGCTTCTTTCCAGATTTCATCTGAGGATATTTCCTTTTTCACCATAGCCCTCTATGGGCTTTCAAATATCACTTTGAAAATTCCACAAGAACTGTCTTAGCGAAAGACTTCTTGAGGGGAAAGCTGTAACTCTGTGAGATGATTTCACAGAACACAAAGAAGTTTCTCAGAAAGCTTCTTTCTCTTTGTTATCGGAGGATATTTCCATTGGCCCTATAGTCTTCAAAGTTATCCGAAATATCTGTTCACAGATTCCACAGAAATAAGGCTAGCAAAGAGATATATGAAATACAGATGTAACTCTGTGAGTGCAAGTCACACATCACAGAGCAGTTTCTCAGAAAGCTTCTTTCCAGATTTTCTCTGAGGATATTTCCTTTTTCACCATAGCCCTCTATGGGCTTCCAAATATCACTTTGCCAATTCCACAAGATGTGCCTTACCGAAAGGATCCTTGAAGGGATAGCTGTAACTCTGTGAGTTGATTTCACAGAACACAAAGAAGTTTCTCAGAAACCTTCTTTCTCTTTGTTATCGGAGGATATTTCCTTTGGCCCTATAGTCTTCAAAGGGATCCGAAATATGTGTTCTCAGATTCCACAGAAATAAGGCTAGCAAAGAGATCCAGGAAATACAGATGTAACTCTGTGAGTGCAAGTCACACATCACAGAGCAGTTTCTCAGAAAGCTTCTTTCCAGATTTCATCTGGGGATATTTCCTTTTTCACCATAGCCCTCTAAGGGCTTCCTAATATCACTTTGCCAATTAAACAAGAACTGTCTTAGCCAAAGTCTTCTTGAGGGGAAAACTGTAACTCTGTGAGATGATTTCACAGAACACAAAGAAGTTTCTCAGAAACCTTCTTTCTCTTTGTTATCGATGAATATTCCCTTTGGCCCTATAGTCTTCAAAGGGATCTGAAATATCTGTTCTCAGATTCCACAGAAATAAGGCTAGCAAAGAGATCCACGAAATACAGATGTAACTATGTGATTGCAAGTCACACATCACACAGCAGTTTCTCAGAAAGCTTCTTTCCAGATTTCTTCTGAGGATATTTCCTTTTTCACCATAGCCCTCTATGGGCTTCCAAGTATCCCTTTGCCAATTCCACAAGAACTGTCTTAGCGAAAGGGTTCTTGAGTGGAAAGCTGTAACTCTGTGAGATGATTTCACAGAACACAAAGAAGTTTCTCAGAAAGCTTCTTTCTCTTTGTTACCGGAGGATATGTCCTTTGGCCCTATAGTCTTCAAAGGGATCCGAAATATCTGTTCTCAGATTCCACAGAAATAAGGCTAGCAAAGAGATCCACGAAATACAGATGTAACTCTGTGAGTGCAAGTCACACATCACAGAGCAGATTCTCAGAAGGATTCCTTCCAGATTTCATCTGAGCATATTTCCTTTTTCACCATAGCCCTCTATGGGCTTCCAAATATCACTTTGCCAATTCCACAGGAACTGTCTTAGCGAAAGGCTTCTTGAGGGGAAAGCTGTAACTCTGTGAGATGATTTCACAGAACACCAAGAAGTTTCTCAGAAAGCTTCTTTCTCTTTGTTATCGGAGGATATTTCCTTTGGCCCTATAGTCTTCAAATGGATCCGAAATATCTGTTCTCAGATTCCACAGAAATAAGGCTAGCAAAGAGATCCACGAAATACAGATGTAACTCTGTGAGTGCAAGTCACACATCACAGAGCAGTTTCTCAGATAGCTTCTTTCCAGATTTCATCTGAGGATATTTCCTTTTTCACCATAGCCCTCTATAGGCTTCCAAATATCACTTTGCCAATTCCACAAGAACTGCCTTACCGAAAGGCTTCTTGAAGGGAAAGCTGTAACTCTGTGAAATGATTTCACAGAACACAAAGAAGTTTCTCAGAAAGCTTCTTTCTATTTATTATCAGAGGATATTTCCTTTGGCCCTATAGTCTTCCAAGGGATCCGAAATATCTGTTCTCAGATTCCACAGAAATAAAGCTAGCAAAGAGACCCACGAAATACATATGTAACTCTGTGAGTGGAAGTCACACATCACACAGCGTTTCTCAGAAAGCTTCTTTAAAGATTTCATCTGAGGATATTTCATTTTTCACCATAGACCTTTATGGACTCCCAAATATCACTTTGCCAATTCCACAAGAATTGTCTTTGCGAAAGGCTTCTTGAGGGGAAAGCTGTAACTCTGTGAGATGATTTCACAGAACACAAAGAAGTTTCTCAGAAAGCTTCTTTCTCTTTGTTATCGGAGGATATTTCCTTTGGCCCTTTAGTCTTCTAAGGGATCCGAAATATCTGTTCTCAGATACCACAGAAATAAGGCTAGCAAAGAGATCCACGAAATACAGATGTAACTCTGTGAGTGCAAGTCACACATCACAGAGCAGTTTCTCAGACAGCTTCTTTCGAGATTTCATCTGGGGATATTTCCTTTTTCACCATAGCACTCTAAGGGCTTCCTAATATCACTTTGTCAATTAAACAAGAACTGTCTTAGCCAAAGTCTTCTTGAGGGGAAAACTGTAAATCTGTGAGATGATTTCACAGAACACAAAGAAGTTTCTCAGAAACCTTCTTTCTCTTTGTTATCGATAATATTTTCTTTGGCCCTATAGTCTTCAAAGGGATCTGAAATATCTGTTCTCAGATTCCACAGAAATAAGGCTAGCAAAGAGATCCACGAAATACAGACGTAACTCTGTGAGTGCAAGTCACACATCACACAGCAGTTTCTCAGAAAGCTTCTTTCCAGATTTCTTCTGAGGATATTTCCTTTTTCACCATAGCCCTCTATGGGCTTCCAAGTATCACTTTGCCAATTCCACAAGAACTGTATTACCGAAAGGCTTCTTGAGGGGAAAGCTGTAACTCTGTGAGATGATTTCACAGAACACAAAGAAGTTTCTCAGAAAGATTCTTTCTCTTTGTTATCGGAGGTTATTTCCTTTGGCCCTATAGTCTTCAAAGGGATCCGAAATATCTGTTCTCAGATTCCACAGAAATAAGGCTAGCAAAGAGATCCACGAAATACAGATATAACTCTGTGAGTGCAAGTCACACATCACAGAGCAGTTTCTCAGAAAGCTTCTTTCCAGATTTCATCTGAGGATATTTCCTTTTTCACCATAGCCCTCTATGGGCTTCCTAATATCACATTGCCAATTCAACAAGAACTGCCTTACCGAAAGGCTTCTTGAAGCTAAAGCTGTAACTCTGTGAGTTGATTTCACAGAACACAAAGAAGTTTCTCAGAAAGCTTCTTTCTCTTTGTTATCGGAGGATATTTCCTTTTGCCCTAGAGTCTTCAAAGGGATCCGAAATATCTGTTCTCAGATTCCACAGAAATAAGGCTAGCAAAGAGATCCACGAAATACAGATGTAAATCTGTGAGTGCAAGTCACACATCACAGAGCAGTTTCTCAGAAAGCTTCTTTCCAGATTTCATCTGAGGATATTTCCTTTTTCACCATATCCCTCTATGGGCTTCCAAATATCACTTTGCCAATTCCACAAGAACTGTCTTAGCGAAAGGCTTCTTGAGGGGAAAGCTGTAACTCTGTGAGATGATTTCACAGAACACAAAGAAGTTTCTCAGAAAGCTTCTTTCTCTTTGTTATCGGTGGATATTTTCTTTGGCCCTATAGTCTTCAAAGGGATCTGAAATATCTGTTCTCAGATTCCACAGAAATAAGGCTAGCAAAGAGATCCACGAAATACAGATGTAACTCTGTGAGTGCAAGTCACACATCACACAGCAGTTTCTCAGAAAGCTTCTTTCCAGATTTCTTCTGAGGATATTTCCTTTTTCATCATAGCCCTCTACGGGCTTCCAAGTATCACTTTGCCAATTCCACAAGAACTGCCTTACCGAAAGGCTTCTTGAAGTGAAAGCTGTAACTCTGTGAGATGATTTCACAGAACACAAAGAAGTTTCTCAGAAAGCTTCTTTATCTTTGTTATCGGAGGATATTTCCTTTGGCCCTATAGTCTTCAAAGGGATGCGAAATATCTTTTCTCAGATTCCACAGAAATAAGGCTAGCAAAGAGATCCACGAAATACAGATGTAACTCTGTGAGTGCAAGTGACACATCACAGAGCAGATTCTCAGTAAGATTCTTTCCAGATTTCATCTGAGCATATTTCCTTTTTCACCGTAGCCCTCTATGGGCTTCCAAATATCACTCTGCCAATTCCACAAGAACTGTCTTAGCGAAAGGCTTCTTGAGGGGAAAGCTGTAACTCTGTGAGATGATTTCACAGAACACAAAGAAGTTTCTCAGAAAGCTTCTTTCTCTTTGTTATCGGAGGATATTTCCTTTGGCCCTATAGTCTTCAAAGGGATCCGAAATATCTGTTCTCAGATTCCACAGAAATAAGGCTAGCAAAGTGATCCACGAAATACAGATGTAACTCTGTGAGTGCAAGTCACACATCACAGAGCAGTTTCTCAGAAAGCTTCTTTCGAGATTTCATCTGGGGATATTTCCTTTTTCACCATAGCCCTCTAAGGGCTTCCTAATATCACTTTGCCAATTAAACAAGAACTGTCTTAGCCAAAGTCTTCTTGAGGCGAAAACTGTAACTCTGTGAGATGATTTCACAGAACACAAAGAAGTTTCTCAGAAACCTTCTTTCTCTTTGTTATCGATGAATATTTTCTTTTGCCCTATAGTTTTCAAAGGGATCTGAAATATCTGTTCTCATTTAACACAGAAATAAGGCTAGCAAAGAGATCCACGAAATACAGACGTAACTCTGTGAGTGCAAGTCACACATCACACAGCAGTTTCTCAGAAAGCTTCTTTCCAGATTTCATCTGGGGATATTTCCTTTTTCACCATAGCCCTCTATGGGCTTCCTAATATCACATTGCCAATTCAACAAGAACTGCCTTACCGAAAGGCTTTTTGAAGCTAAAGCTGTAACTCTGTGAGTTGATTTCACAGAACACAAAGAAGTTTCTCAGAAAGCTTCTTTCTCTTTGTTATCGGAGGATATTTCCTTTTGCCCTAGAGTCTTCAAAGGGATCCGAAATATCTGTAATCAGATTCCACAGAAATAAGGCTAGCAAAGAGATCCACGAAATACAGATGTAAATCTGTGAGTGCAAGTCACACATCACAGAGCAGTTTCTCAGAAAGCTTCTTTCCAGATTTCATCTGAGGATATTTCCTTTTTCACCATATCCCTCTATGGGCTTCCAAATATCACTTTGCCAATTCCACAAGAACTGTCTTAGCGAAAGGCTTCTTGAGGAGAAAGCTGTAACTCTGTGAGATGATTTCACAGAACACAAAGAAGTTTCTCAGAAAGCTTCTTTCTCTTTGTTATCGGTGGATATTTTCTTTGGCCCTATAGTCTTCAAAGGGATCTGAAATATCTGTTCTCAGATTCCACAGAAATAAGGCTAGCAAAGAGATCCACGAAATACAGATGTAACTCTGTGAGTGCAAGTCACACATCACACAGCAGTTTCTCAGAAAGCTTCTTTCCAGATTTCTTCTGAGGATATTTCCTTTTTCTCCATAGCCCTCTATGGGCTTCCAAGTATCACTTTGCCAATTCCACAAGAACTGCCTTACCGAAAGGCTTCTTGAAGTGAAAGCTGTAACTCTGTGAGATGATTTCACAGAACACAAAGAAGTTTCTCAGAAAGCTTCTTTCTCTTTGTTATCGGAGGATATTTCCTTTGGCCCTATAGTCTTCAAAGGGATGCGAAATATCTTTTCTCAGATTCCACAGAAATAAGGCTAGCAAAGAGATCCACGAAATACAGATGTAACTCTGTGAGTGCAAGTGACACATCACAGAGCAGATTCTCAGTAAGATTCTTTCCAGATTTCATCTGAGCATATTTCCTTTTTCACCGTAGCCCTCTATGGGCTTCCAAATATCACTTTGCCAATTCCACAAGAACTGTCTTAGCGAAAGGCTTCTTGAGGGGAAAGCTGTAACTCTGTGAGATGATTTCACAGAACACAAAGAAGTTTCTCAGAAAGCTTCTTTCTCTTTGTTATCGGCGGATATTTCCTTTGGCCCTATAGTCTTCAAAGGGATCCGAAATATCTTTTCTCAGATTCCACAGAAATAAGGCTAGCAAAGAGATCCACGAAATACAGATGTAACTCTGTGAGTGCAAGTCACACATCACAGAGCAGTTTCTCAGAAAGCTTCTTTCCAGATTTCATCTGGGGATATTTCCTTTTTCACCATAGCCCTCTAAGGGCTTCCTAATAAAACTTTGCCAATTAAACAAGAACTGTCTTAGCCAAAGTCTTCTTGAGGGGAAAACTGTAACTCTGTGAGATGATTTCACAGAACACAAAGAAGTTTCTCAGAAACCTTCTTTCTCTTTGTTATCGATGAATATTTTCTTTGGCCCTATAGTCTTCAAAGGGATCTGAAATATCTGTTCTCAGATTCCACAGAAATAAGGCTAGCAAAGAGATCCACGAAATACAGACGTAACTCTGTGAGTGCAAGTCACACATCACACAGCAGTTTCTCAGAAAACTCCTTTTTCACCAAAGCCCTCTATGGGCTTCCAAGTATCACTTTGCCAATTCCACAAGAACTGTCTTACCGAAAGGCTTCTTGAGGGGAAAGCTGTAACTCTGTGAGATGATTTCACAGAACACAAAGAAGTTTCTCAGAAAGCTTCTTTCTCTTTGTTATCGGAGGATATGTCCTTTGGCCCTATAGTCTTCAAAGGGATCCGAAATATCTGTTCTCAGATTCCACAGAAATAAGGCTAGCAAAGAGATCCACGAAATACAGATGTAACTCTGTGAGTGCAAGTCACACATCACAGAGAAGATTCTCAGAAGGATTCTTTCCAGATTTCATCTGAGCATATTTCCTTTTTCACCATAGCCCTCTATGGGCTTCCAAATATCACTTTGCCAATTCCACAAGAACTGTCTTAGCGAAAGGCTTCTTGAGGGGAAAGCTGTAACTCTGTGAGATGATTTCACAGAACACAAAGAAGTTTCTCAGAAAGCTTCTTTCTCTTTGTTATCGGAGGATATTTCCTTTGGCCCTATAGTCTTCAAAGGGATCCGAAATATGTGTTCTCAGATTCCACAGAAATAAGGCTAGCAAAGAGATCCACGAAATACAGATGTAACTCTGTGAGTGCAAGTCACACATCACAGAGCAGTTTCTCAGAAAGCTTCTTTCGAGATTTCATCTGGGGATATTTCCTTTTTCACCGTAGCCCTCTAAGGGCTTCCTAATATCACTTTGCCAATTAAACAAGAACTGTCTTAGCCAAAGTCTTCTTGAGGGGAAAACTGTAACTCTGTGAGATGATTTCACAGAACACAAAGAAGTTTCTCAGAAAGCTTCCTTCTCTTTGTTATCGGAGGATATTTCCTTTGGCCCTATAGTCTTCAAAGGGATCCGAAATATCTGTTCTCAGATTCCAAAGAAATAAGGCTAGCAAAGAGATCCACGAAATACAGATGTAACTCTGTGAGTGCAAGTGACACATCACAGAGCAGAGTCTCAGAAAGCTTCTTTCCAGATTTCATCTGATGATATTTCCTTTTTCACCATAGCCCTCTATGGGCTTCCAAATATCACTATGCCAATTCCACAAGAACTGTCTTAGCGAAAGGCTTCTTGAGGAGAAAGCTGTAACTCTGTGAGATGATTTCACAGAACACAAAGAAGTTTCTCAGAAAGCTTCTTTCTCTTTGTTATCGGAGGATATTTCCTTAGCCCTATAGTCTTCAAAGGGATCCGAAATATCTGTTCTCAGATTCCACAGAAATAAGGCTAGCAAAGAGATCCACGAAATACAGATGTAACTCTGTGAGATGAATTAACAGAACACGAAGCAGTTTCTCAGAAAGCTTCTTTCCAGATTTCTTCGGAGGATATTTCCTTTTTCACCATAGCCCTCGATGGACTTCCAAATATCACTTTGCCAATTCCACAAGAACTGTCTTAGCGAAAGGCTTCTTGAGGGGAAAGCTGTAACTCTGTGAGATGATTTCATAGAACACAAAGAAGTTTCTCAGAAAGCTTCTTTCTCTTTGCTATCGGAGGATATTTCCTTTGGCCCTGTAGTCTTCAAAAGGATCCGAAATATCTGTTCACAGATTCCACAGAAATAAGGCTAGCAAAGATATCCACGAAATACAGATGTAACTCTGTGAGTGGAAGTCACACATCACAGAGTAGTTTCTCAGAAAGCTTCTTTCCAGATTTCATCTGAGGATATTTCCTTTTTCACCATAGCCCTCTATGGGCTTCCAAATATCACTTTGCCAATCCACAAGAACTGTCTTAGTGAAAGGCTTCTTGAGAGGAAAGGTGTATCTCAGTCAGATGATTTCACAGAACACTAAGAAGTTTCTCAGAAAGCTTCCTTCTCTTAGTTATCGGAGGATATTTCCTTTGGCCCTATAGTCTTCAAAGGGATCCGAAATATCTGTTCTCAGATTCCACAGAAATAAGGCTAGCAAAGAGATCCACGAAATTCAGATGTAACTCTGTGAGTGCAAGTCACACATCACAGAGCAGTTTCTCAGAAAGCTCCTTTCCAGATTTCATCTGAGGATATTTCCTTTTTCACCATAGCCCTCTATGGGCTTCCAAATATCACTTTGCCAATTCCACAAGAACTGTCTTAGCGAAAGGCTTCTTGAGGGGAAAGCTGTAACTCTGTGAGAAGATTTCACAGAACACAAAGAAGTTTCTCAGAAAGCTTCTTTCTCTTTGTTATCGAAGGACATTTTCTTTGGCCCTATAGTCTGCAAAGGGATCTGAAATATCTCTTCTCAGATTCCACAGAAATAAGGCTAGCAAAGAGATCGACGAAATACAGATGTAACTCTGTGAGGGTAAGTCCCACATCACAGAGCAGTTTCTCAGAAAGCTTCTTTGCAGATTTCATCTGAGGATATTTCCTTTTTCACCATAGCCCTGTATGGGCTTCCAAATATCACTTTGCCAATTCCACAAGACCTGTCTTAGCGAAAGGCTTCATGAGGGGAAAGCTGTAACTCTGTGAGATGATTTCACAGAACACAAAGAAGTTTCTCAGAAAGCTTCTATCTCTTTGTTATCGGAGGATATTTTCTTTGGCCCTATAGTCTTCAAAGTGATCCGAAACGTCTGTTCTCCGATTCCACCGAAATAAGGCTAGCAAAGAGATCCACGAAATACAGATGTAACTCTGTGAGTGTAAGTGACTCATCACACAGCAGTTTCTCAGAAAGCTTCTTTCCAGATTTCATTCTGAGGATATTTCCATTTCACCATAGCCCTCTATGGGCTTCCAAATATCACTTTGCCAATTCCACAAGAACTGCCTTACCGAAAGGCTTCTTGAAGGGAAAGCTGTAACTCTGTGAGATGATTTCGCAGAACACAAAGAAGTTTCTCAGAAAGCTTCTTTCTCTTTGTTATCGGAAGATATTTCCTTTGGCCCTATAGTCTTCAAAGGGATCCGAAATATCTGTTCTCAGATTCCACAGAAATGAGGCTAGCAAAGAGATCCACGAAATACAGATGTAACTCTGTGAGTGCAAGTCACACATCACAGAGCAGTTTCTCAGAAAGCTTCTTTCGAGATTTCATCTGGGGATATTTCCTTTTTCATAATAGCCCTCTATGGGCTTCCAAATATCACTTTGCCAATTTACCAAGAACTGTCTTAGCGAAAGGCTTCTTGAGGGGAAAGCTGTAACTCTGTGAGGTGATTTCACAGAACACAAAGAAGTTTCTCAGAAAGCTTCTTTCTCTCTGTTATCGGAGGATATTCCCTTTGTCCCTATAGTCTTCAAAGGGATCCGAAATATCTGTTCTCAGATTCCACAGAAATAAGGAAAGCAAAGAGATCCTCGAAATACAGATGTAACTCTATGAGTGCAAGTCACACATCACAGAGCAGTTTTTCAGAAAGCTTCTTTCCAGATTTCATTTGTGGATATTTCCTTTTTCACCATACCCCTCTATGGGCTTTCAAATATCACTTTGCCAATTCCACAAGAACTGTCTTAGCGAAAGGCTTCTTGATGGGAAAGCTGTAACTCTGTGAGATGATTTAACAGAACACAAAGAAGTTTCTCAGAAAGCTTCTTTCTCTCTGTTATCGGAGGATATTCCCTTTGTCCTTATAGTCTTCAAAGGGATCCGAAATATCTGTTCTCAGATTCCACAGAAATAAGGAAAGCAAAGAGATCCACGAAATACAGATGCAACTCTGTGAGTGCAAGTCACACATCACAGAGCAGTTTCTCAGAAAGCTTCTTTCCAGATTTCATTTGAGGATATTTCCTTTTTCACCATTCCCCTCTATGGGCTTCCAAATATCACTTTGCCAATTCCACAAGAACTGTCTTAGCGAAAGGCTTCTTGAGGGGAAAGCTGTAACTCTGTGAGATGATTTAACAGAACACAAAGAAGTTTCTCAGAAAGCTTCTATCTGTTTGTTATCGGAGGATATTTCCTTTGGCCCTATAGTCTTCAAAGTTATCCGAAATATCTGTTCTCAGCTTCCACAGAAATAAGGCTAGCAAAGAGATCCACGAAATACAGATGTAAGTCTTTTAGTGGAAGTCACACATCACAGAACAGTTTCTCAGAAAGCTTCTTTCCAGATTTCATCTGAGGATATTTCCTTTTTCACCATAGCCCTCTAAGGGCTTCCAAATATCACTTTGCCAATTCCACAAGAACTGTCTTAGCGAAAGGCTTCTTGAGGGGAAAGCTGTAACTCTGTGAGATGATTTCACAGAACACAAAGAAGTTTCTCAAAAAGCTTCTTTCTCTCTGTTATCGGAGGATATTTCCTTTGGCCCTATAGTCTTCAAAGGGATCCGAAATATCTGTTCTCAGATTCCACAGAAATAAGGTTAGCAAAGAGACACACGAAATACAGATGTAACTCTGTGAGATGAATTAACAGAACACGAAGATGTTTCTCAGGAAGCTTCTTTCCAGATTTCATCGGAGGATATTTCCTTTTTCACCATAGCCCTCTATGGGCTTCCAAATATCATTTTGCTAATTCCACAAGACCTGTCTTAGCGATAGGCTTCTTGAGGGGAAAGCTGTAACTCTGGGAGATGATTTCATAGAACACAAAGAAGTTTCTCAGAAAGCTTCTTTCTCTTTGTTATCAGAGGATATTTCCCTTGGCCCTATAGTCTTCAAAAGGATCCGAAATATTTGTTCTCAGATTCCACAGAAATAAGGCTAGCAAAGAGATCCACGAAATACATATGTAACTCTTTGAGTGCAAGTCACACATCACAGAGCAGTTTCTCAGAAAGCTTCTTTCCAGATTTCATCTGAGGATATTTCCTTTTTCACCGTAGCCCTCTATGGGCTTCGAAATATCACTTTGCCAATTACACAAGAACTGCCTTACCGAAAGGCTTCTTGAAGGGAAAGATGTAACTCTGTGAGTTGATTTCACAGAACACAAAGAAGTTACTCAGAAAGCTTCTTTCTCTTTGTTATCGGAGGATATTTCCTTTGGCCCTATAGTCTTCAAAGGGATCCGAAATATCTGTTCTCAGATTCCACAGAAATAAGGCTAAAAAGAGATCCACGAAATACAGATGTAACTCTGTGAGATGAAATAACAGAACACTAAGCAGTTTCTCCGAAAGCTTCTTTCCAGATTACATCTGAGGATATTTCCTCTTTCACCATAGAGCTCAATGGGCTTCCAAATATCACATTGCCAATTCCTCAAGAACTGTCTTAGCAAAAGGCTTCTTCAGGGGAAAGCTGTAACTCTGTGAGATGATTTCACAGAACCCAAGGAAGTTTCTCAAAAAGCTTCTTTCTCTGTTATCGGAGGATATTTCCTTTGGCCCTTTAGTCTTCAAAGGGATCCGAAATATCTGTTCTCAGATTCCACAGAAATAAGGCTAGCAAAGAGATCCACGAAATACAGATGTCGCTCTGTGATATGAATTAACAGAACACCAAGCAGTTTCTCAGAAAGCTTCTTTCCAGATTTCATCTGAGGATATTTCCTTTTTCACCATAGCCCTCTATGGGCTTCCAAATATCACTTTGCCAATTCCACAAGAACTGTCTTAGCGAAAGGCTTCTTGAGGGGAAAGCTGTAACTCTGTGAGGTGATTTCACAGAACACAAAGAAGTTTCTCAGAAAGCTTCTTTCTCTTTGTTTTCGGAGGATGTTTCCTTTGGCCCTATAGTGTTCAAAGGGATCCGAAATATCTGTTCTCAGATTCCACAGAATAAGGCTAGCAAAGAGATCCACGAAATACAGATGTAACTCTGTGAGTGGAAGTCACACATCACAGAGCAGTTTCTCAGATAGCTTCTTTCCAGATTTCTTCTGAGGATATTTCCTTTTTCACCATAGCCCTCTATAGGCTTCCAAATATCACTTTCCCAATTCCACAAGAACTGCCTTACCGAAAGGCTTCTTGAAGGGAAAGCTGTAACTCTGTGAGATGATTTCACAGATCACAAAGAAGTTTCTCAGAAAGCTTCTTTCTCTTTATTATCAGAGGATATTTCCTTTGGCCCTATAGTCTTCCAAGGGATCCGAAATATCTGTTCTCAGATTCCACAGAAATAAAGCTAGCAAAGAGATCCACGAAATACATATGTAACTCTGTGAGTGGAAGTCACATATCACACAGCGTTTCTCAGAAAGCTTCTTTAAAGATTTCATCTGAGGATATTTCCTTTTTCACCATAGACCTTTATGGGCTTCCAAATATCACTTTGCCAATTCCACAAGAATTGTCTTAGCGAAAGGCTTCTTGAGGGGAAAGCTGTAACTCTGTGAGATGATTTCACAGAACACAAAGAAGTTTCTCAGAAAGCTTCTTTTCTTTGTTATCGGAGGATATTTCCTTTGGCCCTTTAGTCTTCTAAGGGATCCGAAATATCTGTTCTCAGATTCCACAGAAATAAGGCTAGCAAAGAGATCCACGAAATACAGATGTAACTCTGTGAGATGAAATAACAGAACACTAAGCAGTTTCTCTGAAAGCTTCTTTCCAGATTACATCTGAGGATATTTCCTCTTTCACCCTAGAGCTCAATGGGCTTCCAAATATCACATTGCCAATTCCTCAAGAACTGTCTTAGCAAAAGGCTTCTTCAGGGGAATGCTGTAACTCTGTGAGATGATTTCAAAGAACCCAAAGAAGTTTCTCAAAAAGCTTCTTTCTCTCTGTTATCGGAGGATATTTCCTTTGGCCCTTTAGTGTTCAAAGGGATCCAAAATATCTGTTCTCAGATTCCACAGAAATAAGGCTAGCAAAGAGATCCACGAAATACAGATGTAACTCTGTGAGATGAATTAACAGAACACTAAGCAGTTTCTCAGAAAGCTTCTTTCCAGATTTCATCTGAGGATATTTCCTTTTTCACCATAGCCCTCTATGGGCTTCCAAATATCACTTTGCCAATTCCACAAGAACTGTCTTAGCGAAAGGCTTCTTGAGGGGAAAGCTGTAACTCTGTGAGATGATTTCACAGAACACAAAGAAGTTTCTCAGAAAGCTTCTTTCTCTTTGTTATCGGAGGATGTTTCCTTTGGCCCTATAGTGTTCAAAGGGATCCGAAATATCTGTTCTCAGATTCCACAGAATAAGGCTAGCAAAGAGATCCACGAAATACATATGTAACTCTGTGAGTGGAAGTCACACATCACAGAGCAGATTCTCAGAAACCTTCTTTCCAGATTTCATCTGAGGATATTTCCTTTGTCACCATAGCCCTCTAAGGGCTTCCAAATATCTCTTTGCCAATTCCACAATAACTGCCTTACCGAAAGGATCCTTGAGGGATAGCTGTAACTCTGGGAGATGATTTCACAGAACACAAAGAAGTTTCTCAGAAACCTTCTTTCTCTTTGTTATCGGAGGATAATTCCTTTGGCCCTATAGTCTACAAAGGGATCCGAAATATCTGTTCTCAGACTCCACAGAAATAAATCTATCAAGGCCACGAAATACAGATGTAACTCTGTGAGGGGAAGTCACACATCACACAGCAGTTTCTCAGAAAGCTTCTTTCCAGATTTCATCTGAGGATATTTCCTTTTTCACCGTAGCCCTCTATGGGCTTTCAAATATCACTTTGAACATTCCACAAGAACTGTCTTAGCGAAAGACTTCATGAGGGGAAAGCTGTAACTCTGTGAGATGATTTCACAGAACACAAAGAAGTTTCTCAGAAAGCTTCTTTCTCTTTGTTATCGGAGGATATTTCCATTGGCCCTATAGTCTTCAAAGTTATCCGAAATATCTGTTCACAGATTCCACAGAAATAAGGCTAGCAAAGAGATATATGAAATACAGATGTAACTCTGTGAGTGCAAGTCACACATCACAGAGCAGTTTCTCAGAAAGCTTCTTTCCAGATTTACTCTGAGGATATTTTCTTTTTCCCCATAGCCCTCTATGGGCTTCCAAATATCACTTTGCCAATTCCACAAGATGTGCCTTACCGAAAGGATCCTTGAAGGGATAGCTGTAACTCTGTGAGTTGATTTCACAGAACACAAAGAAGTTTGCCAGAAAGCTTCTTTCTCTTTGTTATCGGAGGATATTTCCTTTGGCCCTATAGTCTTCAAAGGGATCCGAAATATCTGTTCTCAGATTCCACAGAAATAAGGCTAGCAAAGAGATCCACGAAATACAGATGTAACTCTTTGAGTGCAAGTCACACATCACAGAGCAGTTTCTCAGAAAGCTTCTTTCGAGATTTCATGTGGGGATATTTCCTTTTTCACCATAGCCCTCTAAGGGCTTCCTAATATCACTTTGCCAATTAAACAAGAACTGTCTTAGCCAAAGTGTTCTTGAGGGGAAAACTGTAACTCTGTGAGATGATTTCACCGAACACAAAGAAGTTTCTCAGAAACCTTCTTTCTCTTTGTTATCGATGAATATTTTCTTTGGCCCTATAGTCTTCAAAGGGATCTGAAATATCTGTTCTCAGATTCCACAGAAATAAGGCTAGCAAAGAGATCCACGAAATACAGACGTAACTCTGTGAGTGCAAGTCACACATCACACAGCAGTTTCTCAGAAAGCTTCTTTCCAGATTTCTTCTGAGGATATTTCCTTTTTCACCATAGCCCTCTATGGGCTTCCAAGTATCACTTTGCCAATTCCACAAGAACTGTCTTACCGAAAGTCTTCTTGAGGGGAAAGCTGTAACTCTGTGAGATGATTTCACAGAACACAAAGAAGTTTCTCAGAAAGCTTCTTTCTCTTTGTTATCGGAGGATATGTCCTTTGGCCCTATAGTCTTCAAAGGGATCCGAAATATCTGTTCTCAGATTCCACAGAAATAAGGCTAGCAAAGAGATCCACGAAATACAGATGTAACTCTGTGAGTGCAAGTCACACATCACAGAGCAGTTTTTCAGAAAGCTGCTTTCCAGATTTCACCTGAGGATATTTCCTTTTTCACCATAGCCCTCTATGGGCTTCCAAATATCACTGTGCGAATTCCACAAGAACTGTCTTAGCGAAAGGCTTCTTGAGGGGAAAGCTGTAACTCTGTGAGATGATTTCACAGAACACAAAGAAGTTTCTCAGAAAGCTTCTTTCTCTTTGTTATCGGAGGATATTTCCTTTGGCCCTATAGTCTTCAAAGGGATCTGAAATATCTGTTCTCAGATTCCACAGAAATAAGGCTAGCAAAGAGATCCACGAAATACAGATGTAACTCTGTGAGTGGAAGTCACACATCACAGAGCAGTTTCTCAGATAGCTTCTTTCCAGATTTCATCTGAGGATATTTCCTTTTTCACCATAGCCCTCTATGGGCTTCCAAATATCACTTTGCCAATTCCACAAGAACTGCCTTACCGAAAGGCTTCTTGAAGGGAAAGCTGTACCTCTGTGAGATGATTTCACAGAACACAAAGAAGTTTCTCAGAAAGCTTCTTTCTCTTTATTATCAGAGGATATTTCCTTTGGCCCTATAGTCTTCCAAGGGATCCGAAATATCTGTTCTCAGATTCCACAGAAATAAAGCTAGCAAAGAGATCCACGAAATACATATGTAACTCTGTGAGTGGAAGTCACACATCACACAGCGTTTCTCAGAAAGCTTCTTTAAAGATTTCATCTGAGGATATTTCCTTTTTCACCATAGACCTTTATGGGCTTCCAAATATCACTTTGCCAATTCCACAAGAATTGTCTTAGCGAAAGGCCTCTTGAGGGGAAAGCTGTAACTCTGTGAGATGATTTCACAGAACACAAAGAAGTTTCTCAGAAAGCCTCTTTCTCTTTGTTATCGGAGGATATTTCCTTTGGCCCTTTAGTCTTCCAAGGGATCCGAAATATCTGTTCTCAGATTCCACAGAAATAAGGTTAGCAAAGAGATCCACGAAATACAGAAGTAACTCTGTGAGTGGAAGTCACATATCACAGAGCAGTTTCTCAGAAAGCTTCTTTCCAGATTTCATCTGAGGATATTTCCTTTTTCACCATAGCCCTCTACGGGCTTCCAAATATCACTTTGCCAATTCCACAAGAACTGCCTTACCGAAAGGTTTCTTGAAGGGAAAGCTGTAACTCTGTGAGATGATTTCACAGAACACAAAGAAGTTTCTCAGAAAGCTTCTTTCTCTTTGTTATCGGAGGATATTTCCTTTGGCCCTATAGCCTTCAAAGGGATCTGAAATATCTGTTCTCAGATTCCTCAGAAATAAGGCTGGCAAAGAAATCCACGAAATACAGATGTAACTCTGTGAGTGGAAGTCACACATCACAGAGCAGTTTCTCAGACAGCTTCTTTCCAGATTTCATCTGAGGATATTTCCTTTTTCACCATAGCCCTCTATGGGCTTCCAATTATCACTGTGCAAATTCCACAAGAACTGTCTTAGCGAAAGGCTACTTGAGGGGAAAGCTGTAAGTCTGTGAGATGATTTCACAGAACACAAAGAAGTTTCTCAGAAAGCTTCTTTCTCTTTGTTATCGGAGGATATTTCCTTTGGCCCTATAATCTTCAAAGGGATCCGAAATATCTGTTCTCAGATTCCACAGAAATAAGGCTAGCAAAGAGATCCAGGAAATACAGATATAACTCTGTGAGTGTAAGTCACACATCACACAGCAGTTTCTCAGAAAGCTTCTTTCCAGATTTCATCTGAGGATATTTCCTTTTTCACCATATCCCTCTATTGATTCCAAATATCACTTTGCCAATTCCACAAGAACTGTCTTAGCGAAAGGCTTCTTGAGGGGAAAGCTGTAACTCTGTGAGATGATTTCACAGAACACAAAGAAGTTTCTCAGAAAGCTTCTTTCTCTTTGTTATCGGAGGATATTTTCTTTTGCCCTATAGTCTTCAAAGGGATCTGAAATATCTGTTCCCAGATTCCACGGAAATAAGGCTAGCAAAGAGATCCACGAAATACAGATGTAACTCTGTGAGTGCAAGTCACACATCACACAGCAGTTTCTCAGAAAGCTTCTTTCCAGATTTCATCTGAGGATATTTCCTTTTTCACCATAGCCCTCTATGGGCTTCCAAGTATCACTTTGCCAATTCCACAAGAAGTGTCTTAGCGAAAGGCTTCTTGAGGGGAAAGCTGTAACTCTGTGAGATGATTTCACAGAACACAAAGAAGTTTCTCAGAAAGCTTCTTTCTCTTTGTTATCGGAGGATATTTCCTTTGGCCCTATAGTCTTCTAAGGGTTCCGAAATATCTGTTCTCAGATTCCACAGAAATAAGGCTAGCAAAGAGATCCACGAAATACAGAAGTAACTCTGTGAGTGGAAATCACACAACACAGAGGAGTTTCTCAGAAAGCTTCTTTGCAGATTTCATCTGAGGATAGTTCCTTTTTCACCATAGCCCTCTATGGGCTTCCAAATATCACTTTGCCAATTACACAAGAACTGTCTTAGCGAAAGGCTTCTTGAGGGGAAAGCTGTAACTCTGTGAGATGATTTCACAGAACACAAAGCAGTTTCTCAGGAAGCTTCTTTCTCTTTGTTATCGGAGGATATTTCCTTTGGCCCTATAGTCTTCAAAGGGATCTGAAATATCTGTTCTCAGATTCCACAGAAATAAGGCTTGCAAAGAGATCCACGAAATACAGATGTAACTCTGTGAGTGGAAGTCACACATCACAGAGAAGTTTCTCAGAAAGCTTCTTTCCAGATTTCATCTGAGGATATTTCCTTTTTCACCATAGTCCTCTATGGGCTTCCAAATATCACTTTGCCAATTCCACAAGAACTGCCTTACCGAAAGGCTTCTTGAAGGGAAAGCTGTAACTCTGTGAGATGATTTCACAGAACACAAAGAAGTTTCTCAGAAAGCTTCTTTCTCTTTGTTATCGGAGGATATTTCCTTTGGCCCTATAGTCTTCAAAGGGATCGGAAATATCTGTTCTCAGATTCCACAGAAATAAGGCTAGCAAAGAGATCCACGAAATACAGATGTAACTCTGTGAGTGGAAGTCACATATCACAGAGCAGTTTCTCAGAAAGCTTCTTTCCAGATTTCATCTGAGGATATTTCCTTTTTCACCATAGCCCTCTACGGGCTTCCAAATATCACTTTGCCAATTCCACAAGAACTGCCTTACCGAAAGGTTTCTTGAAGGGAAAGCTGTAACTCTGTGAGATGATTTCACAGAACACAAAGAAGTTTCTCAGAAAGCTTCTTTCTCTTTGTTATCGGAGGATATTTCCTTTGGCGCTATAGTCTTCAAAGGGATCTGAAATATCTGTTCTCAGATTCCACAGAAATAAGGCTAGCAAAGAGATCCACGAAATACAGATGTAACTCTGTGAGTGGAAGTCACACATCACAGAGCAGTTTCTCAGACAGCTTCTTTCCAGATTTCATCTGAGGATATTTCCTTTTTCAACATAGCCCTCTATGGGCTTCCAAATATCACTGTGCGAATTCCACAAGAACTGTCTTAGCGAAAGGCTTCTTGAGGGGAAAGCTGTAACTCTGTGAGATGATTTCACAGAACACAAAGAAGTTTCTCAGAAAGCTTCTTTCTCTTTGTTATCGGAGGATATTTCCTTTGGCCCTATAGTCTTCAAAGGGATCGGAAATATCTGTTCTCAGATTCCACAGAAATAAGGCTAGCAAAGAGATCCACGAAATACAGATGTAACTCTGTGAGTGCAAGTCACACATCACACAGCAGTTTCTCAGAAAGCTTCTCTCCAGATTTCATCTGAGGATATTTCCTTTTTCACCAAAGCCCTCTAGGGGCTTCCAAATATCACTTTGCCAATTCCACAAGAACTGTCTTAGCGAAAGGCTTCTTGAGGGGAAAGCTGTAACTCTGTGAGATGATTTCACAGAACACAAAGAAGTTTCTCAGAAAGCTTCTTTCTCTTTGTTATCGGAGGATATTTCCTTTGGCCCTATAGTCTTCAAAGGGATCCGAAATATGTGTTCTCAGATTCCACAGAAATAAGGCTAGCAAAGAGATCCACGAAATACAGATGTAACTCTGTGAGTGCAAGTCACACATCACAGAGCAGTTTCTCAGAAAGCTTCTTTCGAGATTTCATCTGGGGATATTTCCTTTTTCACCGTAGCCCTCTAAGGGCTTCCTAATATCACTTTGCCAATTAAACAAGAACTGTCTTAGCCAAAGTCTTCTTGAGGGGAAAACTGTAACTCTGTGAGATGATTTCACAGAACACAAAGAAGTTTCTCAGAAAGCTTATTTCTCTTTGTTATCGGAGGATATTTCCTTTGGCCCTATAGTCTTCAAAGGGATCCGAAATATCTGTTCTCAGATTCCACAGAAATAAGGCTAGCAAAGAGATCCACGAAATACAGATGTAACTCTGTGAGAGCAAGTGACACATCACAGAGCAGATTCTCAGAAAGCTTCTTTCGAGATTTCATCTGAGGATATTTCCTTTTTCACCATAGCCCTCTATGGGCTTCCAAATATCACTATGCCAATTCCACAAGAACTGTCTTAGCGAAAGGCTTCTTGAGGGGAAAGCTGTAACTCTGTGAGATGATTTCACAGAACACAAAGAAGTTTCGCAGAAAGCTTCTTTCTCTTTGTTATCGGAGGTTATTTCCTTTGGCCCTATAGTCTTCAAAGGGATCCGAAATATCTGTTCTCAGATTCCACAGAAATAAGGCTAGCAAAGAGATCCAAGAAATACAGACATAACTCTGCGAGTTGACGTCACACATCACAGAGCAGTTTCTCAGAAAGCTTCTTTCCAGATTTCATCTGAGGATATTTCCTTTTTCACCATAGCCTTCTATGGGCTTCCAAATATCACTTTGCCAATTCCAGAAGAACTGTTTTAGCGAAAGTCTTCTTGAGGGGAAAGCTGTAACTCTGTGAGATGATTTCACAGAACACAAAGAAGTTTCTCAGAAAGCTTCTTTCTCTTTGTTATCAGAGGATATTTCCTTTGGCCCTATAGTCTTCAAAGGGATCTGAAATATCTGTTCTCAGATTCCACAGAAATAAGGCTAGCAAAGAGATCCACGAAATACAGATGTAACTCTGTGAGTGGAAGTCACACATCACAGAGCAGTTTCTCAGATAGCTTCTTTCCAGATTTCATCTGAGGATATTTCCTTTTTCACCATAGCCCTCTATAGGCTTCCAAATATCACTTTGCCAATTCCACAAGAACTGCCTTACCGAAAGGCTTCTTGAAGGGAAAGCTGTACCTCTGTGAGATGATTTCACAGAACACCAAGAAGTTTCTCAGAAAGCTTCTTTCTCTTTATTATCAGAGGATATTTCCTTTGGCCCTATAGTCTTCCAAGGGATCCGAAATATCTGTTCTCAGATTCCACAGAAATAAAGCTAGCAAAGAGATCCACGAAATACAGATGTAACTCTGTGAGTGCAAGTCACACATCACACAGCAGTTTCTCAGAAAGCTTCTTTCCAGATTTCATCTGAGGATAGTTCCTTTTTCACCGTAGCCCTCTATGGGCTTCCAAGTATCACTTTGCCAATTCCACAAGAACTGTCTTAGCGAAAGGCTTCTTGAGGGGAAAGCTGTAACTGTGTGAGATGATTTCACAGAACACAAAGCAGTTTATCAGGAAGCTTCTTTCTCTTTGTTATCAGAGGATATTTCCTTTGGCCCTATAGTCTTCAAAGGGATCTGAAATATCTGTTCTCAGATTCCACAGAAATAAGGCTTGCAAAGAGATCCACGAAATACAGATGTAACTCTGTGAGTGGAAGTCACACATCACAGAGAAGTTTCTCAGAAAGCTTCTTTCCATATTTCATCTGAGGATATTTCCTTTTTCACCATAGTCCTCTATGGGCTTCCAAATATCACTTTGCCAATTCCACAAGAACTGCCTTACCGAAAGGCTTCTTGAAGGGAAAGCTGTAACTCTGTGAGATGATTTCACAGAACACAAAGAAGTTTCTCAGAAATCTTCTTTCTCTTTGTTATCGGAGGATATTTCCTTTGGCCCTATAGTCTTCAAAGGGATCGGAAATATCTGTTCTCAGATTCCACAGAAATAAGGCTAGCAAAGAGATCCACGAAATACAGATGTAACTCTGTGAGTGGAAGTCATATTTCACAGAGCAGTTTCTCAGAAAGCTTCTTTCCAGATTTCATCTGAGGATATTTCCTTTTTCACCATAGCCCTCTACGGGCTTCCAAATATCACTTTGCCAATTCCACAAGAACTGCCTTACCGAAAGGTTTCTTGAAGGAAAAGCTGTAACTCTCTGAGATGATTTCACAGAACACAAAGAAGTTTCTCAGAAAGCTTCTTTCTCTTTGTTATCGGAGGATATTTCCTTTGGCGCTATAGTCTTCAAAGGGATCTGAAATATCTGTTCTCAGATTCCACAGAAATAAGGCTAGCAAAGAGATCCACGAAATACAGATGTAACTCTGTGAGTGGAAGTCACACATCACAGAGCAGTTTCTCAGACAGCTTCTTTCCAGATTTCATCTGAGGATATTTCCTTTTTCAACATAGCCCTCTATGGGCTTCCAAATATCACTGTGCGAATTCCACAAGAACTGTCTTAGCGAAAGGCTTCTTGAGGGGAAAGCTGTAACTCTGTGAGATGATTTCACAGAACACAAAGAAGTTTCTCAGAAAGCTTCTTTCTCTTTGTTATCGGAGGATATTTCCTTTGGCCCTATAGTCTTCAAAGGGATCGGAAATATCTGTTCTCAGATTCCACAGAAATAAGGCTAGCAAAGAGATCCACGAAATACAGATGTAACTCTGTGAGTGCAAGTGACACATCACAGAGCAGATTCTCAGTAAGATTCTTTCCAGATTTCATCTGAGCATATTTCCTTTTTCACCGTAGCCCTCTATGGGCTTCCAAATATCACTTTGCCAATTCCACAAGAACTGTCTTAGCGAAAGGCTTCTTGAGGGGAAAGCTGTAACTCTGGGAGATGATTTCACAGAACACAAAGAAGTCTCTCAGAAACCTTCTTTCTCTTTGTTATCGATGAATATTTTCTTTGGCCCTATAGTCTTCAAAGGGATCTGAAATATCTGTTCTCAGATTCCACAGAAATAAGGCTAGCAAAGAGATCCACGAAATACAGATGTAACTCTGTGAGTGCAAGTCACACATCACACAGCAGTTTCTCAGAAAGCTTCTTTCCAGATTTCTTCTGAGGATATTTCCTTTTTCACCATAGCCCTCTATGGGCTTCCAAGTATCACTTTCCCAATTCCACAAGAACTGTCTTAGCGAAAGGCTTCTTGAGGGGAAAGCTGTAACTCTGGGAGATGATTTCACAGAACACAAAGAAGTTTCTCAGAAAGCTTCTTTCTCTTTGTTATCGGAGGATATGTCCTTTGGCCCTATAGTCTTCAAAGGGATCCGAAATATGTGTTCTCAGATTCCACAGAAATAAGGCTAGCAAAGAGATCCACGAAATACAGATGTAACTCTGTGAGTGTAAGTCACACATCACAGAGCAGTTTCTCAGAAAGCTTCTTTCGAGATTTCATCTGGGGATATTTCCTTTTTCACCATAGCCCTCTAAGGGCTTCCTAATATCACTTTGCCAATTAGACAAGAACTGTCTTAGCCAAAGTCTTCTTGAGGGGAAAACTGTAACTCTGGGAGATGATTTCACAGAACACAAAGAAGTCTCTCAGAAACCTTCTTTCTCTTTGTTATCGATGAATATTTTCTTTGGCCCTATAGTCTTCAAAGGGATCTGAAATATCTGTTCTCAGATTCCACAGAAATAAGGCTAGCAAAGAGATCCACGAAATACAGATGTAACTCTGTGAGTGCAAGTCACACATCACACAGCAGTTTCTCAGAAAGCTTCTTTCCAGATTTCTTCTGAGGATATTTCCTTTTTCACCGTAGCCCTCTAAGGGCTTCCAAGTATCACTTTGCCAATTCCACAAGAACTGTCTTAGCGAAAGGCTTCTTGAGGCGAAAGCTGTAACTCTGTGAGATGATTTCACAGAACACAAAGAAGTTTCTCAGAAAGCTTCTTTCTCTTTGTTATCGGAGGATATGTCCTTTGGCCCTATAGTCTTCACAGGGATCCAAAATATGTGTTCTCAGATTCCACAGAAATAAGGCTAGCAAAGAGATCCACGAAATACAGATGTAACTCTGTGAGTGCAAGTCACACATCACAGAGCAGATTCTCAGAAGGATTCTTTCCAGATTTCATCTGAGCATATTTCCTTTTTCACCATAGCCCTCTATGGGCTTCCAAATATCACTTTGCCAATTCCACAAGAACTGTCTTAGCGAAAGGCTTCTTGAGGGGAAAGCTGTAACTCTGTGAGATGATTTCACAGAACACAAAGAAGTTTCTCAGAAAGCTTCTTTCTCTTTGTTATCGGAGGATATTTCCTTTGGCCCTATAGTCTTCAAAGGGATCCGAAATATGTGTTCTCAGATTCCACAGAAATAAGGCTAGCAAAGAGATCCACGAAATACAGATGTAACTCTGTGAGTGCAAGTCACACATCACAGAGCAGTTTCTCAGAAAGCTTCTTTCGAGATTTCATCTGGGGATATTTCCTTTTTCACCGTAGCCCTCTAAGGGCTTCCTAATATCACTTTGCCAATTAAACAAGAACTGTCTTAGCCAAAGTCTTCTTGAGGGGAAAACTGTAATTCTGTGAGATGATTTCACAGAACACAAAGAAGTTTCTCAGAAAGCTTCTTTCTCTTTGTTATCGGAGGATATTTCCTTTGGCCCTATAGTCTTCAAAGGGATCGGAAATATCTGTTCTCAGATTCCACAGAAATAAGGCTAGCAAAGAGATCCACGAAATACAGATGTAACTCTGTGAGAGAAAGTGACACATCACAGAGCAGATTCTCAGAAAGCTTCTTTCGAGATTTCATCTGAGGATATTTCCTTTTTCACCATAGCCCTCTATGGGCTTCCAAATATCACTATGCCAATTCCACAAGAACTGTCTTAGCGAAAGGCTTCTTGAGGGGAAAGCTGTAACTCTGTGAGATGATTTCACAGAACACAAAGAAGTTTCGCAGAAAGCTTCTTTCTCTTTGTTATCGGAGGTTATTTCCTTTGGCCCTATAGTCTTCAAAGGGATCCGAAATATCTGTTCTCAGATTCCACAGAAATAAGGCTAGCAAAGAGATCCAAGAAATACAGATATAACTCTGCGAGTTGACGTCACACATCACAGAGCAGTTTCTCAGAAAGCTTCTTTCCAGATTTCATCTGAGGATATTTCCTTTTTCACCATAGCCCTCTATGGGCTTCCAAATATCACTTTGCCAATTCCAGAAGAACTGTTTTAGCGAAAGTCTTCTTGAGGGGAAAGCTGTAACTCTGTGAGATGATTTCACAGAACACAAAGAAGTTTCTCAGAAAGCTTCTTTCTCTTTGTTATCAGAGGATATTTCCTTTGGCCCTATAGTCTTCAAAGGGATCTGAAATATCTGTTCTCAGATTCCACAGAAATAAGGCTAGCAAAGAGATCCACGAAATACAGATGTAACTCTGTGAGTGGAAGTCACACATCACAGAGCAGTTTCTCAGATAGCTTCTTTCCAGATTTCATCTGAGGATATTTCCTTTTTCACCATAGCCCTCTATAGGCTTCCAAATATCACTTTGCCAATTCCACAAGAACTGCCTTACCGAAAGGCTTCTTGAAGGGAAAGCTGTACCTCTGTGAGATGATTTCACAGAACACAAAGAAGTTTCTCAGAAAGCTTCTTTCTCTTTATTATCAGAGGATATTTCCTTTGGCCCTATAGCCTTCCAAGGGATCCGAAATATCTGTTCTCAGATTCCACAGAAATAAAGCTAGCAAAGAGATCCACGAAATACATATGTAACTCTGTGAGTGGAAGTCACACATCACAGAGCAGTTTCTCAGAAAGCTTCTTTCCAGATTTCATCTGAGGATATTTCCTTTTTCACCATAGACCTTTATGGGCTTCCAAATATCACTTTGCCAATTCCACAAGAATTGTCTTAGCGAAAGGCTTCTTGAGGGGAAAGCTGTAACTCTGTGAGATGATTTCACAGAACACAAAGAAGTTTCTCAGAAAGCCTCTTTCTCTTTGTTATCGGAGGATATTTCCTTTGGCCCTTTAGTCTTCTAAGGGATCCGAAATATCTGTTCTCAGATTCCACAGAAATAAGGCTAGCAAAGAGATCCACGAAATACAGATATAACGCTGTGAGTGTAAGTCACACATCACACAGCAGTTTCTCAGAAAGCTTCTTTCCAGATTTCATCGGGGATATTTCCTTTTTCACCATATCCCTCTATTGATTCCAAATATCACTTTGAAAATTCCACAAGAACTGTCTAAGCGAAAGGCTTCTTGAGGGGAAAGCTGTAACTCTGTGAGATGATTTCACAGAACACAAAGAATTTTCTCAGAAAGCTTCTTTCTCTTTGTTATCAGAGGATATTTTCTTTGGCCCTATAGTCTTCAAAGGGATCTGAAATATCTGTTCTCAGATTCCACAGAAATAAGGCTAGCAAAGAGATCCACGAAATACAGATGTAACTCTGTGAGTGCAAGTCACACATCACACAGCAGTTTCTCAGAAAGCTTCTTTCCAGATTTCATCTGAGGATAGTTCCTTTTTCACCATAGCCCTCTATGGGCTTCCAAATATCACTGTGCGAATTCCACAAGAACTGTCTTAGCGAAAGGCTTCTTGAGGGGAAAGCTGTAACTCTGTGAGATGATTTCACAGAACACAAAGAAGTTTCTCAGAAAGCTTCTTTCTCTTTGTTATCGGAGGATATTTCCTTTGGCCCTATAGTCTTCAAAGGGATCCGAAATATCTGTTCTCAGATTCCACAGAAATAAGGCTAGCAAAGAGATCCACGAAATACAGATGTAACTCTGTGAGTGCAAGTCACACATCACACAGCAGTTTCTCAGAAAGCTTCTTTCAAGATTTCATCTGAGGATATTTCCTTTTTCACCAAAGCCCTCTATGGGCTTCCAAATATCACTTTGCCAATTCCACAAGAACTGTCTTAGCGAAAGGCTTCTTGAGGCGAAAGCTGTAACTCTGTGAGATGATTTCACAGAACACAAAGAAGTTTCTCAGAAATCTTCTTTCTCTTTGTTATCGGAGGATATTTCCTTTGGCCCTATAGTCTTCAAAGGGATCGGAAATATCTGTTCTCAGATTCCACAGAAATAAGGCTAGCAAAGAGATCCACGAAATACAGATGTAACTCTGTGAGTGGAAGTCACATATCACAGAGCAGTTTCTCAGAAAGCTTCTTTCCAGATTTCATCTGAGGATATTTCCTTTTTCACCATAGCCCTCTACGGGCTTCCAAATATCACTTTGCCAATTCCAAAAGAACTGCCTTACCGAAAGGTTTCTTGAAGGGAAAGCTGTAACTCTGTGAGATGATTTCACCGAACAGAAAGAAGTTTCTCAGAAAGCTTCTTTCTCTTTGTTATCGGAGGATATTTCCTTTGGCGCTATAGTCTTCAAAGGGATCCGAAATATCTGTTCTCAGATTCCACAGAAATAAGGCTAGCAAAGAGATCCACGAAATACAGATGTAACTCTGTGGGTGGAAGTCACACATCACAGAGCAGTTTCTCAGACAGCTTCTTTCCAGATTCATCTAAGGATATTTCCTTTTTCAACATAGCCCTCTATGGGCTTCCAAATATCACTGTGCGAATTCCACAAGAACTGTCTTAGCGAAAGGCTTCTTGAGGGGAAAGCTGTAACTCTGTGAGATGATTTCACAGAACACAAAGAAGTTTCTCAGAAAGCTTCTTTCTCTTTGTTATCGGAGGATATTTCCTTTGGCCCTATAGTCTTCAAAGGGATCTGAAATATCTGTTCTCAGATTCCACAGAAATAAGGCTAGCAAAGAGATCCACGAAATACAGATGTAACTCTGTGAGTGGAAGTCACACATCACAGAGCAGTTTCTCAGATAGCTTTTTTCCAGATTTCATCTGAGGATATTTCCTTTTTCACCATAGCCCTCTATAGGCTTCCAAATATCACTTTGCCAATTCCACAAGAACTGCCTTACCGAAAGGCTTCTTGAAGGGAAAGCTGTACCTCTGTGAGATGATTTCACAGAACACAAAGAAGTTTCTCAGAAAGCTTCTTTCTCTTTATTATCAGAGGATATTTCCTTTGGCCCTATAGTCTTCCAAGGGATCCGAAATATCTGTTCTCACATTCCACAGAAATAAAGCTAGCAAAGAGATCCACGAAATACATATGTAACTCTGTGAGTGGAAGTCACACATCACACAGCGTTTCTCAGAAAGCTTCTTTAAAGATTTCATCTGAGGATATTTCCTTTTTCACCATAGACCTTTATGGGCTTCCAAATATCACTTTGCCAATTCCACAAGAATTGTCTTAGCGAAAGGCTTCTTGAGGGGAAAGCTGTAACTCTGTGAGATGATTTCACAGAACACAAAGAAGTTTCTCAGAAAGCCTCTTTCTCTTTGTTATCGGAGGATAATTCCTTTGGCCCTTTAGTCTTCTAAGGGATCCGAAATATCTGTTCTCAGATTCCACAGAAATAAGGCTAGCAAAGAGATCCACGAAATACAGATATAACTCTGTGAGTGTAAGTCACACATCACACAGCAGTTTCTCAGAAAGCTTCTTTCCAGATTTCATCTGAGGATATTTCCTTTTTCACCATATCCCTCTATTGATTCCAAATATCACTTTGAAAATTCCACAAGAACTGTCTAAGCGAAAGGCTTCTTGAGGGGAAAGCTGTAACTCTGTGAGATGATTTCACAGAACACAAAGAAGTTTCTCAGAAAGCTTCTTTCTCTTTGTTATCGGAGGATATTTTCTTTGGCCCTATAGTCTTCAAAGGGATCTGAAATATCTGTTCTCAGATTCCACAGAAATAAGGCTAGCAAGGAGATCCACGAAATACAGATGTAACTCTGTGAGTGCAAGTCACACATCACACAGCAGTTTCTCAGAAAGCTTCTTTCCAGATTTCATCTGAGGATATTTCCTTTTTCACCATAGCCCTCTATGGGCTTCCACGTATCACTTTGCCAATTCCACAAGAACTGTCTTAGCGAAAGACTTCTTGAGGGGAAAGCTGTAACTCTGTGAGATGATTTCACAGAACACAAAGAAGTTTCTCAGAAAGCTTCTTTCTCTTTGTTATCGGAGGATATTTCCTTTGGCCCTATAGTCTTCTAAGGGTTCCGAAATATCTGTTCTCAGATTCCACAGAAATAAGGCTAGCAAAGAGATCCACGAAATATAGAAGTAACTCAGTGAGTGGAAGTCACACAACACAGAGGAGTTTCTCAGAAAGCTTCTTTGCAGATTTCATCTGAGGATAGTTCCTTTTTCACCATAGCCCTCTATGGGCTTCCAAATATCACTTTGCCAATTCCAAAAGAACTGTCTTAGAGAAAGGCTTCTTGAGGGGAAAGCTGTAACTCTGTGAGATGATTTCACAGAACACAAAGTAGTTTCTCAGGAAGCTTCTTTCTCTTTGTTATCGGAGGATATTTCCTTTGGCCCTATAGTCTTCAAAGGGATCTGAAATATCTGTTCTCAGATTCCACAGAAAAAAGGCTTGCAAAGAGATCCACGAAATACAGATGTAACTCTGTGAGTGGAAGTCACACATCACAGAGAAGTTTCTCAGAAAGCTTCTTTCCAGATTTCATCTGAGGATATTTCCTTTTTCACCATAGTCCTCTATGGGCTTCCAAATATCACTTTGCCAATTCCACAAGAACTGCCTTACCGACAGGCTTCTTGAAGGGAAAGCTGTAACTCTGTGAGATGATTTCACAGAACACAAAGAAGTTTCTCAGAAAGCTTCTTTCTCTTTGTTATCGGAGGATATTTCCTTTGGCCCTATAGTCTTCAAAGGGATCGGAAATATCTGTCCTCAGATTCCACAGAAATAAGGCTAGCAAAGAGATCCACGAAATACAGATGTAACTCTGTGAGTGGAAGTCACATATCACAGAGCAGTTTCTCAGAAAGCTTCTTTCCAGATTTCATCTGAGGATATTTCCTTTTTCACCATAGCCCTCTACGGGCTTCCAAATATCACTTTGCCAATTCCACAAGAACTGCCTTACCGAAAGGTTTCTTGAAGGGAAAGCTGTAACTCTGTGAGATGATTTCACAGAACACAAAGAAGTTTCTCAGAAAGCTTCTTTCTCTTTGTTATCGGAGGATATTTCCTTTGGCGCTATAGTCTTCAAAGGGATCGGAAATATCTGTTCTCAGATTCCACAGAAATAAGGCTAGCAAAGAGATCCACGAAATACAGATGTAACTCTGTAAGTGGAAGTCACACATCACAGAGCAGTTTCTCAGACAGCTTCTTTCCAGATTTCATCTGAGGATATTTCCTTTTTCAACATAGCCCTCTATGGGCTTCCAAATATCACTGTGCGAATTCCACAAGAACTGTCTTAGCGAAAGGCTTCTTGAGGGGAAAGCTGTAACTCTGTGAGATGATTTCACAGAACACAAAGAAGTTTCTCAGACAGCTTCTTTCTCTTTGTTATCGGAGGATATTTCCTTTGGCCCTATAGTCTTCAAAGGGATCCGAAATATCTGTTCTCAGATTCCACAGAAATAAGGCTAGCAAAGAGATCCACGAAATACAGATGTAACTCTGTGAGTGCAAGTCACACATCACACAGCAGTTTCTCAGAAAGCTTCTTTCCAGATTTCATCTGAGGATATTTCCTTTTTCACCAAAGCCCTCTATGGGCTTCCAAATATCACTTTGCCAATTCCACATGAACTGTCTTAGCGAAAGGCTTCTTGAGGGGAAAGCTGTAACTCTGTGAGATGATTTCACAGAACACAAAGAAGTTTCTCAGAAATCTTCTTTCTCTTTGTTATCGGAGGATATTTCCCTTGGCCCTATAGTCTTCAAAGGGATCGGAAATATCTGTTCTCAGATTCCACAGAAATAAGGCTAGCAAAGAGATCCACGAAATACAGATGTAACTCTGTGAGTGGAAGTCACATTTCACAGAGCAGTTTCTCAGAAAGCTTCTTTCCAGATTTCATCTGAGGATATTTCCTTTTTCACCATAGCCCTCTACGGGCTTCCAAATATCACTTTGCCAATTCCACAAGAACTGCCTTACCGAAAGGTTTCTTGAAGGGAAAGCTGTAACTCTGTGAGATGATTTCACCGAACAGAAAGAAGTTTCTCAGAAAGCTTCTTTCTCTTTGTTATCGGAGGATATTTCCTTTGGCGCTATAGTCTTCAAAGGGATCGGAAATATCTGTTCTCAGATTCCACAGAAATAAGGCTAGCAAAGAGATCCACGAAATACAGATGTAACTCTGTGAGTGGAAGTCACACATCACAGAGCAGTTTCTCAAACAGCTTCTTTCCAGATTTCATCTGAGGATATTTCCTTTTTCAACATAGCCCTCTATGGGCTTCCAAATATCACTGTGCGAATTCCACAAGAACTGTCTTAGCGAAAGGCTTCTTGAGGGGAAAGCTGTAACTCTGTGAGATGATTTCACAGAACACAAAGAAGTTTCTCAGAAAGCTTCTTTCTCTTTGTTATCGGAGGATATTTCATTTGGCCCTATAGTCTTCAAAGGGATCCGAAATATCTGTTCTCAGATTCCACAGAAATAAGGCTAGCAAAGAGATCCACGTAATACAGATGTAACTCTGTGAGTGCAAGTCACACATCACACAGTAGTTTCTCAGAAAGCTTCTTTCCAGATTTCATCTGAGGATATTTCCTTTTTCACCAAAGCCCTCTATGGGCTTCCAAATATCACTTTGCCAATTCCACAAGAACTGTCTTAGCGAAAGGCTTCTTGAGGGGAAAGCTGTAACTCTGTGAGATGATTTCACAGAACACAACGAAGTTTCACAGAATGCTTCTTTCTCTTTGTTATCGGAGGATATTTCCTTTGGCCCTATAGTCTTCTAAGGGTTCCGAAATATCTGTTCTCAGATTCCACAGAAATAAGGCTAGCAAAGAGATCCACGAAATACAGATGTAACTCTGTGAGTGCAAGTCACACATCACAGAGCAGTTTCTCAAAAAGATTCTTTCGAGATTTCATCTGGGGATATTTCCTTTTTCACCGTAGCCCTCTAAGGGCTTCCTAATATCACTTTGCCAATTAAACAAGAACTGTCTTAGCCAAAGTCTTCTTGAGGGGAAAACTGTAACTCTGTGAGATGATTTCACAGAACACAAAGAAGTTTCTCAGAAAGCTTCTTTCTCTTTGTTATCGGAGGATATTTCCTTTGGCCCTATAGTCTTCAAAGGGATCCGAAATATCTGTTCTCAGATTCCACAGAAATAAGGCTAGCAAAGAGATCCACGAAATACAGATGTAACTCTGTGAGTGCAAGTGACACATCACAGAGCAGATTCTCAGAAAGCTTCTTTCCAGATTTCATCTGAGGATATTTCCTTTTTCACCATAGCCCTCTATGGGCTTCCAAATATCACTCTGCCAATTCCACAAGAACTGCCTTAGCGAAAGGCTTCTTGAGGGGAAAGCTGTAAGTCTGTGAGATGATTTCACAGAACACAAAGAAGTTTCTCAGAAAGCTTCTTTCTCTTTGTTATCGGAGGATATTTCCTTTGGCCCTATAGTCTTCAAAGGGATCCGAAATATCTGTTCCCAGATTCCACAGAAATAAGGCTAGCAAAGAGATCCACGAAACACAGACATAACTCTGTGAGTGCAAGTCACACATCACAGAGCAGTTTCTCGGAAAGCTTCTTTCCAGATTTCATCTGAGGATATTTCCTTTTTCACCATAGCCCTCTATGGGCTTCCTAATATCACATTGCCAATTCAACAAGAACTGCCTTACCGAAAGGCTTCTTGAAGCTAAACCTGTAACTCTGTGAGTTGATTTCACAGAATACAAAGAAGTTTCTCAGAAAGCTTCTTTCTCTTTGTTATCGGAGGATATTTCCTTTGGCCCTAGAGTCTTCAAAGGGATCCGAAATATCTGTTCTCAGATTCCACAGAAATAAGGCTAGCAAAGAGATCCACGATATACAGATGTAACTAGTGAGTGCAAGTCACACATCACAGTGCAGTTTCTCAGAAAGCTTCTTTCGAGATTTCATCTGGTGATATTTCCTTTTTCATCATAGCCCTCTTTGGGCTTCCAAATATCACTTTGCCAATTCCACAAGAACTGTCTTAGCGAAAGGCTTCTTGAGGGGAAAGCTGTAACTCTGTGAGATGATTTCACAGAACACAAAGAAGTTTCTCAGAAAGCTTCTTTCTCTTTGTTATCGGAGGATATTTCCTTTTGCCCTAGAGTCTTCAAAGGGATCCGAAATATCTGTTCTCAGATTCCACAGAAATAAGGCTAGCAAAGAGATCCACGAAATACAGATGTAACTCTGTGAGTGCAAGTCACACATCACAGAGCAGTTTCTCAGAAAGCTTCTTTCGAGATTTCATCTGGGGATATTTCCTTTTTCACTGTAGCCCTCTAAGGGCTTCCTAATATCACTTTGCCAATTAAACAAGAACTGTCTTAGCCAAAGTCTTCTTGAGGGGAAAACTGTAACTCTGTGAGATGATTTCACAGAACACAAAGAAGTTTCTCAGAAAGCTTCTTTCTCTTTGTTATCGGAGGATATTTCCTTTGGCCCTATAGTCTTCAAAGGGATCCGAAATATCTGTTCTCAGATTCCACAGAAATAAGGCTAGCAAAGAGATCCACGAAATACAGATGTAACTCTGTGAGTGCAAGTCACACATCACAGAGCAGATTCTCAGAAAGCTTCTTTCCAGATTTCATCTGAGGATATTTCCTTTTTCACCATAGCCCTCTATGGGCTTCCAAATATCACTATGCCAATTCCACAAGAACTGTCTTAGCGAAAGGCTTCTTGAGGGGAAAGCTGTAAGTCTGTGAGATGATTTCACAGAACACAAAGAAGTTTCTCAGAAAGCTTCTTTCTCTTTGTTATCGGAGGATATTTCCTTTGGCCCTATAGTCTTCAAAGGGATCCGAAATATCTGTTCCCAGATTCCACAGAAATAAGGCTAGCAAAGAGATCCACGAAACACAGATATAACTCTGTGAGTGCAAGTCACACATCACAGAGCAGTTTCTCGGAAAGCTTCTTTCCAGATTTCATCTGAGGATATTTCCTTTTTCACCATAGCCCTCTATGGGCTTCCTAATATCACATTGCCAATTCAACAAGAACTGCCTTACCGAAAGGCTTCTTGAAGCTAAACCTGTAACTCTGTGAGTTGATTTCACAGAATACAAAGAAGTTTCTCAGAAAGCTTCTTTCTCTTTGTTATCGGAGGATATTTCCTTTGGCCCTAGAGTCTTCAAAGGGATCCGAAATATCTGTTCTCAGATTCCACAGAAATAAGGCTAGCAAAGAGATCCACGAAATACAGATGTAACTCTGTGAGTGCAAGTCACACATCACAGAGCAGATTCTCAGAAAGCTTCTTTCCAGATTTCACCTGAGGATATTTCCTTTTTCACCATAGCCCTCTATGGGGTTCCAAATATCACTGTGCGAATTCCACAAGAACTGTCTTAGCGAAAGGCCTCTTGAGGGGAAAGCTGTAACTCTGTGAGATGATTTCACAGAACACAAAGAAGTTTCGCAGAAAGCTTCTTTCTCTTTGTTATCGGAGGTTATTTCCTTTGGCCCTATAGTCTTCAAAGGGATCCGAAATATCTGTTCTCAGATTCCACAGAAATAAGGCTAGCAAAGAGATCCACGAAATACAGATGTAACTCTGTGAGTGCAAGTCACACATCACAGAGCAGTTTCTCAGAAAGCTTCTTTCGAGATTTCATTTGGGGATATTTCCTTTTTCACCGTAGCCCTCTAAGGGCTTCCTAATATCACTTTGCCAATTAAACAAGAACTGTCTTAGCCAAAGTCTTCTTGAGGGGAAAACTGTAACTCTGTGAGATGATTTCACAGAACACAAAGAAGTTTCTCAGAAAGCTTCTTTCTCTTTGTAATCGGAGGATATTTCCTTTGGCCCTATAGTCTTCAAAGGGATCCGAAATATCTGTTCTCAGATTCCACAGAAATAAGGCTAGCAAAGAGATCCACGAAATACAGATGTAACTCTGTGAGTGCAAGTGACACATCACAGAGCAGATTCTCAGAAAGCTTCTTTCCAGATTTCATCTGAGGATATTTCCTTTTTCACCATAGCCCTCTTTGGGCTTCCAAATATCACTATGCCAATTCCACAAGAACTGTCTTAGCGAAAGGCTTCTTGAGGGGAAAGCTGTAACTCTGTGAGATGATTTCACAGAACACAAAGAAGTTTCTCAGAAAGCTTCTTTCTCTATGTTATCGGAGGATATTTCCTTTGGCCCTATAGTCTTCAAAGGGATCCGAAATATCTGTTCTCAGATTCCACAGAAATAAGGCTAGCAAAGAGATCCACGAAATACAGATGTAACTCTGTGAGTGCAAGTCACACATCACACAGCAGTTTCTCAGAAAGCTTCTTTCCAGATTTCATCTGAGGATATTTCCTTTTTCACCAAAGCCCTCTATGGGCTTCCAAATATCACTTTGCCAATTCCACAAGAACTGTCTTAGCGAAAGGCTTCTTGAGGGGAAAGCTGTAACTCTGTTAGATGATTTCACAGAACACAAAGAAGTTTCTCAGAAATCTTCTTTCTCTTTGTTATCGGAGGATATTTCCTTTGGCCCTATAGTCTTCAAAGGGATCGGAAATATCTGTTCTCAGATTCCACAGAAATAAGGCTAGCAAAGAGATCCACGAAATACAGATGTAACTCTGTGAGTGGAAGTCACATATCACAGAGCAGTTTCTCAGAAAGCTTCTTTCCAGATTTCATCTGAGGATATTTCCTTTTTCACCATAGCCCTCTACGGGCTTCCAAATATCACTTTGCCAATTCCACAAGAACTGCCTTACCGAAAGGTTTCTTGAAGGGAAAGCTGTAACTCTGTGAGATGATTTCACCGAACACAAAGAAGTTTCTCAGAAAGCTTCTTTCTCTTTGTTATCGGAGGATATTTCCTTTGGCGCTATAGTCTTCAAAGGGATCGGAAATATCTGTTCTCAGATTCCACAGAAATAAGGCTAGCAAAGAGATCCACGAAATACAGATGTAACTCTGTGAGTGGATGTCACACATCACAGAGCAGTTTCTCAAACAGCTTCTTTCCAGATTTCATCTGAGGATATTTCCTTTTTCAACATAGCCCTCTATGGGCTTCCAAATATCACTGTGCGAATTCCACAAGAACTGTCTTAGCGAAAGGCTTCTTGAGGGGAAAGCTGTAACTCTGTGAGATGATTTCACAGAACACAAAGAAGTTTCTCAGAAAGCTTCTTTCTCTTTGTTATCGGAGGATATTTCCTTTGGCCCTATAGTCTTCAAAGGGATCCGAAATATCTGTTCTCAGATTCCACAGAAATAAGGCTAGCAAAGAGATGCACGTAACACAGATGTAACTCTGTGAGTGCAAGTCACACATCACACAGTAGTTTCTCAGAAAGCTTCTTTCCAGATTTCATCTGAGGATATTTCCTTTTTCACCAAAGCCCTCTATGGGCTTCCAAATATCACTTTGCCAATTCCACAAGAACTGTCTTAGCGAAAGGCTTCTTGAGGGGAAAGCTGTAACTCTGTGAGATGATTTCACAGAACACAAAGAAGTTTCACAGAATGCTTCTTTCTCTTTGTTATCGGAGGATATTTCCTTTGGCCCTATAGTCTTCTAAGGGTTCCGAAATATCTGTTCTCATATTCCACAGAAATAAGGCTAGCAAAGAGATCCACGAAATACAGAAGTAACTCTGTGAGTGGAAGTCACACAACACAGAGGAGTTTCTCAGAAAGATTCTTTGCAGATTTCATCTGAGGATAGTTCCTTTTTCACCATAGCCCTCAAAGGGCTTCCAAATATCACTTTACCAATTCCACAAGAACTGTCTTAGCGAAAGGCTTCTTGAGGGGAAAGCTGTAACTCTGTGAGATGATTTCACAGAACACAAAGAAGTTTCTCAGAAAGCTTCTTTCTCTTTGTTATCGGAGGATATTTCCTTTGGACCTATAGTCTTCAAAGGGATCCGAAATATCTGTTCTCAGATTCCGCAGAAATAAGGCTAGCAAAGAGATCCACGATATACAGATGTAACTAGTGAGTGCAAGTCACACATCACAGAGCAGTTTCTCAGAAAGCTTCTTTCGAGATTTCATCTGGGTATATTTCCTTTTTCATCATAGCCCTCTTTGGGCTTCCAAATATCACTTTGCCAATTCCACAAGAACTGTCTTAGCGAAAGGCTTCTTGAGGGGAAAGCTGTAACTCTGTGAGATGATTTCACAGAACACAAAGAAGTTTCTCAGAAAGATTCTTTCTCTTTGTTTTCGGAGGATATTTCCTTTGGCCCTATAGTCTTCAAAGGGATCCGAAATATCTGTTCTCAGATTCCACAGAAATAAGGCTAGCAAAGGGATCCACGAAATACAGATATAACTCTGTGAGTGCAAGTCACACATCACAGAGCAGTTTCTCAGAAAGCTTCTTTCCAGATTTCATCTGAGGATATTTCCTTTTTCACCATAGCCCTCTATGGGCTTCCTAATATCACATTGCCAATTCAACAAGAACTGCCTTACCGAAAGGCTTCTTGAAGCTAAACCTGTAACTCTGTGAGTTGATTTCACAGAACACAAAGAAGTTTCTCAGAAAGCTTCTTTCTCTTTGTTATCGGAGGATATTTCCTTTTGCCCTAGAGTCTTCAAAGGGATCCGAAATATCTGTTCTCAGATTCCACAGAAATAAGGCTAGCAAAGAGATCCACGAAATACAGATGTAACTCTGTGAGTGCAAGTCACACATCACAGAGCAGTTTCTCAGAAAGCTTCTTTCGAGATTTCATCTGGGGATATTTCCTTTTTCACCGTAGCCCTCTAAGGGCTTCCTAATATCACTTTGCCAATTAAACAAGAACTGTCTTAGCCAAAGTCTTCTTGAGGGGAAAACTGTAACTCTGTGAGATGATTTCACAGAACACAAAGAAGTTTCTCAGAAAGCTTCTTTCTCTTTGTTATCGGAGGATATTTCCTTTGGCCCTATAGTCTTCAAAGGGATCCGAAATATCTGTTCTCAGATTCCACAGAAATAAGGCTAGCAAAGAGATCCACGAAATACAGATGTAACTCTGTGAGTGCAAGTGACACATCACAGAGCAGATTCTCAGAAAGCTTCTTTCCAGATTTCATCTGAGGATATTTCCTTTTTCACCATAGCCCTCTATGGGCTTCCAAATATCACTATGCCAATTCCACAAGAACTGTCTTAGCGAAAGTCTTCTTGAGGGGAAAGCTGTAAGTCTGTGAGATGATTTCACAGAACACAAAGAAGTTTCTCAGAAAGCTTCTTTCTCTTTGTTATCGGAGGATATTTCCTTTGGCCCTATAGTCTTCAAAGGGATCCGAAATATCTGTTCTCAGATTCCACAGAAATAAGGCTAGCAAAGAGATCCACGAAATACAGATATAACTCTGTGAGTGCAAGTCACACATCACAGAGCAGTTTCTCAGAAAGCTTCTTTCCAGATTTCATCTGAGGATATTTCCTTTTTCACCATAGCCCTCTATGGGCTTCCTAATATCACATTGCCAATTCAATAAGAACTGCCTTACCGAAAGGCTTCTTGAAGCTAAACCTGTAACTCTGTGAGTTGATTTCACAGAACACAAAGAAGTTTCTCAGAAAGCTTCTTTCTCTTTGTTATCGGAGGATATTTCCTTTTGCCCTAGAGTCTTCAAAGGGATCCGAAATATCTGTTCTCAGATTCCACAGAAATAAGGCTAGCAAAGAGATCCAAGAAATACAGATATAACTCTGCGAGTTGACGTCACACATCACAGAGCAGTTTCTCAGAAAGCTTCTTTCCAGATTTCATCTGAGGATATTTCCTTTTTCACCATAGCCCTCTATGGGCTTCCAAATATCACTTTGCCAATTCCAGAAGAACTGTTTTAGCGAAAGTCTTCTTGAGGGGAAAGCTGTAACTCTGTGAGATGATTTCACAGAACACAAAGAAGTTTCTCAGAAAGATTCTTTCTCTTTGTTATCGGAGGATATTTCCTTTGGCCCTATAGTCTTCAAAGGGATCTGAAATATCTGTTCTCAGATTCCACAGAAATAAGGCTAGCAAAGAGATCCACGAAATACAGATGTAACTCTGTGAGTGGAAGTCACACATCACAGAGCAGTTTCTCAGATAGCTTCTTTCCAGATTTCATCTGAGGATATTTCCTTTTTCACCATAGCCCTCTATAGGCTTCCAAATATCACTTTGCCAATTCCACAAGAACTGCCTTACCGAAAGGCTTCTTGAAGGGAAAGCTGTACCTCTGTGAGATGATTTCACAGAACACAAAGAAGTTTCTCAGAAAGCTTCTTTCTCTTTATTATCAGAGGATATTTCCTTTGGCCCTATAGTCTTCCAAGGGATCCGAAATATCTGTTCTCAGATTCCACAGAAATAAAGCTAGCAAAGAGATCCACGAAATACATATGTAACTCTGTGAGTGGAAGTCACACATCACACAGCGTTTCTCAGAAAGCTTCTTTAAAGATTTCATCTGAGGATATTTCCTTTTTCACCATAGACCTTTATGGGCTTCAAATATCACTTTGCCAATTCCACAAGAATTGTCTTAGAGAAAGGCTTCTTGAGGGGAAACCTGTAACTCTGTGAGATGATTTCACAGAACACAAAGAAGTTTCTCAGAAAGCCTCTTTCTCTTTGTTATCGTAGGATATTTCCTTTGGCCCTTTAGTCTTCTAAGGGATCCGAAATATCTGTTCTCAGATTCCACAGAAATAAGGCTAGCAAAGAGATCCACGAAATACAGAAGTAACTCTGTGAGTGGAAGTCACATATCACAGAGCAGTTTCTCAGAAAGCTTCTTTCCAGATTTCATCTGAGGATATTTCCTTTTTCACCATAGCCCTCTACGGGCTTCCAAATATCACTTTGCCAATTCCACAAGAACTGCCTTACCGAAAGGTTTCTTGAAGGGAAAGCTGTAAGTCTGTGAGATGATTTCACCGAACAGAAAGAAGTTTCTCAGAAAGCTTCTTTCTCTTTGTTATCGGAGGATATTTCCTTTGGCCCTATAGTCTTCAAAGGGATCCGAAATATCTGTTCTCAGATTCCACAGAAATAAGGCTAGCAAAGAGATCCACGAAATACAGATATAACTCTGTGAGTGCAAGTCACACATCACAGAGCAGTTTCTCAGAAAGCTTCTTTCCAGATTTCATCTGAGGATATTTCCTTTTTCACCATAGCCCTCTATGGGCTTCCTAATATCACATTGCCAATTCAACAAGAACTGCCTTACCGAAAGGCTTCTTGAAGCTAAACCTGTAACTCTGTGAGTTGATTTCACAGAACACAAAGAAGTTTCTCAGAAAGCTTCTTTCTCTTTGTTATCGGAGGATATTTCCTTTTGCCCTAGAGTCTTCAAAGGGATCCGAAATATCTCTTCTCAGATTCCACAGAAATAAGGCTAGCAAAGAGATCCAAGAAATACAGATATAACTCTGCGAGTTGACGTCACACATCACAGAGCAGTTTCTCAGAAAGCTTCTTTCCAGATTTCATCTGAGGATATTTCCTTTTTCACCATAGCCCTCTATGGGCTTCCAAATATCACTTTGCCAATTCCAGAAGAACTGTTTTAGCGAAAGTCTTCTTGAGGGGAAAGCTGTAACTCTGTGAGATGATTTCACAGAACACAAAGAAGTTTCTCAGAAAGCTTCTTTCTCTTTGTTATCAGAGGATATTTCCTTTGGCCCTATAGTCTTCAAAGGGATCTGAAATATCTGTTTTCAGATTCCACAGAAATAAGGCTAGCAAAGAGATCCACGAAATACAGATGTAACTCTGTGAGTGGAAGTCACACATCACAGAGCAGTTTCTCAGATAGCTTCTTTCCAGATTTCATCTGAGGATATTTCCTTTTTCACCATAGCCCTCTATAGGCGTCCAAATATCACTTTGCCAATTCCACAAGAACTGCCTTATCTAAAGGCTTCTTGAAGGGAAAGCTGTACCTCTGTGAGATGATTTCACAGAACACAAAGAAGTTTCTCAGAAAGCTTCTTTCTCTTTATTATCAGAGGATATTTCCTTTGGCCCTATAGTCTTCCAAGGGATCCGAAATATCTGTTCTCAGATTCCACAGAAATAAAGCTAGCAAAGAGATCCACGAAATACATATGTAACTCTGTGAGTGGAAGTCACACATCACACAGCGTTTCTCAGAAACCTTCTTTCCAGATTTCATCTGAGGATATTTCCTTTTTCACCATAGACCTTTATGGGCTTCCAAATATCACTTTGCCAATTCCACAAGAATTGTCTTAGCGAAAGGCTTCTTGAGGGGAAAGCTGTAACTCTGTGAGATGATTTCACAGAACACAAAGAAGTTTCTCAGAAAGCCTCTTTCTCTTTGTTATCGGAGGATATTTCCTTTGGCCCTTTAGTCTTCTAAGGGATCCGAAATATCTGTTCTCAGATTCCACAGAAATAAGGCTAGCAAAGAGATCCACGAAATACAGATATAACTCTGTGAGTGTAAGTCACTCATCACACAGCAGTTTCTCAGAAAGCTTCTTTCCAGATTTCATCTGAGGATATTTCCTTTTTCACCATATCCCTCTATTGATTCCAAATATCACTTTGAAAATTCCACAAGAACTGTCTAAGCGAAAGGCTTCTTGAGGGGAAAGCTGTAACTCTGTGAGATGATTTCACAGAACACAAAGAAGTTTCTCAGAAAGCTTCTTTCTCTTTGTTATCAGAGGATATTTTCTTTGGCCCTATAGACTTCAAAGGGATCTGAAATATCTGTTCTCAGATTCCACAGAAATAAGGCTAGCAAAGAGATCCACGAAATACAGATGTAACTCTGTGAGTGCAAGTCACACATCACACAGCAGTTTCTCAGAAAGCTTCTTTCCAGATTTCATCTGAGGATAGTTCCTTTTTCACCATAGCCCTCTATGGGCTTCCAAGTATCACTTTGCCAATTCCACAAGAACTGTCTTAGCGAAAGGCTTCTTGAGGGGAAAGCTGTAACTGTGTGAGATGATTTCACAGAACACAAAGCAGTTTATCAGGAAGCTTCTTTCTCTTTGTTATCGGAGGATATTTCCTTTGGCCCTATAGTCTTCAAAGGGATCTGAAATATCTGTTCTCAGATTCCACAGAAATAAGGCTTGCAAAGAGATCCACGAAATACAGATGTAACTCTGTGAGTGGAAGTCACACATCACAGAGAAGTTTCTCAGAAAGCTTCTTTCCAGATTTCATCTGGGGATATTTCCTTTTTCACCATAGTCCTCTAAGGGCTTCCAAATATCACTTTGCCAATTCCACAAGAACTGCCTTACCGAAAGGCTTCTTGAAGGGAAAGCTGTAACTCTGTGAGATGATTTCACAGAACACAAAGAAGTTTCTCAGAAAGCTTCTTTCTCTTTGTTATCGGAGGATATGTCCTTTGGTCCTATAGTCTTCAAAGGGATCGGAAATATCTGTTCTCAGATTCCACAGAAATAAGGCTAGCAAAGAGATCCACGAAATACAGATGTAACTCTGTGAGTGCAAGTGACACATCACAGAGCAGATTCTCAGTAAGATTCTTTCCAGATTTCATCTGAGCATATTTCCTTTTTCACCGTAGGCCTCTATGGGCTTCCAAATATCACTTTGCCAATTCCACAAGAACTGTCTTAGCGAAAGGCTTCTTGAGGGGAAAGCTGTAACTCTGTGAGATGATTTCACAGAACACAAAGAAGTTTCTCAGAAAGCTTCTTTCTCTTTGTTATCGGAGGATATTTCCTTTGGCCCTATAGTCTTCAAAGGGATCCGAAATATGTGTTCTCAGATTCCACAGAAATAAGGCTAGCAAAGAGATCCACGAAATACAGATGTAACTCTGTGAGTGCAAGTCACACATCACAGAGCAGTTTCTCAGAAAGCTTCTTTCGAGATTTCATCTGGGGATATTTCCTTTTTCACCGTAGCCCTCTAAGGGCTTCCTAATATCACTTTGCCAATTAAACAAGAACTGTCTTAGCCAAAGTCTTCTTGAGGGGAAAACTGTAACTCTGTGAGATGATTTCACAGAACACAAAGAAGTTTCTCAGAAAGCTTCTTTCTCTTTGTTATCGGAGGATATTTCCTTTGGCCCTATAGTCTTCAAAGGGATCGGAAATATCTGTTCTCAGATTCCACAGAAATAAGGCTAGCAAAGAGATCCACGAAATACAGATGTAACTCTGTGAGAGGAAGTGACACATCACAGAGCAGATTCTCAGAAAGCTTCTTTCCAGATTTCATCTGAGGATAGTTCCTTTTTCACCATAGCCCTCTATGGGCTTCCAAATATCACTGTGCGAATTCCACAAGAACTGTCTTAGCGAAAGGCTTCTTGAGGGGAAAGCTGTAACTCTGTGAGATGATTTCACAGAACACAAAGAAGTTTCTCAGAAAGCTTCTTTCTCTTTGTTATCGGAGGATATTTCCTTTGGCCCTATAGTCTTCAAAGGGATCCGAAATATCTGTTCTCAGATTCCACAGAAATAAGGCTAGCAAAGAGATCCACGAAATACAGATGTAACTCTGTGAGTGCAAGTCACACATCACACAGCAGTTTCTCAGAAAGCTTCTTTCCAGATTTCATCTGAGGATATTTCCTTTTTCACCAAAGCCCTCTATGGGCTTCCAAATATCACTTTGCCAATTCCACAAGAACTGTCTTAGCGAAAGGCTTCTTGAGGCGAAAGCTGTAACTCTGTGAGATGATTTCACAGAACACAAAGAAGTTTCTCAGAAATCTTCTTTCTCTTTGTTATCGGAGGATATTTCCTTTGGCCCTATAGTCTTCAAAGGGATCGGAAATATCTGTTCTCAGATTCCACAGAAATAAGGCTAGCAAAGAGATCCACGAAATACAGATGTAACTCTGTGAGTGGAAGTCACATATCACAGAGCAGTTTCTCAGAAAGCTTCTTTCCAGATTTCATCTGAGGATATTTCCTTTTTCACCATAGCCCTCTACGGGCTTCCAAATATCACTTTGCCAATTCCACAAGAACTGCCTTACCGAAAGGTTTCTTGAAGGGAAAGCTGTAACTCTGTGAGATGATTTCACCGAACACAAAGAAGTTTCTCAGAAAGCTTCTTTCTCTTTGTTATCGGAGGATATTTCCTTTGGCGCTATAGTCTTCAAAGGGATCGGAAATATCTGTTCTCAGATTCCACAGAAATAAGGCTAGCAAAGATATCCACGAAATACAGATGTAACTCTGTGGGTGGAAGTCACACATCACAGAGCAGTTTCTCAGACTGCTTCTTTCCAGATTTCATCTGAGGATATTTCCTTTTTCAACATAGCCCTCTATGGGCTTCCAAATATCACTGTGCGAATTCCACAAGAACTGTCTTAGCGAAAGGCTTCTTGAGGGGAAAGCTGTAACTCTGTGAGATGATTTCACAGAACACAAAGAAGTTTCTCAGAAAGCTTCTTTCTCTTTGTTATCGGAGGATATTTCCTTTGGCCCTATAGTCTTCAAAGGGATCTGAAATATCTGTTCTCAGATTCCACAGAAATAAGGCTAGCAAAGAGATCCACGAAATACAGATGTAACTCTGTGAGTGGAAGTCACACATCACAGAGCAGTTTCTCAGATAGCTTCTTTCCAGATTTCATCTGAGGATATTTCCTTTTTCACCATAGCCCTCTATAGGCTTCCAAATATCACTTTGCCAATTCCACAAGAACTGCCTTACCGAAAGGCTTCTTGAAGGGAAAGCTGTACCTCTGTGAGATGATTTCACAGAACACAAAGAAGTTTCTCAGAAAGCTTCTTTCTCTTTATTATCAGAGGATATTTCCTTTGGCCCTATAGTCTTCCAAGGGATCCGAAATATCTGTTCTCAGATTCCACAGAAATAAAGCTAGCAAAGAGATCCACGAAATACATATGTAACTCTGTGAGTGGAAGTCACACATCACACAGCGTTTCTCAGAAAGCTTCTTTAAAGATTTCATCTGAGGATATTTCCTTTTTCACCATAGACCTTTATGGGCTTCCAAATATCACTTTGCCAATTCCACAAGAATTGTCTTAGCGAAAGGCTTCTTGAGGGGAAAGCTGTAACTCTGTGAGATGATTTCACAGAACACAAAGAAGTTTCTCAGAAAGCCTCTTTCTCTTTGTTATCGGAGGATAATTCCTTTGGCCCTTTAGTCTTCTAAGGGATCCGAAATATCTGTTCTCAGATTCCACAGAAATAAGGCTAGCAAAGAGATCCACGAAATACAGATATAACTCTGTGAGTGTAAGTCACACATCACACAGCAGTTTCTCAGAAAGCTTCTTTCCAGATTTCATCTGAGGATATTTCCTTTTTCACCATATCCCTCTATTGATTCCAAATATCACTTTGAAAATTCCACAAGAACTGTCTAAGCGAAAGGCTTCTTGAGGGGAAAGCTGTAACTCTGTGAGATGATTTCACAGAACACAAAGAAGTTTCTCAGAAAGCTTCTTTCTCTTTGTTATCGGAGGATATTTTCTTTGGCCCTATAGTCTTCAAAGGGATCTGAAATATCTGTTCTCAGATTCCACAGAAATAAGGCTAGCAAGTAGATCCACGAAATACAGATGTAACTCTGTGAGTGCAAGTCACACATCACACAGCAGTTTCTCAGAAAGCTTCTTTCCAGATTTCATCTGAGGATATTTCCTTTTTCACCATAGCCCTCTATGGGCTTCCAAGTATCACTTTGCCAATTCCACAAGAACTGTCTTAGCGAAAGGCTTCTTGAGGGGAAAGCTGTAACTCTGTGAGATGATTTCACAGAACACAAAGAAGTTTCTCAGAAAGCTTCTTTCTCTTTGTTATCGGAGGATATTTCCTTTGGCCCTATAGTCTTCTAAGGGTTCCGAAATATCTGTTCTCAGATTCCACAGAAATAAGGCTAGCAAAGAGATCCACGAAATATAGAAGTAACTCAGTGAGTGGAAGTCACACAACACAGAGGAGTTTCTCAGAAAGCTTCTTTGCAGATTTCATCTGAGGATAGTTCCTTTTTCACCATAGCCCTCTATGGGCTTCCAAATATCACTTTGCCAATTCCACAAGAACTGTCTTAGCGAAAGGCTTCTTGAGGGGAAAGCTGTAACTCTGTGAGATGATTTCACAGAACACAAAGTAGTTTCTCAGGAAGCTTCTTTCTCTTTGTTATCGGAGGATATTTCCTTTGGCCCTATAGTCTTCAAAGGAATCTGAAATATCTGTTCTCAGATTCCACAGAAATAAGGCTTGCAAAGAGATCCAAGAAATACAGATGTAACTCTGTGAGTGGAAGTCACACATCACAGAGAAGTTTCTCAGAAAGCTTCTTTCCAGATTTCATCTGAGGATATTTCCTTTTTCACCATAGTCCTCTATGGGCTTCCAAATATCACTTTGCCAATTCCACAAGAACTGCCTTACCGAAAGGCTTCTTGAAGGGAAAGCTGTAACTCTGTGAGATGATTTCACAGAACACAAAGAAGTTTCTCAGAAAGCTTCTTTCTCTTTGTTATCGGAGGATATTTCCTTTGGCCCTATAGTCTTCAAAGGGATCGGAAATATCTGTCCTCAGATTCCACAGAAATAAGGCTAGCAAAGAGATCCACGAAATACAGATGTAACTCTGTGAGTGGAAGTCACATATCACAGAGCAGTTTCTCAGAAAGCTTCTTTCCAGATTTCATCTGAGGATAGTTCCTTTTTCACCATAGCCCTCTACGGGCTTCCAAATATCACTTTGCCAATTCCACAAGTACTGCCTTACCGAAAGGTTTCTTGAAGGGAAAGCTGTAACTCTGTGAGATGATTTCACAGAACACAAAGAAGTTTCTCAGAAAGCTTCTTTCTCTTTGTTATCGGAGGATATTTCCTTTGGCGCTATAGTCTTCAAAGGGATCGGAAATATCTGTTCTCAGATTCCACAGAAATAAGGCTAGCAAAGAGATCCACGAAATACAGATGTAACTCTGTGAGTGGAAGTCACACATCACAGAGCAGTTTCTCAGACAGCTTCTTTGCAGATTTCATCTGAGGATATTTCCTTTTTCAACATAGGCCTCTATGGGCTTCCAAATATCACTGTGCGAATTCCACAAGAACTGTCTTAGCGAAAGGCTTCTTGAGGGGAAAGCTGTAACTCTGTGAGATGATTTCACAGAACACAAAGAAGTTTCTCAGAAAGCTTCTTTCTCTTTGTTATCGGAGGATATTTCCTTTGGCCCTATAGTCTTCAAAGGGATCCGAAATATCTGTTCTCAGATTCCACAGAAATAAGGCTAGCAAAGAGATCCACGAAATACAGATGTAACTCTGTGACTGCAAGTCACACATCACACAGCAGTTTCTCAGAAAGCTTCTTTCCAGATTTCATCTGAGGATATTTCCTTTTTCACCAAAGCCCTCTATGGGCTTCCAAATATCACTTTGCCAATTCCACATGAACTGTCTTAGCGAAAGGCTTCTTGAGGGGAAAGCTGTAACTCTGTGAGATGATTTCACAGAACACAAAGAAGTTTCTCAGAAATCTTCTTTCTCTTTGTTATCGGAGGATATTTCCTTTGGCCCTATAGTCTTCAAAGGGATCCGAAATATCTGTTCTCAGATTCCACAGAAATAAGGCTAGCAAAGAGATCCACGAAATACAGAAGTAACTCTGTGAGTGGAAGTCACATATCACAGAGCAGTTTCTCAGAAAGCTTCTTTCCAGATTTCATCTGAGGATATTTCCTTTTTCACCATAGCCCTCTACGGGCTTCCAAATATCACTTTGCCAATTCCACAAGAACTGCCTTACCGAAAGGTTTCTTGAAGGGAAAGCTGTAACTCTGTGAGATGATTTCACCGAACAGAAAGAAGTTTCTCAGAAAGCTTCTTTCTCTTTGTTATCGGAGGATATTTCCTTTGGCGCTATAGTCTTCAAAGGGATCGGAAATATCTGTTCTCAGATTCCACAGAAATAAGGCTAGCAAAGAGATCCACGAAATACAGATGTAACTCTGTGAGTGGAAGTCACACATCACAGAGCAGTTTCTCAGACAGCTTCTTTGCAGATTTCATCTGAGGATATTTCCTTTTTCAACATAGGCCTCTATGGGCTTCCAAATATCACTGTGCGAATTCCACAAGAACTGTCTTAGCGAAAGGCTTCTTGAGGGGAAAGCTGTAACTCTGTGAGATGATTTCACAGAACACAAAGAAGTTTCTCAGAAAGCTTCTTTCTCTTTGTTATCGGAGGATATTTCCTTTGGCCCTATAGTCTTCAAAGGGATCCGAAATATCTGTTCTCAGATTCCACAGAAATAAGGCTAGCAAAGAGATCCACGAAATACAGATGTAACTCTGTGACTGCAAGTCACACATCACACAGCAGTTTCTCAGAAAGCTTCTTTCCAGATTTCATCTGAGGATATTTCCTTTTTCACCAAAGCCCTCTATGGGCTTCCAAATATCACTTTGCCAATTCCACATGAACTGTCTTAGCGAAAGGCTTCTTGAGGGGAAAGCTGTAACTCTGTGAGATGATTTCACAGAACACAAAGAAGTTTCTCAGAAATCTTCTTTCTCTTTGTTATCGGAGGATATTTCCTTTGGCCCTATAGTCTTCAAAGGGATCCGAAATATCTGTTCTCAGATTCCACAGAAATAAGGCTAGCAAAGAGATCCACGAAATACAGAAGTAACTCTGTGAGTGGAAGTCACATATCACAGAGCAGTTTCTCAGAAAGCTTCTTTCCAGATTTCATCTGAGGATATTTCCTTTTTCACCATAGCCCTCTACGGGCTTCCAAATATCACTTTGCCAATTCCACAAGAACTGCCTTACCGAAAGGTTTCTTGAAGGGAAAGCTGTAACTCTGTGAGATGATTTCACCGAACAGAAAGAAGTTTCTCAGAAAGCTTCTTTCTCTTTGTTATCGGAGGATATTTCCTTTGGCGCTATAGTCTTCAAAGGGATCGGAAATATCTGTTCTCAGATTCCACAGAAATAAGGCTAGCAAAGAGATCCACGAAATTCAGATGTAACTCTGTGAGTGGAAGTCACACATCACAGAGCAGTTTCTCAAACAGCTTCTTTCCAGATTTCATCTGAGGATATTTCCTTTTTCAACATAGCCCTCTATGGGCTTCCAAATATCACTGTGCGAATTCCACAAGAACTGTCTTAGCGAAAGGCTTCTTGAGGGGAAAGCTGTAACTCTGTGAGATGATTTCACAGAACACAAAGAAGTTTCTCAGAAAGCTTCTTTCTCTTTGTTATCGGAGGATATTTCCTTTGGCCCTATAGTCTTCAAAGGGATCCGAAATATCTGTTCTCAGATTCCACAGAAATAAGGCTAGCAAAGAGATCCACGTAATACAGATGTAACTCTGTGAGTGCAAGTCACACATCACACAGTAGTTTCTCAGAAAGCTTCTTTCCAGATTTCATCTGAGGATATTTCCTTTTTCACCAAAGCCCTCTATGGGCTTCCAATTATCACTTTGCCAATTCCACAAGAACTGTCTTAGCGAAAGGCTTCTTGAGGGGAAAGCTGTAACTCTGTGAGATGATTTCTCAGAACACAAAGAAGTTTCACAGAATGCTTCTTTCTCTTTGTTATCGGAGGATATTTCCTTTGGCCCTATAGTCTTCTAAGGGTTCCGAAATATCTGTTCTCAGATTCCACAGAAATAAGGCTAGCAAAGAGATCCACGAAATACAGAAGTAACTCTGTGAGTGGAAGTCACACAACACAGAGGAGTTTCTCAGAAAGCTTCTTTGCAGATTTCATCTGAGGATAGTTCCTTTTTCACCATAGCCCTCAAAGGGCTTCCAAATATCACTTTGCCAATTCCACAAGAACTGTCTTAGCGAAAGGCTTCTTGAGGGGAAAGCTGTAACTCTGTGAGATGATTTCACAGAACACAAAGAAGTTTCTCAGAAATCTTCTTTCTCTTTGTTATCGGAGGATATTTCCTTTGGACCTATAGTCTTCAAAGGGATCCGAAATATCTGTTCTCAGATTCCACAGAAATAAGGCTAGCAAAGAGATCCACGATATACAGATGTAACTAGTGAGTGCAAGTCACACATCACAGAGCAGTTTCTCAGAAAGCTTCTTTCGAGATTTCATCTGGGGATATTTCCTTTTTCATCATAGCCCTCTTTGGGCTTCCAAATATCACTTTGCCAATTCCACAAGAACTGTCTTAGCGAAAGGCTTCTTGAGGGGAAAGCTGTAACTCTGTGAGATGATTTCACAGAACACAAAGAAGTTTCTCAGAAAGCTTCTTTCTCTTTGTTATCGGAGGATATTTCCTTTTGCCCTAGAGTCTTCAAAGGGATCCGAAATATCTGTTCTCAGACTCCACAGAAATAAGGCAAGCAAAGAGATCCACGAAACACAGATATAACTCTGTGAGTGCAAGTCACACATCACAGAGCAGTTTTTCGGAAAGCTTCTTTCCAGATTTCATCTGAGGATATTTCCTTTTTCACCATAGCCCTCTATGGGCTTCCTAATATCACATTGCCAATTCAACAAGAACTGCCTTACCGAAAGGCTTCTTGAAGCTAAACCTGTAACTCTGTGAGTTGATTTCACAGAATACAAAGAAGTTTCTCAGAAAGCTTCTTTCTCTTTGTTATCGGAGGATATTTCCTTTGGCCCTAGAGTCTTCAAAGGGATCCGAAATATCTGTTCTCAGATTCCACAGAAATAAGGCTAGCAAAGAGATCCACGAAATACAGATGTAACTCTGTGAGTGCAAGTCACACATCACAGAGCAGATTCTCAGAAAGCTTCTTTCCAGATTTCACCTGAGGATATTTCCTTTTTCACCATAGCCCTCTATGGGGTTCCAAATATCACTGTGAGAATTCCACAAGAACTGTCTTAGCGAAAGGCTTCTTGAGGGGAAAGCTGTAACTCTGTGAGATGATTTCACAGAACACAAAGAAGTTTCGCAGAAAGCTTCTTTCTCTTTGTTATCGGAGGTTATTTCCTTTGGCCCTATAGTCTTCAAAGGGATCCGAAATATCTGTTCTCAGATTCCACAGAAATAAGGCTAGCAAAGAGATCCACGAAATACAGATGTAACTCTGTGAGTGCAAGTCACACATCACAGAGCAGTTTCTCAGAAAGCTTCTTTCGAGATTTCATCTGGGGATATTTCCTTTTTCACCGTAGCCCTCTAAGGGCTTCCTAATATCACTTTGCCAATTAAACAAGAACTGTCTTAGCCAAAGTCTTCTTGAGGAGAAAACTGTAACTCTGTGAGATGATTTCACAGAACACAAAGAAGTTTCTCAGAAAGCATCTTTCTCTTTGTTATCGGAGGATATTTCCTTTGGCCCTATAGTCTTCAAAGGGATCCGAAATATCTGTTCTCAGATTCCACAGAAATAAGGCTAGCAAACAGATCCACGAAATACAGATGTAACTCTGTGAGTGCAAGTGACACATCACAGAGCAGATTCTCAGAAAGCTTCTTTCCAGATTTCATCTGAGGATATTTCCTTTTTCACCATAGCCCTCTTTGGGCTTCCAAATATCACTATGCCAATTCCACAAGAACTGTCTTAGCGAAAGGCTTCTTGAGGGGAAAGCTGTAACTCTGTGAGATGATTTCACAGAACACAAAGAAGTTTCTCAGAAAGCTTCTTTCTCTTTGTTATCGGAGGGTATTTCCTTTGGCCCTATAGTCTTCAAAGGGATCCGAAATATCTGTTCTCAGATTCCACAGAAATAAGGCTAGCAAAGAGATCCACGAAATACAGATGTAACTCGGTGAGTGCAAGTCACACATCACAGAGCAGTTTTTCAGAAAGCTTCTTTCCAGATTTCACCTGAGGATATTTCCTTTTTCACCATAGCCCTCTATGGGCTTCCAAATATCACTGTGCGAATTCCACAAGAACTGTCTTAGCGAAAGGCTTCTTGAGGGGAAAGCTGTAACTTTGTGAGATGATTTCACAGAACACAAAGAAGTTTCTCAGAAAGCTTCTTTCTCTTTGTTATCGGAGGATATTTCCTTTGGCCCTATAGTCTTCAAAGGGATCCGAAATATCTGTTCTCAGATTCCACAGAAATAAGGCTAGCAAAGAGATCCACGAAATACAGATGTAACTCTGTGAGTGCAAGTCACACATCACACAGCAGTTTCTCAGAAAGCTTCTTTCCAGATTTCATCTGAGGATATTTCCTTTTTCACCAAAGCCCTCTACGGGCTTCCAAATATCACTTTGCCAATTCCACAAGAACTGCCTTACCGAAAGGTTTCTTGAAGGGAAAGCTGTAACTCTGTGAGATGATTTCACCGAACACAAAGAAGTTTCTCAGAAAGCTTCTTTCTCTTTGTTATCGGAGGATATTTCCTTTGGCGCTATAGTCTTCAAAGGGATCGGAAATATCTGTTCTCAGATTCCACAGAAATAAGGCTAGCAAAGAGATCCACGAAATACAGATGTAACTCTGTGAGTGGAAGTCACACATCACAGAGCAGTTTCTCAAACAGCTTCTTTCCAGATTTCATCTGAGGATATTTCCTTTTTCAACATAGCCCTCTATGGGCTTCCAAATATCACTGTGCGAATTCCACAAGAACTGTCTTAGCGAAAGGCTTCTTGAGGGGAAAGCTGTAACTCTGTGAGATGATTTCACAGAACACAAAGAAGTTTCTCAGAAAGCTTCTTTCTCTTTGTTATCGGAGGATATTTCCTTTGGCCCTATAGTCTTCAAAGGGATCCGAAATATGTGTTCTCAGATTCCACAGAAATAAGGCTAGCAAAGAGATCCACGAAATACAGATGTAACTCTGTGAGTGCAAGTCACACATCACAGAGCAGTTTCTCAGAAAGCTTCTTTCGAGATTTCATCTGGGGATATTTCCTTTTTCACCGTAGCCCTCTAAGGGCTTCCTAATATCACTTTGCCAATTAAACAAGAACTGTCTTAGCCAAAGTCTTCTTGAGGGGAAAACTGTAACTCTGTGAGATGATTTCACAGAACACAAAGAAGTTTCTCAGAAAGCTTCTTTCTCTTTGTTATCGGAGCATATTTCCTTTGGCCCTATAGTCTTCAAAGGGATCGGAAATATCTGTTCTCAGATTCCACAGAAATAAGGCTAGCAAAGAGATCCACGAAATACAGATGTAACTCTGTGAGAGCAAGTGACATATCACAGAGCAGATTCTCAGAAAGCTTCTTTCCAGATTTCATCTGAGGATAGTTCCTTTTTCACCATAGCCCTCTATGGGCTTCCAAATATCACTGTGCGAATTCCACAAGAACTGTCTTAGCGAAAGGCTTCTTGAGGGGAAAGCTGTAACTCTGTGAGATGATTTCACAGAACACAAAGAAGTTTCTCAGAAAGCTTCTTTCTCTTTGTTATCGGAGGATATTTCCTTTGGCCCTATAGTCTTCAAAGGGATCCGAAATATCTGTTCTCAGATTCCACAGAAATAAGGCTAGCAAAGAGATCCACGAAATACAGATGTAACTCTGTGAGTGCAAGTCACACATCACACAGCAGTTTCTCAGAAAGCTTCTTTCCAGATTTCATCTGAGGATATTTCCTTTTTCACCAAAGCCCTCTATGGGCTTCCAAATATCACTTTGCCAATTCCACAAGAACTGTCTTAGCGAAAGGCTTCTTGAGGCGAAAGCTGTAACTCTGTGAGATGATTTCACAGAACACAAAGAAGTTTCTCAGAAATCTTCTTTCTCTTTGTTATCGGAGGATATTTCCTTTGGCCCTATAGTCTTCAAAGGGATCGGAAATATCTGTTCTCAGATTCCACAGAAATAAGGCTAGCAAAGAGATCCACGAAATACAGATGTAACTCTGTGAGTGGAAGTCACATATCACAGAGCAGTTTCACAGAAAGCTTCTTTCCAGATTTCATCTGAGGATATTTCCTTTTTCACCATAGCCGTCTACGGGCTTCCAAATATCACTTTGCCAATTCCACAAGAACTGCCTTACCGAAAGGTTTCTTGAAGGGAAAGCTGTAACTCTGTGAGATGATTTCACCGAACACAAAGAAGTTTCTCAGAAAGCTTCTTTCTCTTTGTTATCGGAGGATATTTCCTTTGGCGCTATAGTCTTCAAAGGGATCGGAAATAACTGTTCTCAGATTCCACAGAAATAAGGCTAGCAAAGAGATCCACGAAATACAGATGTAACTCTGTGGGTGGAAGTCACACATCACAGAGCAGTTTCTCAGACTGCTTCTTTCCAGATTTCATCTGAGGATATTTCCTTTTTCAACATAGCCCGCTATGGGCTTCCAAATATCACTGTGCGAATTCCACAAGAACTGTCTTAGCGAAAGGCTTCTTGAGGGGAAAGCTGTAACTCTGTGAGATGATTTCACAGAACACAAAGAAGTTTCTCAGAAAGCTTCTTTCTCTTTGTTATCGGAGGATATTTCCTTTGGCCCTATAGTCTTCAAAGGGATCTGAAATATCTGTTCTCAGATTCCACAGAAATAAGGCTAGCAAAGAGATCCACGAAATACAGATGTAACTCTGTGAGTGGAAGTCACACATCACAGAGCAGTTTCTCAGATAGCTTCTTTCCAGATTTCATCTGAGGATATTTCCTTTTTCACCATAGCCCCCTATAGGCTTCCAAATATCACTTTGCCAATTCCACAAGAACTGCCTTACCGAAAGGCTTCTTGAAGGGAAAGCTGTACCTCTGTGAGATGATTTCACAGAACACAAAGAAGTTTCTCAGAAAGCTTCTTTCTCTTTATTATCAGAGGATATTTCCTTTGGCCCTATAGTCTTCCAAGGGATCCGAAATATCTGTTCTCAGATTCCACAGAAATAAAGCTAGCAAAGAGATCCACGAAATACATATGTAACTCTGTGAGTGGAAGTCACACATCACACAGCGTTTCTCAGAAAGCTTCTTTAAAGATTTCATCTGAGGATATTTCCTTTTTCACCATAGACCTTTATGGGCTTCCAAATATCACTTTGCCAATTCCACAAGAATTGTCTTAGCGAAAGGCTTCTTGAGGGGAAAGCTGTAACTCTGTGAGATGATTTCACAGAACACAAAGAAGTTTCTCAGAAAGCCTCTTTCTCTTTGTTATCGGAGGATAATTCCTTTGGCCCTTTAGTCTTCTAAGGGATCCGAAATATCTGTTCTCAGATTCCACAGAAATAAGGCTAGCAAAGAGATCCACGAAATACAGATATAACTCTGTGAGTGTAAGTCACACATCACAGAGCAGTTTCTCAGAAAGCTTCTTTCCAGATTTCATCTGAGGATATTTCCTTTTTCACCATATCCCTCTATTGATTCCAAATATCACTTTGAAAATTCCACAAGAACTGTCTAAGCGAAAGGCTTCTTGAGGGGAAAGCTGTAACTCTGTGAGATGATTTCACAGAACACAAAGAAGTTTCTCAGAAAGCTTCTTTCTCTTTGTTATCGGAGGATATTTTCTTTGGCCCTATAGTCTTCAAAGGGATCTGAAATATCTGTTCTCAGATTCCACAGAAAGAAGGCTAGCAAGGAGATCCACGAAATACAGATGTAACTCTGTGAGTGCAAGTCACACATCACACAGCAGTTTCTCAGAAAGCTTCTTTCCAGATTTCATCTGAGGATATTTCCGTTTTCACCATAGCCCTCTATGGGCTTCCAAGTATCACTTTGCCAATTCCACAAGAACTGTCTTAGCGAAAGGCTTCTTGAGGGGAAAGCTGTAACTCTGTGAGATGATTTCACAGAACACAAAGAAGTTTCTCAGAAAGCTTCTTTCTCTTTGTTATCGGAGGATATTTCCTTTGGCCCTATAGTTTTCTAAGGGTTCCGAAATATCTGTTCTCAGATTCCACAGAAATAAGGCTAGCAAAGAGATCCACGAAATATAGAAGTAACTCAGTGAGTGGAAGTCACACAACACAGAGGAGTTTCTCAGAAAGCTTCTTTGCAGATTTCATCTGAGGATAGTTCCTTTTTCACCATAGCCCTCTATGGGCTTCCAAATATCACTTTGCCAATTCCACAAGAACTGTCTTAGCGAAAGGCTTCTTGAGGGGAAAGCTGAAACTCTGTGAGATGATTTCACAGAACACAAAGTAGTTTCTCAGGAAGCTTCTTTCTCTTTGTTATCGGAGGATATTTCCTTTGGCCCTATAGTCTTCAAAGGGATCTGAAATATCTGTTCTCAGATTCCACAGAAATAAGGCTTGCAAAGAGATCCACGAAATACAGATGTAACTCTGTGAGTGGAAGTCACACATCACAGAGAAGTTTCTCAGAAAGCTTCTTTCCAGATTTCATCTGAGGATATTTCCTTTTTCACCATAGTCCTCTATGGGCTTCCAAATATCACTTTGCCAATTCCACAAGAACTCCCTTACCGAAAGGCTTCTTGAAGGGAAAGCTGTAACTCTGTGAGATGATTTCACAGAACACAAAGAAGTTTCTCAGAAAGCTTCTTTCTCTTTGTTATCGGAGGATATTTCCTTTGGCCCTATAGTCTTCAAAGGGATCGGAAATATCTGTCCTCAGATTCCACAGAAATAAGGCTAGCAAAGAGATCCACGAAATACAGATGTAACTCTGTGAGTGGAAGTCACATATCACAGAGCAGTTTCTCAGAAAGCTTCTTTCCAGATTTCATCTGAGGATATTTCCTTTTTCACCATAGCCCTCTACGGGCTTCCAAATATCACTTTGCCAATTCCACAAGAACTGCCTTACCGAAAGGTTTCTTGAAGGGAAAGCTGTAACTCTGTGAGATGATTTCACAGAACACAAAGAAGTTTCTCAGAAAGCTTCTTTCTCTTTGTTATCGGAGGATATTTCCTTTGGCGCTATAGTCTTCAAAGGGATCGGAAATATCTGTTCTCAGATTCCACAGAAATAAGGCTAGCAAAGAGATCCACGAAATACAGATGTAACTCTGTGAGTGGAAGTCACACATCACAGAGCAGTTTCTCAGACAGCTTCTTTCCAGATTTCATCTGAGGATATTTCCTTTTTCAACATAGCCCTCTATGGGCTTCCAAATATCACTGTGCGAATTCCACAAGAACTGTCTTAGCGAAAGGCTTCTTGAGGGGAAAGCTGTAACTCTGTGAGATGATTTCACAGAACACAAAGAAGTTTCTCAGAAAGCTTCTTTCTCTTTGTTATCGGAGGATATTTCCTTTGGCCCTATAGTCTTCAAAGGGATCCGAAATATCTGTTCTCAGATTCCACAGAAATAAGGCTAGCAAAGAGATCCACGAAATACAGATGTAACTCTGTGAGTGCAAGTCACACATCACACAGCAGTTTCTCAGAAAGCTTCTTTCCAGATTTCATCTGAGGATATTTCCTTTTTCACCAAAGCCCTCTATGGGCTTCCAAATATCACTTTGCCAATTCCACATGAACTGTCTTAGCGAAAGGCTTCTTGAGGGGAAAGCTGTAACTCTGTGAGATGATTTCACAGAACACAAAGAAGTTTCTCAGAAATCTTCTTTCTCTTTGTTATCGGAGGATATTTCCTTTGGCCCTATAGTCTTCAAAGGGATCGGAAATATCTGTTCTCAGATTCCACAGAAATAAGGCTAGCAAAGAGATCCACGAAATACAGAAGTAACTCTGTGAGTGGAAGTCACATATCACAGAGCAGTTTCTCAGAAAGCTTCTTTCCAGATTTCATCTGAGGATATTTCCTTTTTCACCATAGCCCTCTACGGGCTTCCAAATATCACTTTGCCAATTCCACAAGAACTGCCTTACCGAAAGGTTTCTTGAAGGGAAAGCTGTAACTCTGTGAGATGATTTCACCGAACAGAAAGAAGTTTCTCAGAAAGCTTCTTTCTCTTTGTTATCGGAGGATATTTCCTTTGGCGCTATAGTCTTCAAAGGGATCGGAAATATCTGTTCTCAGATTCCACAGAAATAAGGCTAGCAAAGAGATCCACGAAATACAGATGTAACTCTGTGAGTGGAAGTCACACATCACAGAGCAGTTTCTCAAACAGCTTCTTTCCAGATTTCATCTGAGGATATTTCCTTTTTCAACATAGCCCTCTATGGGCTTCCAAATATCACTGTGCGAATTCCACAAGAACTGTCTTAACGAAAGGCTTCTTGAGGGGAAAGCTGTAACTCTGTGAGATGATTTCACAGAACACAAAGAAGTTTCTCAGAAAGCTTCTTTCTCTTTGTTATCGGAGGATATTTCCTTTGGCCCTATAGTCTTCAAAGGGATCCGAAATATCTGTTCTCAGATTCCACAGAAATAAGGCTAGCAAAGAGATCCACGTAATACAGATGTAACTCTGTGAGTGCAAGTCACACATCACACAGTAGTTTCTCAGAAAGCTTCTTTCCAGATTTCATCTTAGGATATTTCCTTTTTCACCAAAGCCCTCTATGGGCTTCCAAATATCACTTTGCCAATTCCACAAGAACTGTCTTAGCGAAAGGCTTCTTGAGGGGAAAGCTGTAACTCTGTGAGATGATTTCACAGAACACAAAGAAGTTTCACAGAATGCTTCTTTCTCTTTGTTATCGGAGGATATTTCCTTTGGCCCTATAGTCTTCTAAGGGTTCCGAAATATCTGTTCTCAGATTCCACAGAAATAAGGCTAGCAAAGAGATCCACGAAATACAGAAGTAACTCTGTGAGTGGAAGTCACACAACACAGAGGAGTTTCTCAGAAAGCTTCTTTGCAGATTTCATCTGAGGATAGTTCCTTTTTCACCATAGCCCTCAAAGGTCTTCCAAATATCACTTTGCCAATTCCACAAGAACTGTCTTAGCGAAAGGCTTCTTGAGGGGAAAGCTGTAACTCTGTGAGATGATTTCACAGAACACAAAGAAGTTTCTCAGAAATCTTCTTTCTCTTTGTTATCGGAGGATATTTCCTTTGGACCTATAGTCTTCAAAGGGATCCGAAATATCTGTTCTCAGATTCCACAGAAATAAGGCTAGCAAAGAGATCCACGATATACAGATGTAACTAGTGAGTGCAAGTCACACATCACAGAGCAGTTTCTCAGAAAGCTTCTTTCGAGATTTCATCTGGGGATATTTCCTTTTTCATCATAGCCCTCTTTGGGCTTCCAAATATCACTTTGCCAATTCCACAAGAACTGTCTTAGCGAAAGGCTTCTTGAGGGGAAAGCTGTAACTCTGTGAGATGATTTCACAGAACACAAAGAAGTTTCTCAGAAAGCTTCTTTCTCTTTGTTATCGGAGGATATTTCCTTTTGCCCTAGAGTCTTCAAAGGGATCCGAAATATCTGTTCTCAGATTCCACAGAAATAAGGCTAGCAAAGAGATCCACGAAACACATATATAACTCTGTGAGTGCAAGTCACACATCACAGAGCAGTTTCTCGGAAAGCTTCTTTCCAGATTTCATCTGAGGATATTTCCTTTTTCACCATAGCCCTCTATGGGCTTCCTAATATCACATTGCCAATTCAACAAGAACTGCCTTACCGAAAGGCTTCTTGAAGCTAAACCTGTAACTCTGTGAGTTGATTTCACAGAATACAAAGAAGTTTCTCAGAAAGCTTCTTTCTCTTTGTTATCGGAGGATATTTCCTTTGGCCCTAGAGTCTTCAAAGGGATCCGATATATCTGTTCTCAGATTCCACAGAAATAAGGCTAGCAAAGAGATCCACGAAATACAGATGTAACTCTGTGAGTGCAAGTCACACATCACAGAGCAGATTCTCAGAAAGCTTCTTTCCAGATTTCACCTGAGGATATTTCCTTTTTCACCATAGCCCTCTATGGGGTTCCAAATATCACTGTGCGAATTCCACAAGAACTGTCTTAGCGAAAGGCTTCTTGAGGGGAAAGCTGTAACTCTGTGAGATGATTTCACAGAACACAAAGAAGTTTCGCAGAAAGCTTCTTTCTCTTTGTTATCGGAGGTTATTTCCTTTGGCCCTATAGTCTTCAAAGGGATCCGAAATATCTGTTCTCAGATTCCACAGAAATAAGGCTAGCAAAGAGATCCACGAAATACAGATGTAACTCTGTGAGTGCAAGTCACACATCACAGAGCAGTTTCTCAGAAAGCTTCTTTCGAGATTTCATCTGGGGATATTTCCTTTTTCACCGTAGCCCTCTAAGGGCTGCCTAATATCACTTTGCCAATTAAACAAGAACTGTCTTAGCCAAAGTCTTCTTGAGGGGAAAACTGTAACTCTGTGAGATGATTTCACAGAACACAAAGAAGTTTCTCAGAAAGCTTCTTTCTCTTTGTTATCGGAGGATATTTCCTTTGGCCCTATAGTCTTCAAAGGGATCCGAAATATCTGTTCTCAGATTCCACAGAAATAAGGCTAGCAAAGAGATCCACGAAATACAGATGTAACTCTGTGAGTGCAAGTGACACATCACAGAGCAGATTCTCAGAACGCTTCTTTCCAGATTTCATCTGAGGATATTTCCTTTTTCACCATAGCCCTCTTTGGGCTTCCAAATATCACTATGCCAATTCCACAAGAACTGTCTTAGCGAAAGGCTTCTTGAGGGGAAAGCTGTAACTCTGTGAGATGATTTCACAGAACACAAAGAAGTTTCTCAGAAAGCTTCTTTCTCTTTGTTATCGGAGGGTATTTCCTTTGGCCCTATAGTCTTCAAAGGGATCCGAAATATCTGTTCTCAGATTCCACAGAAATAAGGCTAGCAAAGAGATCCACGAAATACAGATGTAACTCTGTGAGTGCAAGTCACACGTCACAGAGCAGTTTTTCAGAAAGCTTCTTTCCAGATTTCACCTGAGGATATTTCCTTTTTCACCATAGCCCTCTATGGGCTTCCAAATATCACTGTGCGAATTCCACAAGAACTGTCTTAGCGAAAGGCTTCTTGAGGGGAAAGCTGTAACTCTGTGAGATGATTTCACAGAACACAAAGAAGTTTCTCAGAAAGCTTCTTTCTCTTTGTTATCGGAGGATATTTCCTTTGGCCCTATAGTCTTCAAAGGGATCCGAAATATCTGTTCTCAGATTCCACAGAAATAAGGCTAGCAAAGAGATCCACGAAATACAGATGTAACTCTGTGAGTGCAAGTCACACATCACACAGCAGTTTCTCAGAAAGCTTCTTTCCAGATTTCATCTGAGGATATTTCCTTTTTCACCAAAGCCCTCTATGGGCTTCCAAATATCACTTTGCCAATTCCACAAGAACTGTCTCAGCGAAAGGCTTCTTGAGGGGAAAGCTGTAACTCTGTTAGATGATTTCACAGAACACAAAGAAGTTTCTCAGAAATGTTCTTTCTCTTTGTTTTCGGAGGATATTTCCTTTGGCCCTATAGTCTTCAAAGGGATCGGAAATATCTGTTCTCAGATTCCACAGAAATAAGGCTAGCAAAGAGATCCACGAAATACAGATGTAACTCTGTGAGTGGAAGTCACATATCACAGAGCAGTTTCTCAGAAAGCTTCTTTCCAGATTTCATCTGAGGATATTTCCTTTTTCACCATAGCCCTCTACGGGCTTCCAAATATCACTTTGCCAATTCCACAAGAACTGCCTTACCGAAAGGTTTCTTGAAGGGAAAGCTGTAACTCTGTGAGATGATTTCACCGAACACAAAGAAGTTTCTCAGAAAGCTTCTTTCTCTTTGTTATCGGAGGATATTTCCTTTGGCGCTATAGTCTTCAAAGGGATCGGAAATATCTGTTCTCAGATTCCACAGAAATAAGGCTAGCAAAGAGATCCACGAAATACAGATGTAACTCTGTGAGTGGAAGTCACACATCACAGAGCAGTTTCTCAAACAGCTTCTTTCCAGATTTCATCTGAGGATATTTCCTTTTTCAACATAGCCCTCTATGGGCTTCCAAATATCACTGTGCGAATTCCACAAGAACTGTCTTAGCGAAAGGCTTCTTGAGGGGAATGCTGTAACTCTGTGAGATGATTTCACAGAACACAAAGAAGTTTCTCAGAAAGCTTCTTTCTCTTTGTTATCGGAGGATATTTCCTTTGGCCCTATAGTCTTCAAAGGGATCCGAAATATCTGTTCTCAGATTCCACAGAAATAAGGCTAGCAAAGAGATGCACGTAACACAGATGTAACTCTGTGAGTGCAAGTCACACATCACACAGTAGTTTCTCAGAAAGCTTCTTTCCAGATTTCATCTGAGGATATTTCCTTTTTCACCAAAGCCCTCTATGGGCTTCCAAATATCACTTTGCCAATTCCACAAGAACTGTCTTAGCGAAAGGCTTCTTGAGGGGAACGCTGTAACTCTGTGAGATGATTTCACAGAACACAAAGAAGTTTCACAGAATGCTTCTTTCTCTTTGTTATCGGAGGATATTTCCTTTGGTCCTATAGTCTTCTAAGGGTTCCGAAATATCTGTTCTCATATTCCACAGAAATAAGGCTAGCAAAGAGATCCACGAAATACAGAAGTAACTCTGTGAGTGGAAGTCACACAACACAGAGGAGTTTCTCAGAAAGATTCTTTGCAGATTTCATCTGAGGATAGTTCCTTTTTCACCATAGCCCTCAAAGGGCTTCCAAATATCACTTTGCCAATTCCACAAGAACTGTCTTAGCGAAAGGCTTCTTGAGGGGAAAGCTGTAACTCTGTGAGATGATTTCACAGAACACAAAGAAGTTTCTCAGAAAGCTTCTTTCTCTTTGTTATCGGAGGATATTTCCTTTGGCCCTATAGTCTTCAAAGGGATCCGAAATATCTGTTCTCAGATTCCACAGAAATAAGGCTAGCAAAGAGATCCACGATATACAGATGTAACTAGTGAGTGCAAGTCACACATCACAGAGCAGTTTCTCAGAAAGCTTCTTTCGAGATTTCATCTGGGTATATTTCCTATTTCATCATAGCCCTCTTTGGGCTTCCAAATATCACTTTGCCAATTCCACAAGAACTGTCTTAGCGAAAGGCTTCTTGAGGGGAAAGCTGTAACTCTGTGAGATGATTTCACAGAACACAAAGAAGTTTCTCAGAAAGATTCTTTCTCTTTGTTTTCGGAGGATATTTCCTTTGGCCCTATAGTCTTCAAAGGGATCCGAAATATCTGTTCTCAGATTCCACAGAAATAAGGCTAGCAAAGAGATCCACGAAATACAGATATAACTCTGTGAGTGCAAGTCACACATCACAGAGCAGTTTCTCAGAAAGCTTCTTTCCAGATTTCATCTGAGGATATTTCCTTTTTCACCATAGCCCTCTATGGGCTTCCTAATATCACATTGCCAATTCAACAAGAACTGCCTTACCGAAAGGCTTCTTGAAGCTAAACCTGTAACTCTGTGAGTTGATTTCACAGAACACAAAGAAGTTTCTCAGAAAGCTTCCTTCTCTTTGTTATCGGAGGATATTTCCTTTTGCCCTAGAGTCTTCAAAGGGATCCGAAATATCTGTTCTCAGATTCCACAGAAATAAGGCTAGCAAAGAGATCCACGAAATACAGATGTAACTCTGTGAGTGCAAGTCACACATCACAGAGCAGTTTCTCAGAAAGCTTCTTTCGAGATTTCATCTGGGGATATTTCCTTTTTCACCGTAGCCCTCTAAGGGCTTCCTAATATCACTTTGCCAATTAAACAAGAACTGTCTTAGCCAAAGTCTTCTTGAGGGGAAAACTGTAACTCTGTGAGATGATTTCACAGAACACAAAGAAGTTTCTCAGAAAGCTTCTTTCTCTTTGTTATCGGAGGATATTTCCTTTGGCCCTATAGTCTTCAAAGGGATCCGAAATATCTGTTCTCAGATTCCACAGAAATAAGGCTAGCAAAGAGATCCACGAAATACAGATGTAACTCTGTGAGTGCAAGTGACACATCACAGAGCAGATTCTCAGAAAGCTTCTTTCCAGATTTCATCTGAGGATATTTCCTTTTTCACCATAGCCCTCTATGGGCTTCCAAATATCACTATGCCAATTCCACAAGAACTGTCTTAGCGAAAGGCTTCTTGAGGGGAAAGCTGTAAGTCTGTGAGATGATTTCACAGAACACAAAGAAGTTTCTCAGAAAGCTTCTTTCTCTTTGTTATCGGAGGATATTTCCTTTGGCCCTATAGTCTTCAAAGGGATCCGAAATATCTGTTCTCAGATTCCACAGAAATAAGGCTAGCAAAGAGATCCACGAAATACAGATATAACTCTGTGAGTGCAAGTCACACATCACAGAGGAGTTTCTCAGAAAGCTTCTTTCCAGATTTCATCTGAGGATATTTCCTTTTTCACCATAGCCCTCTATGGGCTTCCTAATATCACATTGCCAATTCAACAAGAACTGCCTTACCGAAAGGCTTCTTGAAGCTAAACCTGTAACTCTGTGAGTTGATTTCACAGAACACAAAGAAGTTTCTCAGAAAGCTTCTTTCTCTTTGTTATCGGAGGATATTTCCTTTTGCCCTAGAGTCTTCAAAGGGATCCGAAATATCTGTTCTCAGATTCCACAGAAATAAGGCTAGCAAAGAGATCCACGAAATACAGATGTAACTCTGTGAGTGCAAGTCACACATCACAGAGCAGATTCTCAGAAAGCTTCTTTCCAGATTTCATCTGAGGATATTTCCTTTTTCACCATAGCCCTCTTTGGGCTTCCAAATATCACTATGCCAATTCCACAAGAACTGTCTTAGCGAAAGGCTTCTTGAGGGGAAAGCTGTAACTCTGTGAGATGATTTCACAGAACACAAAGAAGTTTCTCAGAAAGCTTCTTTCTCTTTGTTATCGGAGGGTATTTCCTTTGGCCCTATAGTCTTCAAAGGGATCCGAAATATCTGTTCTCAGATTCCACAGAAATAAGGCTAGCAAAGAGATCCACGAAATACAGATGTAACTCTGTGAGTGCAAGTCACACATCACAGAGCAGTTTTTCAGAAAGCTTCTTTCCAGATTTCACCTGAGGATATTTCCTTTTTCACCATAGCCCTCTATGGGCTTCCAAATATCACTGTGCGAATTCCACAAGAACTGTCTTAGCGAAAGGCTTCTTGAGGGGAAAGCTGTAACTCTGTGAGATGATTTCACAGAACACAAAGAAGTTTCTCAGAAAGCTTCTTTCTCTTTGTTATCGGAGGATATTTCCTTTGGCCCTATAGTCTTCAAAGGGATCCGAAATATCTGCTCTCAGATTCCACAGAAATAAGGCTAGCAAAGAGATCCACGAAATACAGATGTAACTCTGTGAGTGCAAGTCACACATCACACAGCAGTTTCTCAGAAAGCTTCTTTCCAGATTTCATCTGAGGATATTTCCTTTTTCACCAAAGCCCTCTATGGGCTTCCAAATATCACTTTGCCAATTCCACAAGAACTGTCTTAGCGAAAGGCTTCTTGAGGGGAAAGCTGTAACTCTGTTAGATGATTTCACAGAACACAAAGAAGTTTCTCAGAAATGTTCTTTCTCTTTGTTATCGGAGGATATTTCCTTTGGCCCTATAGTCTTCAAAGGGATCGGAAATATCTGTTCTCAGATTCCACAGAAATAAGGCTAGCAAAGAGATCCACGAAATACAGATATAACTCTGTGAGTGGAAGTCACATATCACAGAGCAGTTTCTCAGAAAGCTTCTTTCCAGATTTCATCTGAGGATATTTCCTTTTTCACCATAGCCCTCTACGGGCTTCCAAATATCACTTTGCCAATTCCACAAGAACTGCCTTACCGAAAGGTTTCTTGAAGGGAAAGCTGTAACTCTGTGAGATGATTTCACCGAACACAAGGAAGTTTCTCAGAAAGCTTCTTTCTCTTTGTTATCGGAGGATATTTCCTTTGGCGCTATAGTCTTCAAAGGGATCGGAAATATCTGTTCTCAGATTCCACAGAAATAAGGCTAGCAAAGAGATCCACGAAATACAGATGTAACTCTGTGAGTGGAAGTCACACATCACAGAGCAGTTTCTCAGATAGCTTCTTTCCAGATTTCATCTGAGGATATTTCCTTTTTCACCATAGCCCTCTATAGGCTTCCAAATATCACTTTGCCAATTCCACAAGAACTGCCTTACCGAAAGGCTTCTTGAAGGGAAAGCTGTACCTCTGTGAGATGATTTCACAGAACACAAAGAAGTTTGTCAGAAAGCTTCTTTCTCTTTATTATCAGAGGATATTTCCTTTGGCCCTATAGTCTTCCAAGGGATCCGAAATATCTGTTCTCAGATTCCACAGAAATAAAGCTAGCAAAGAGATCCACGAAATACCTATGTAACTCTGTGAGTGGAAGTCACACATCACACAGCGTTTCTCAGAAAGCTTCTTTAAAGATTTCATCTGAGGATATTTCCTTTTTCACCATAGACCTTTATGGGCTTCAAATATCACTTTGCCAATTCCACAAGAATTGTCTTAGAGAAAGGCTTCTCGAGGGGAAACCTGTAACTCTGTGAGATGATTTCACAGAACACAAAGAAGTTTCTCAGAAAGCCTCTTTCTCTTTGTTATCGGAGGATATTTCCTTTGGCCCTTTAGTCTTCTAAGGGATCCGAAATATCTGTTCTCAGATTCCACAGAAATAAGGCTAGCAAAGAGATCCACGAAATACAGAAGTAACTCTGTGAGTGGAAGTCACATATCACAGAGCAGTTTCTCAGAAAGCTTCTTTCCAGATTTCATCTGAGGATATTTCCTTTTTCACCATAGCCCTCTACGGGTTTCCAAATATCACTTTGCCAATTCCACAAGAACTGCCTTACCGAAAGGTTTCTTGAAGGGAAAGCTGTAACTCTGTGAGATGATTTCACCGAACACAAAGAAGTTTCTCAGAAAGCTTCTTTCTCTTTGTTATCGGAGGATATTTCCTTTGGCGCTATAGTCTTCAAAGGGATCGGAAATATCTGTTCTCAGATTCCACAGAAATAAGGCTAGCAAAGAGATCCACGAAATACAGATGTAACTCTGTGAGTGGAAGTCACACATCACAGAGCAGTTTCTCAGACAGCTTCTTTCCAGATTTCATCTGAGGATATTTCCTTTTTCAACATAGCCCTCTATGGGCTTCCAAATATCACTGTACGAATTCCACAAGAACTGTCTTAGCGAAAGGCTTCTTGAGGGGAAAGCTGTAACTCTGTGAGATGATTTCACAGAACACAAAGAAGTTTCTCAGAAAGCTTCTTTCTCTTTGTTATCGGAGGATATTTCCTTTGGCCCTATAGTCTTCAAAGGGATCGGAAATATATGTTCTCAGATTCCACAGAAATAAGGCTAGCAAAGAGATCCACGTAATACAGATGTAACTCTGTGAGTGCAAGTCACACATCACACAGCAGTTTCTCAGAAAGCTTCTTTCCAGATTTCATCTGAGGATATTTCCTTTTTCACCAAAGCCCTCTATGGGCTTCCAAATATCACTTTGCCAATTCCACAAGAACTGTCTTAGCGAAAGGCTTCTTGAGTGGAAAGCTGTAACTCTGTGAGATGATTTCACAGAACACAAAGAAGTTTCACAGAATGCTTCTTTCTCTTTGTTATCGGAGGATATTTCCTTTGGCCCTATAGTCTTCTAAGGGTTCCGAAATATCTGTTCTCATATTCCACAGAAATAAGGCTAGCAAAGAGATCCACGAAATACAGAAGTAACTCTGTGAGTGGAAGTCACACAACACAGAGGTGTTTCTCAGAAAGCTTCTTTGCAGATTTCATCTGAGGATAGTTCCTTTTTCAACATAGCCCTCAAAGGGCTTCCAAATATCACTTTGCCAATTCCACAAGAACTGTCTTAGCGAAAGGCTTCTTGAGGGGAAAGCTGTAACTCTGTGAGATGATTTCACAGAACACAAAGAAGTTTCTCAGAAAGCTTCTTTCTCTTTGTTATCGGAGGATATTTCCTTTGGCCCTATAGTCTTCAAAGGGATCCGAAATATCTGTTCTCAGATTCCACAGAAATAAGGCTAGCAAAGAGATCCACGATATACAGATGTAACTAGTGAGTGCAAGTCACACATCACAGAGCAGTTTCTCAGAAAGCTTCTTTCGAGATTTCATCTGGGGATATTTCCTTTTTCATCATAGCCCTCTTTGGGCTTCCAAATATCACTTTGCCAATTCCACAAGAACTGTCTTAGCGAAAGGCTTCTTGAGGGGAAAGCTGTAACTCTGTGAGATGATTTCACAGAACACAAAGAAGTTTCTCATAAAGATTCTTTCTCTTTGTTTTCGGAGGATATTTCCTTTGGCCCTATAGTCTTCAAAGGGATCCGAAATATCTGTTCTCAGATTCCACAGAAATAAGGCTAGCAAAGAGATCCACGAAATACAGATATAACTCTGTGAGTGCAAGTCACACATCACAGAGCAGTTTCTCAGAAAGCTTCTTTCCAGATTTCATCTGAGGATATTTCCTTTCTCACCATAGCCCTCTATGGGCTTCCTAATATCACATTGCCAATTTAACAAGAACTGCCTTACCGAAAGGCTTCTTGAAGCTAAACCTGTAACTCTGTGAGTAGATTTCACAGAACACAAAGAAGTTTCTCAGAAAGCTTCTTTCTCTTTGTTATCGGAGGATATTTCCTTTTGCCCTAGAGTCTTCAAAGGATCCGAAATATCTGTTCTCAGATTCCACAGAAATAAGGCTAGCAAAGAGATCCACGAAATACAGATGTAAATCTGTGAGTGCAAGTCACACATCACACAGCAGTTTCTCAGAAAGCTTCTTTCCAGATTTCTTCTGAGGATATTTCCTCTTTCACCATAGCCCTCTATGGGCTTCCAAGTATCACTTTGCCAATTTCACAAGAACTGCCTTACCGAAAGGCTTCTTGAAGTGAAAGCTGTAACTCTGTGAGATGATTTCACAGAACACAAAGAAGTTTCTCCGAAAGCTTCTTTCTCTTTGTTATCGGAGGATATTTCCTTTGGCCCTATAGTCTTCAAAGGTATGCGAAATATCTGTTCTCAGATTCCACAGAAATAAGGCTAGCAAAGAGATCCACGAAATACAGATGTAACTCTGTGAGTGCAAGTGACACATCACAGAGCAGATTCTTAGTAAGATTCTTTCCAGATTTCATCTGAGCATATTTCCTTTTTCACCGTAGCCCTCTAGGGGCTTCCAAATATCACTTTGCCAATTCCACAAGAACTGTCTTACCGAAAGGCTTCTTGAAGCTAAACCTGTAACTCTGTGAGTTGATTTCACAGAACACAAAGAAGTTTCTCAGAAAGCTTCTTTCTCTTTGTTATCGGAGGATATTTCCTTTTGCCCTAGAGTCTTCAAAGGGATCCGAAATATCTGTTCTCAGATTCCACAGAAATAAGGCTAGCAAAGAGATCCAAGAAATACAGATATAACTCTGCGAGTTGACGTCACACATCACAGAGCAGTTTCTCAGAAAGCTTCTTTCCAGATTTCATCTGAGGATATTTCCTTTTTCACCATAGCCCTCTATGGGCTTCCAAATATCACTTTGCCAATTCCACAAGAACTGCTTTACCGAAAGGCTTCTTGAAGGGAAAGCTGTACCTCTGTGAGATGATTTCACAGAACACAAAGAAGTTTCTCAGAAAGCCTCTTTCTCTTTGTTATCGGAGGATATTTCCTTTGGCCCTTTAGTCTTCTAAGGCATCCGAAATATCTGTTCTCAGATTCCACAGAAATAAGGCTAGCAAAGAGATCCACGAAATACAGATATAACTCTGTGAGTGTAAGTCACACATCACACAGCAGTTTCTCAGAAAGCTTCTTTCCAGATTTCATCTGAGGATATTTCCTTTTTCACCATATCCCTCTATTGATTCCAAATATCACTTTGAAAATTCCACAAGAACTGTCTAAGCGAAAGGCTTCTTGAGGGGAAAGCTGTAACTCTGTGAGATGATTTCACAGAACACAAAGAAGTTTCTCAGAAAGCCTCTTTCTCTTTGTTATCGGAGGATATTTCCTTTGGCCCTTTAGTCTTCTAAGGGATCCGAAATATCTGTTCTCAGATTCCACAGAAATAAGGCTAGCAAAGAGATCCACGAAATACAGAAGTAACTCTGTGAGTGGAAGTCACATATCACAGAGCAGTTTCTCAGAAAGCTTCTTTCCAGATTTCATCTGAGGATATTTCCTTTTTCACCATAGCCCTCTACGGGTTTCCAAATATCACTTTGCCAATTCCACAAGAACTGCCTTACCGAAAGGTTTCTTGAAGGGAAAGCTGTAACTCTGTGAGATGATTTCACCGAACACAGAGAAGTTTCTCAGAAAGCTTCTTTCTCTTTGTTATCGGAGGATATTTCCTTTGGCGCTATAGTCTTCAAAGGGATCGGAAATATCTGTTCTCAGATTCCACAGAAATAAGGCTAGCAAAGAGATCCACGAAATACAGATGTAACTCTGTGAGTGGAAGTCACACATCACAGAGCAGTTTCTCAGACAGCTTCTTTCCAGATTTCATCTGAGGATATTTCCTTTTTCAACATAGCCCTCTATGGGCTTCCAAATATCACTGTGCGAATTCCACAAGAACTGTCTTAGCGAAAGGCTTCTTGAGGGGAAAGCTGTAACTCTGTGAGATGATTTCACAGAACACAAAGAAGTTTCTCAGAAAGCTTCTTTCTCTTTGTTATCGGAGGATATTTCCTTTGGCCCTATAGTCTTCTAAGGGTTCCGAAATATCTGTTCTCATATTCCACAGAAATAAGGCTAGCAAAAAGATCCACGAAATACAGAAGTAACTCTGTGAGTGGAAGTCACACAACACAGAGGTGTTTCTCAGAAAGCTTCTTTGCAGATTTCATCTGAGGATAGTTCCTTTTTCACCATAGCCCTCAAAGGGCTTCCAAATATCACTTTGCCAATTCCACAAGAACTGTCTTAGCGAAAGGCTTCTTGAGGGGAAAGCTGTAACTCTGTGAGATGATTTCACAGAACACAAAGAAGTTTCTCAGAAAGCTTCTTTCTCTTTGTTATCGGAGGATATTTCCTTTGGCCCTATAGTCTTCAAAGGGATCCGAAATATGTGTTCTCAGATTCCACAGAAATAAGGCTAGCAAAGAGATCCACGATATACAGATGTAACTAGTGAGTGCAAGTCACACATCACAGAGCAGTTTCTCAGAAAGCTTCTTTCGAGATTTCATCTGGGGATATTTCCTTTTTCATCATAGCCCTCTTTGGGCTTCCAAATATCACTTTGCCAATTCCACAAGAACTGTCTTAGCGAAAGGCTTCTTGTGGGGAAAGCTGTAACTCTGTGAGATGATTTCACAGAACACAAAGAAGTTTCTCAGAAAGATTCTTTCTCTTTGTTTTCGGAGGATATTTCCTTTGGCCCTATAGTCTTCAAAGGGATCCGAAATATCTGTTCTCAGATTCCACAGAAATAAGGCTAGCAAAGAGATCCACGAAATACAGATATAACTCTGTGAGTGCAAGTCACACATCACAGAGCAGTTTCTCAGAAAGCTTCTTTCCAGATTTCATCTGAGGATATTTCCTTTCTCACCATAGCCCTCTATGGGCTTCCTAATATCACATTGCCAATTTAACAAGAACTGCCTTACCGAAAGGCTTCTTGAAGCTAAACCTGTAACTCTGTGAGTTGATTTCACAGAACACAAAGAAGTTTCTCAGAAAGCTTCTTTCTCTTTGTTATCGGAGGATATTTCCTTTTGCCCTAGAGTCTTCAAAGGATCCGAAATATCTGTTCTCAGATTCCACAGAAATAAGGCTAGCAAAGAGATCCACGAAATACAGATGTAAATCTGTGAGTGCAAGTCACACATCACAGAGCAGTTTCTCAGAAAGCTTCTTTCCAGATTTCATCTGAGGATATTTCCCTTTTCACCATACCCCTCTATGGGCTTCCAAATATCACTTTGCCAATTCCACAAGAACTGTCTTAGCGAAAGGCTTCTTGAGGAGAAAGCTGTAACTCTGTGAGATGATTTCACAGAACACGAAGAAGTTTCTCAGAAACCTTCTTTCTCTTTGTTATCGGTGGATATTTTCTTTGGCCCTATAGTCTTCAAAGGGATCTGAAATATCTGTTCTCAGATTCCACAGAAATAAGGCTAGCAAAGAGATCCACGAAATACAGATGTAACTCTGTGAGTGCAAGTCACACATCACACAGCAGTTTCTCAGAAAGCTTCTTTCCAGATTTCTTCTGAGGATATTTCCTCTTTCACCATAGCCCTCTATGGGCTTCCAAGTATCACTTTGCCAATTTCACAAGAACTGCCTTACCGAAAGGCTTCTTGAAGTGAAAGCTGTAACTCTGTGAGATGATTTCACAGAACACAAAGAAGTTTCTCCGAAAGCTTCTTTCTCTTTGTTATCGGAGGATATTTCCTTTGGCCCTATAGTCTTCAAAGGGATGCGAAATATCTGTTCTCAGATTCCACAGAAATAAGGCTAGCAAAGAGATCCACGAAATACAGATGTAACTCTGTGAGTGCAAGTGACACATCACAGAGCAGATTCTCAGTAAGATTCTTTCCAGATTTCATCTGAGCATATTTCCTTTTTCACCGTAGCCCTCTATGGGCTTCCAAATATCACTTTGCCAATTCCACAAGAACTGTCTTAGCGAAAGGCTTCTTGAGGGGAAAGCTGTAACTCTGTGAGATGATTTCACAGAACACAAAGAAGTTTCTCAGAAAGCTTCTTTCTCTTTGTTATCGGAGGATATTTCCTTTGGCCCTATAGTCTTCAAAGGGATCCGAAATATGTGTTCTCAGATTCCACAGAAATAAGGCTAGCAAAGAGATCCACGAAATACAGATGTAACTCTGTGAGTGCAAGTCACACATCACAGAGCAGTTTCTCAGAAAGCTTCTTTCGAGATTTCATCTGGGGATATTTCCTTTTTCACCATAGCCCTCTAAGGGCTTCCTAATATCACTTTGCCAATTAAACAAGAACTGTCTTAGCCAAAGTCTTCTTGAGGGGAAAACTGTAACTCTGTGAGATGATTTCACAGAAAACAAAGAAGTCTCTCAGAAACCTTCTTTCTCTTTGTTATCGATGAATATTTTCTTTGGCCCTATAGTCTTCAAAGGGATCTGAAATATCTGTTCTCAGATTCCACAGAAATAAGGCTAGCAAAGAGATCCACGAAATACAGAAGTAACTTTGTGAGTGCAAGTCACACATCACACAGCAGTTTCTCAGAAAGCTTCTTTCCAGATTTCTTCTGAGGATATTTCCTTTTTCACCATAGCCCTCTATGGGCTTCCAAGTATCACTTTGCCAATTCCACAAGAACTGTCTTAGCGAAAGGCTTCTTGAGGGGAAAGCTGTAACTCTGTGAGATGATTTCACAGAACACAAAGAAGTTTCTCAGAAAGCTTCTTTCTCTTTGTTATCGGGGGATATTTCCTTTGGCCCTATAGTCTTCAAAGGGATCCGAGATATCTGTTCTCAGATTCCACAGAAATAAGGCTAGCAAAGAGATCCAAGAAATACAGATATAACTCTCGAGTTGACGTCACACATCACAGAGCAGTTTCTCAGAAAGCTTCTTTCCAGATTTCATCTGAGGATATTTCCTTTTTCACCATAGCCCTCTATGGGCTTCCAAATATCACTTTGCCAATTCAACAAGAACTGTCTTAGCGAAAGTCTTCTTGAGGGGAAAGCTGTAACTCTGTGAGATGATTTCACAGAACACAAAGAAGTTTCTCAGAAAGCTTCTTTCTCTTTGTTATCGGAGGATATTTCCTTTGGCACTATAGTCTTCAAAGGGATCTGAAATATCTGTTCTCAGATTCCACAGAAATAAGGCGAGCAAAGAGATCCACGAAATACAGATGTAACTCTGTGAGTGGAAGTCACACATCACAGAGCAGTTTCTCAGATAGCTTCTTTCCAGATTTCATCTGAGGATATTTCCTTCTTCACCATAGCCCTCAATGGGCTTCCAAATATCACTTTGCCAATTCCACAAGAACTGCCTTACCGAAAGGCTTCTTGAAGGGAAAGCTGTAACTCTGTGAGATGATTTCACAGAACACAAAGAAGTTTCTCAGAAAGCTTCTTTCTCTTTATTATCAGAGGATATTTCCTTTGGCCCTATAGTCTTCCAAGGGATCCGAAATATCTGTTCTCAGATTCCACAGAAATAAAGCTAGCAAAGAGATCCACGAAATACATATGTAACTCTGTGAGTGGAAGTCACACATCACACAGCGTTTCTCAGAAAGCTTCTTTAAAGATTTCATCTTAGGATATTTCCTTTTTCACCATAGACCTTTATGGGCTTCCAAATATCACTTTGCCAATTCCACAAGAATTGTCTTAGCGAAAGGCTTCTTGAGGGGAAAGCTGTAACTCTGTGAGATGATTTCACAGAACACAAAGAAGTTTCTCAGAAAGCTTCTTTCTCTTTGTTATCGGAGGATATTTCCTTTGGCCCTTTAGTCTTCTAAGGGATCCGAAATATCTGTTCTCAGATTCCACAGAAATAAGGCTAGCAAGGAGATCCACGAAATACAGAAGTAACTCTGTGAGTGGAAGTCACATATCACAGAGCAGTTTTTCCGAAAGCTTCTTTCCAGATTTCATCTGAGGATATTTCCTTTTTCACCATAGCCCTCTATGGGCTTCCAAATATCACTTTGCCAATTCCACAAGAACTGCCTTACCGAAAGGTTTCTTGAAGGGAAAGCTGTAACTCTGTGAGATGATTTCACAGAACACAAAAAGTTTCTCAGAAAGCTTCTTTCTCTTTGTTATCGGAGGATATTTCCTTTGGCCCTATAGCCTTCAAAGGGATCTGAAATATCTGTTCTCAGATTCCTCAGAAATAAGGCTAGCAAAGAAATCCACGAAATACAGATGTAACTCTGTGAGTGGAAGTCACACATAACAGAGCAGTTTCTCAGACAGCTTCTTTCCAGATTTAATCTGAGGATATTTCCTTTTTCACCGTAGCCCTCTATGGGCTTCCAATTATCACTGTGCGAATTCCACAAGAACTGTCTTAGCGAAAGGCTTCTTGAGGGGAAAGCTGTAAGTCTGTGAGATGATTTCACAGAACACAAAGAAGTTTCTCAGAAAGCTTCTTTCTCTTTGTTATCGGAGGATATTTCCTTTGGCCCTATAGTCTTCAAAGGGATCCGAAATATCTGTTCTCAGATTCCACAGAAATAAGGCTAGCAAAGAGATCCACGAAATACAGATATAACTCTGTGAGTGTAAGTCACACATCACACAGCAGTTTCTCAGAAAGCTTCTTTCCAGATTTCATCTGAGGATATTTCCTTTTTCACCATAGCCCTCTATGGGCTTCCAAGTATCACTTTGCCAATTCCACAAGAAGTGTCTTAGCGAAAGGCTTCTTGAGGGGAAAGCTGTAACTCTGTGAGATGATTTCACAGAACACAAAGAAGTTTCTCAGAAAGCTTCTTTCTCTTTGTTATCGGAGGATATTTCCTTTGGCCCTATAGTCTTCTAAGGGTTCCGAAATATCTATTCTCAGATTCCACAGAAAAAAGGCTAGCAAAGAGATCCACGAAATACAGAAGTAACTCTGTGAGTGGAAGTCACACAACACAGAGGAGTTTCTCAGAAAGCTTCTTTGCAGATTTCATCTGAGGATAGTTCCTTTTTCACCATAGCCCTCTATGGGCTTCCAAATATCACTTTGCCAATTCCACAAGAACTGTCTTAGCGAAAGGCTTCTTGAGGGGAAAGCTGTAACTCTGTGAGATGATTTCACAGAACACAAAGAAGTTTCTCAGAAAGCTTCTTTCTCTTTGTTATCGGAGGATATTTCCTTTGGCCCTATAGTCTTCAAAGGGATCGGAAATATCTGTTCTCAGATTCCACAGAAATAAGGCTAGCAAAGAGATCCACGAAATACAGATGTAACTCTGTGAGTGGAAGTCACATATCACAGAGCAGTTTCTCAGAAAGCTTCTTTCCAGATTTCATCTGAGGATATTTCCTTTTTCACCATAGCCCTCTACGGGCTTCCAAATATCACTTTGCCAATTCCACAAGAACTGCCTTACCGAAAGGTTTCTTGAAGGGAAAGCTGTAACTCTGTGAGATGATTTCACAGAACACAAAGAAGTTTCTCAGAAAGCTTCTTTCTCTTTGTTATCGGAGGATATTTCCTTTGGTGCTATAGTCTTCAAAGGGATCTGAAATATCTGTTCTCAGATTCCACAGAAATAAGGCTAGAAAAGAGATCCACGAAATACAGATGTAACTCTGTGAGTGGAAGTCACACATCACAGAGCAGTTTCTCAGACAGCTTCTTTCCAGATTTCATCTGAGGATATTTCCTTTTTCAACATAGCCCTCTATGGGCTTCCAAGTATCACTTTGCCAATTCCACAACAAGTGTCTTAGCGAAAGGCTTCTTGAGGGGAAAGCTGTAAGTCTGTGAGATGATTTCACAGAACACAAAGAAGTTTCTCAGAAAGCTTCTTTCTCTTTGTTATCGGAGGATATTTCCTTCGGCCCTATAGTCTTCAAAGGGATCCGAAATATCTGTTCTCAGATTCCACAGAAATAAGGCTAGCAAAGAGATGCACGAAATACAGATGTAACTCTGTGAGTGCAATTCACACATCGCAGAGCAGTTTCTCAGAAAGCTTCTTTCCAGATTTCATCTGAGGATATTTCCTTTTTCACCATAGCCCTCTATGGGCTTCCAAATATCACTTTGCCAATTCCACAAGAACTGTCTTAGCGAAAGGCTTCTTGAGGGGAAAGCTGTAACTCTCTGAGATGATTTCACAGAACACAAAGAGGTTTCTCAGAAAGCATCTTTCTCTTTGTTATCGGAGGATATTTCCTTCGGCCCTATAGTCTTCAAAGGGATCCGAAATATCTGTTCTCAGATTCCACAGAAATAAGGCTAGCAAAGAGATCCACGAAATACAGATGTAACTCTGTGAGTGCAAGTCACACATCACAGAGCAGTTTCTCAGAAAGCTTCTTTCCAGATTTCATATGAGGTAATTTCCTTTTTCACCATAGCCCTCTATGGGCTTCCAAATATCACTTTGCCAATTCCACAAGAACTGCATCACCGAAAGGCTTCTTGAAGGGAAAGCTGTAACTCTGTGAGATGATTTCACAGAACACAAAGAAGTTTTTCAGAAAGCTTCTTTCTCTTTGTTATCGGAGGATATGTCCTTTGGCCCTATAGACATCAAAGGGATCCGAAATATCTGTTCTCAGATTCCACAGAAATAAGGCTAGCAAAGAGATCCACGAAATACAGATGTAACTCTGTGAGTGGAAGTCACACATCACAGAGCAGTTTCTCAGAAAGCTTCTTTCCAGGTTTCATCTGAGGATATTTCCGTTTTCTCCATAGCCCTCTATGGGCTTCCAAATATCACTGTGCGAATTCCACAAGAACAGTCTTAGCGAAAGTCTTCTTGAGGGGAAAGCTGTAACTCTGTGAGATGATTTCACAGAACACAAAGAAGTTTTTCAGAAAGCTTCTTTCTCTTTGTTATCGGAGAATATTTCCTTTGGCCCTATAGTCTTCAAAGGGATCCGAAATGTCTGTTCTCAGATTCCACAGAAATAAGGCTAGCAAAGAGATCCACGAAATACAGATGTAACTCTATGAGTGCAAGTGACACATCACACAGCAGTTTCTCAGAAAGCTTCCTTCCAGATTTCATCTGAGGATATTTCCTTTTTCACCATAGCCCTCTATGGGCTTCCAAATATCACTTTGCCAATTCCACAAGAACTGTCTAACGAAAGGCTTCTTGAGGGGAAAGCTGTAACTCTGTGAGATGATTTCACAGAACACAAAGAAGTTTCTCAGAAAGCTTCTTTCTCTTTGTTATCGCAGGATATTTCCTTTGGCCCTATAGTCTTCAAAGAGGTCCGAAATATCTGTTCTCAGATTCCACGTAATAAGGCTAGCAAAGAGATCCACGAAATACAGATGTAACTCTGTGAGTGGAAGTCACACATCACAGAGCAGTTTCTCAGAAACTTCTTTCCAGATTTCATCTGAGGATATTTCCTGTTTCACCATAGCCCTCTATGGGCTTCCAAATATCACTTTGCCAATAACACAAGAACTGTCTTTGCGAAAGGCTCCTTGAGGGGAAGGCTGTAACTCTGTGAGATGATTTCACAGAACACAAAAAAGTTTCTCAGAAAGCTTCTCTCTCTTTGTTATCAGAGGATATTTCCTTTCGCCCTATAGTCTTCAAAGGGATGGGAAATACCTGTTCTCAGATTCCACAGAAATAAGGCTAGCAAAGAGATCCACGAAATACAGATGTAACTCTGTGAGTGGAAGTCACACATCACACAGCAGTTTCTCAGAAAGCTTCTTTCCAGATTTCATCTGAGGATATTTCCTTTTTCACCATAACCCTCTATGGGCTTCCAAATATCACTTTGCCAACTCCACAAGAACTGTCTTAGCGAAAGGCTTCTTGAGGGGAAAGCTGTAACTCTGTGAGATGATTTCACAGAACACAAAGAAGTTTCTCAGAAAGCTTCTTTCTCTTTGTTATCGGAGGATATTTCCTTTGGCCCTATAGTCTTCTAAGGGTTCCGAAATATCTATTCTCAGATTCCACAGAAAAAAGGCTAGCAAAGAGATCCACGAAATACAGAAGTAACTCTGTGAGTGGAAGTCACACAACACAGAGGAGTTTCTCAGAAAGCTTCTTTGCAGATTTCATCTGAGGATAGTTCCTTTTTCACCATAGCCCTCTATGGGCTTCCAAATATCACTTTGCCAATTCCACAAGAACTGTCTTAGCGAAAGGCTTCTTGAGGGGAAAGCTGTAACTCTGTGAGATGATTTCACAGAACACAAAGAAGTTTCTCAGAAAGCTTCTTTCTCTTTGTTATCGGAGGATATTTCCTTTGGCCCTATAGTCTTCAAAGGGATCGGAAATATCTGTTCTCAGATTCCACAGAAATAAGGCTAGCAAAGAGATCCACGAAATACAGATGTAACTCTGTGAGTGGAAGTCACATATCACAGAGCAGTTTCTCAGAAAGCTTCTTTCCAGATTTCATCTGAGGATATTTCCTTTTTCACCATAGCCCTCTACGGGCTTCCAAATATCACTTTGCCAATTCCACAAGAACTGCCTTACCGAAAGGTTTCTTGAAGGGAAAGCTGTAACTCTGTGAGATGATTTCACAGAACACAAAGAAGTTTCTCAGAAAGCTTCTTTCTCTTTGTTATCGGAGGATATTTCCTTTGGTGCTATAGTCTTCAAAGGGATCTGAAATATCTGTTCTCAGATTCCACAGAAATAAGGCTAGAAAAGAGATCCACGAAATACAGATGTAACTCTGTGAGTGGAAGTCACACATCACAGAGCAGTTTCTCAGACAGCTTCTTTCCAGATTTCATCTGAGGATATTTCCTTTTTCAACATAGCCCTCTATGGGCTTCCAAGTATCACTTTGCCAATTCCACAACAAGTGTCTTAGCGAAAGGCTTCTTGAGGGGAAAGCTGTAAGTCTGTGAGATGATTTCACAGAACACAAAGAAGTTTCTCAGAAAGCTTCTTTCTCTTTGTTATCGGAGGATATTTCCTTCGGCCCTATAGTCTTCAAAGGGATCCGAAATATCTGTTCTCAGATTCCACAGAAATAAGGCTAGCAAAGAGATGCACGAAATACAGATGTAACTCTGTGAGTGCAATTCACACATCGCAGAGCAGTTTCTCAGAAAGCTTCTTTCCAGATTTCATCTGAGGATATTTCCTTTTTCACCATAGCCCTCTATGGGCTTCCAAATATCACTTTGCCAATTCCACAAGAACTGTCTTAGCGAAAGGCTTCTTGAGGGGAAAGCTGTAACTCTCTGAGATGATTTCACAGAACACAAAGAGGTTTCTCAGAAAGCATCTTTCTCTTTGTTATCGGAGGATATTTCCTTCGGCCCTATAGTCTTCAAAGGGATCCGAAATATCTGTTCTCAGATTCCACAGAAATAAGGCTAGCAAAGAGATCCACGAAATACAGATGTAACTCTGTGAGTGCAAGTCACACATCACAGAGCAGTTTCTCAGAAAGCTTCTTTCCAGATTTCATATGAGGTAATTTCCTTTTTCACCATAGCCCTCTATGGGCTTCCAAATATCACTTTGCCAATTCCACAAGAACTGCATCACCGAAAGGCTTCTTGAAGGGAAAGCTGTAACTCTGTGAGATGATTTCACAGAACACAAAGAAGTTTTTCAGAAAGCTTCTTTCTCTTTGTTATCGGAGGATATGTCCTTTGGCCCTATAGACATCAAAGGGATCCGAAATATCTGTTCTCAGATTCCACAGAAATAAGGCTAGCAAAGAGATCCACGAAATACAGATGTAACTCTGTGAGTGGAAGTCACACATCACAGAGCAGTTTCTCAGAAAGCTTCTTTCCAGGTTTCATCTGAGGATATTTCCGTTTTCTCCATAGCCCTCTATGGGCTTCCAAATATCACTGTGCGAATTCCACAAGAACAGTCTTAGCGAAAGTCTTCTTGAGGGGAAAGCTGTAACTCTGTGAGATGATTTCACAGAACACAAAGAAGTTTTTCAGAAAGCTTCTTTCTCTTTGTTATCGGAGAATATTTCCTTTGGCCCTATAGTCTTCAAAGGGATCCGAAATGTCTGTTCTCAGATTCCACAGAAATAAGGCTAGCAAAGAGATCCACGAAATACAGATGTAACTCTATGAGTGCAAGTGACACATCACACAGCAGTTTCTCAGAAAGCTTCCTTCCAGATTTCATCTGAGGATATTTCCTTTTTCACCATAGCCCTCTATGGGCTTCCAAATATCACTTTGCCAATTCCACAAGAACTGTCTAACGAAAGGCTTCTTGAGGGGAAAGCTGTAACTCTGTGAGATGATTTCACAGAACACAAAGAAGTTTCTCAGAAAGCTTCTTTCTCTTTGTTATCGCAGGATATTTCCTTTGGCCCTATAGTCTTCAAAGAGGTCCGAAATATCTGTTCTCAGATTCCACGTAATAAGGCTAGCAAAGAGATCCACGAAATACAGATGTAACTCTGTGAGTGGAAGTCACACATCACAGAGCAGTTTCTCAGAAACTTCTTTCCAGATTTCATCTGAGGATATTTCCTGTTTCACCATAGCCCTCTATGGGCTTCCAAATATCACTTTGCCAATAACACAAGAACTGTCTTTGCGAAAGGCTCCTTGAGGGGAAGGCTGTAACTCTGTGAGATGATTTCACAGAACACAAAAAAGTTTCTCAGAAAGCTTCTCTCTCTTTGTTATCAGAGGATATTTCCTTTCGCCCTATAGTCTTCAAAGGGATGGGAAATACCTGTTCTCAGATTCCACAGAAATAAGGCTAGCAAAGAGATCCACGAAATACAGATGTAACTCTGTGAGTGGAAGTCACACATCACACAGCAGTTTCTCAGAAAGCTTCTTTCCAGATTTCATCTGAGGATATTTCCTTTTTCACCATAACCCTCTATGGGCTTCCAAATATCACTTTGCCAACTCCACAAGAACTGTCTTAGCGAAAGGCTTCTTGAGGGGAAAGCTGTAACTCTGTGAGATGATTTCACAGAACACAAAGAAGTTTCTCAGAAAGCTTCTTTCTCTTTGTTATCGGAGGATATTTCCTTTGGCCCTATAGTCTTCAAAGGGATCCGTAATATCTGTTCTCAGATTCCACAGAAATAAGGCTAGCAAAGAGATCCACGAAATACAGATGTAACTCTGTGAGTGGAAGTCACACATCACAGAGCAGTTTCTCAGAAAGCTTCTTTCCAGATTTCATCTGAGGATATTTCCTTTTTCACCATAGCTCTGTATGGGCTTCCAAATATCACTTTTCCAATTCCACAAGAACTGTCTTAGCAAAAGGCTTCTTGAGGTGAAAGCTGTAACTCTGTGAGATGATTTCACAAAACACCAAAAAGTTTCTCAAAAAGCTTCTTTCTCTCTGTTATCCTAGGATATTTCCTTTGGCCCTATAGTCTTCAAAAGGATCCGAAATATCTGTTCTCAGATTCCACAGAAATAAGGCTAGCAAAGAGATCCACAAAATACAGATGTAACTCTGTGAGTGGAAGTCACACATCACAGAGCAGTTCCTCAGAAAGCTTCTTTCCAGATTTCATCTGAGGATATTTCCTTTTTCACCATAGCCCTCTATTGGCTTCCAAATATCACTTTGCCAATTCCACAAGAACTGTCGTAGCGAAAGGCTTCATGAGGGGAAAGCTGTAACTCTGTGAGATTATTTCACAGAACACAAAGAAGTTTCTCAGAAAGCTTCTTTCTCTTTGTTATCGGAGGATATTTTCTTTGGCCCTATAGTCTTCAAAGGGATCCGAAATATCTGTTCTCAGATTCCACAGAAATAAGGCTAGCAAAGAGATCCACGAAATACAGATGTAACTCTGTGAGTGCAAGTCACACATCACACAGCAGTTTCTTAGAAAGCTTCTTTCCAGATTTCATGAGAGGATATTTCCTATTTAACCATAGCTCTCTATGGGCTTCCAAATATCACTTTGCCAATTCCACAAGAAATGTCTTAGCGAAAGGCTTCTTGAGGGAAAGCTGTAACTCTGTGAGATGATTTCACAGAACACAAAGAAGTTTCTCAGAAAGCTTCTTTCTCTTTGTTATCGGAGGATATTTCCTTTGGCCCTATAGTCTTCAAAGGGATCCGAAATATCTCTTCTCAGATTCCACAGAAATAAGGCAAGCAAAGAGATCCACGAAATACAGATGTAACTCTGTGAGTGCAATTCACACATCACAGAACAGTTTCTCAGATAGCTTCTTCCAGATTTCATCTGAGGATATTTCCTTTTTCACCATAGCCCTCTATGGGCTTCCAAATATCACTTTGCCAATTCCTCAAGAACTGTCTTAGCGAAAGGCTTCCTGAGGGGAAAGCTGTAACTCTGTGAGATGATTTCACAGAACACAAAGAAGTTTCTCAGAAAGCTTCTTTCTCTTTGTTATCGGAGGATATTTCCTTTGGCCCTATAGTCTTCAAAGGGATCTGAAATATCTGTTCTCAGATTCCACAGAAATAAGGCTAGCAAAGGGATCCACGAAATACAGATGTACCTCTGTGAGTGCAAGTCACACAAAACAGAGCAGTTTCTTAGAAAGCTTCTTTCGAGATTTCATTTGGGGATACTTCCTTTTTGACCGTAGCCCTCTATGGGCTTCCAAATATCACTTTGCCAATTCAACAAGAACTGTCTTAGCGAAAGGCTTCTTGAGGGGAAAACTGTAACTCTGTGAGATGATTTCACAGAACACAAAGAAGCTCCCAGAAAGCTTCTTTCTCTTTCTTATCGGAGGATATTTCCTATGGCCCTATAGACTTCAAAGGGATCCGAAATATCTGTTCTCAGATTCCACAGAAATAAGGCTAGCAAAGAGATCCACGAAATACAGATGTAACTCTGTGAGTGTAAGTCCCACATCACAGAGCAGTTTCTCAGAAACTTCTTTGCAGATTTCATCTGAGGATATTTACTTTTTCACCATAGCCCTCTATGGGCTTCCAAATATCACTTTGCCAATTCCACAAGAACTGCCTTACCGAAAGGCTTCTTGAAGGGAAAGATGTAACTCTGTGAGATGATTTCACAGAACACAAAGAGGTTTCTCAGAAAGCTTCTTTCTCTTTGTTATCGTAGGATATTTCCTTTTGCCCTATAGTCTTCAAAGGGATCGGAAATATCTGTTCTCAGATTCCACAGAAATAAGGCTAGCAAAGAGATCCACGAAATACAGATGTAACTCTGTGAGTGCAAGTCACACATCACAGAGCAGTTTCTCAGAAAGCTTCTTTCCAGATTTCATCTGAGGATATTTCCTTTTTCACCATAGCCCTCTATGGGCTTTCAATTATCACTTTGCCAATTCCACAAGAACTGTCTTAGCGAAGGGCTTCTTGAGGGGAAAGCTGTAACTCTGTGAGTTGATTCCACAGAACACAAAGAAATTTCTCAGAAAGCTTCTTTCTCTTTGTTATCGGAGGATATTTCCTTTGGCCCTATAGTCTTCAATGGGGTCCGAAATATCTGTTCTCAGATTCCACAGAAATAAGGCTAGCAAAGAGATCCACGAAATACACATGTAACTCTTTGAGTGCAAGTCACACATCACACAGCAGTTCCTCAGAAAGCTTCTTTCCAGATTTCATCTGAGGATATTTCCTTTTTCACCATTGCTCTCTATGGGCTTCCAAATATCACTTTGCCAATTCCACAAGAACTGCCTTACCGAAAGGATTCTTGAAGGGAATGATGTAACTCTGTGAGATGATTTCACGGAACACAAAGAAGATTCTCAGAAAGCTTCTTTCTCTTTGTTATCGGAGGATATTTCCTGTTGCCCTATAGTCTTCAAAGGGATCCGAAATATCTGTTCTCAGATTCCACAGAAATAAGGCAAACACAGAGATCCACGAAATACAGATGAAACTCTGTGAGTGCAAGTCACACATCACAGAGCAGTTTCTCAGAGAGCTTCTTTCCAGATTTCATCTGAGGATATTTCCTTTTTCACCATATCCCTCTATGGGCTTCCAAATATCACTTTGCCAATTCCACAAGAACTATCTTACCGAAAGGCTTCTTGAAGGGAAAGCTGTTACTCTGTGAAATGATTTCACAGAACACAAAGAAGTTTCTCAGAAAGCTTCTTTCTCTTTGTTATCGGAGGATATTTCCTTTGGCCCTATAGTCTTCAAAGGGATCCGAAATATCAGTTCTCAGATTCCACAGAAATAAGGCTAGCAAAGAGATCCACGAAATACAGATGTAAGTCTGTGAGTGCAAGTCACACATTACAGAGCAGTTTCTCAGAAAGCTTCTTTCCATATTTCATAGGAGGATATTTCCTTTTTCACCATAGCCCTCTATGGGCTTCCAAATATCACTTTGCCAATTCCACAAGAACTGCCTTACCGAAAGGCTTCTTGAGGGGAAAGCTGTAACTCTGTGAGATGATTTCACAGAACACAAAGAAGTTTCTCAGAAAGCTTCTTTCTCTTTGTTAACAGAGGATATTTCCTTTGGCCCTATAGTATTCAAAGGGATCCAAAATATCTGTTCTCAGATTCCACAGAAATAAGGCTAGCAAAGAGATCCACGAAATACTGATGTAACTCTGTGAGATGAATTAACAGAACACTAAGCAGTTTCTCAGAAAGCATCTTTCCGGATCTCATCTGAGGATATTTCCTTTTTCACCATAACCCTCTGTGGGCTTCCAAATATCACTTTTCCAATTCCACAAGAACTGTCTTAGCGAAAGGCTTCTGGAAGGGAAAGCTGTAACTCTGTGAGATGATTTCACAAAACACAAAGAAGTTTCTTTAAAAGCTTCTTTCTCGCTCTTATCCTAGGATATTTCCTTTGGCCCTATAGTCTTCAAAGGGATCCGAAATATCTGTTCTCAGATTCCACAGAAATTAGGCTAGCAAAGAGATCCACGAAATACAGATGTAACTCTGTGAGTGGAAGTCACACATCAGAGAGCAGTTTCTCAGAAAGCTTCTTTCCAGATTTCATCTCAGGATATTTCCTTTTTCACCATAGCCCTCTATGGGCTTCCAAATATCACTGTGCGAATTCCACAAGAACTGCCTTAGCGAAAGGCTTCTTGAGGGGAAAGCTGTAACTCTGTGAGATGATTTCACAGAACACAAAGAAGTTTCTCAGAAAGCTTCTTTCTCTTTGTTATCGGAGGATATTTCCTTTGGCCCTATAGTCTTCAAAGGGATCCGAAATATCTGTTCTCAGATTCCACAGAAATAAGGCTAGCAAAGAGATCCACGAAATACAGATGTAACTCTGTGAGTGTAAGTCCCACATCACAGAGCAGTTTCTCAGAAACTTCTTTCCAGATTTCATCTGAGGATATTTCCTTTTTCACCATAGCCCTCTAGGGGCTTCCAAATATCACTTTGCCAATTCCACAAGAACTGCCTTACCGAAAGGCTTCTTGAAGGGAAAGATGTAACTCTGTGAGATGATTTCACAGAACACAAAGAAGTTTCTCAGAAAGCTTCTTTCTCTTTGTTATCGTAGGATATTTCCTTTTGCCCTATAGTCTTCAAAGGGATCCGAAATATCTGTTCTCAGATTCCACAGAAATAAGGCTAGCAAAGAGATCCACGAAATATAGATGTAACTCTGTGAGTGCAAGTCACACATCACAGAGCAGTTTCTCAGAAAGCTTCTTTCCAGATTTCATCTGAGGATATTTCCTTATTCACCATAGCCCTCTACGGGCTTCCAAATATCACTTTGCCAATTCCAAAAGAACTGTCTTAGCGAAGGGCTTCTTGAGGGGAAAGCTGTAACTCTGTGAGTTGATTTCACAGAACACAAAGAAGTTTCTCAGAAAGTTTCTTTCTCTTTGTTATCGGAGGATATTTCCTTTGGCCCTATAGTCTTCAATGGGGTCCGAAATATCTGTTCTCAGATTCCACAGAAATAAGGCTAGCAAGAAGATCCACGTAATACAGATGTAACTCTGTGAGTGGAAGTCACACATCACAGAGCAGTTCCTCAGAAAGCTTCTTTCCAGATTTCATCTGAGGATATTTCCTTTTTCACCATAGCCCTCTATGGGCTTCCAAATATCACTTTGCCAATTCCACAAGAACTGTCTTAGCGAAAGGCTTCTTGAGGGGAAAGCTGTAACTCTGTGAGATGATTTCACAGAACACAAAGAAGTTTCTCAGAAAGCTTCTTTCTCTTTGTTATCGGAGGATATTTCCTTTGGCCCTATAGTCTTCCAAGGGATCCGAAATATCTGTTCTCAGATTCTACAGAAATAAGGCTAGCAAAGAGATCCACGAAATACAGATGTAACTCTGTGAGTGGAAGTCACACATCACAGAGCATTTTCTCAGAAAGCTTCTTTCCAGATTTTATCTGAGGATATTTCCACTTTCACCATAGACCTCTATGGGCTTCCAAATATCACTTTTCCAATTCCACAAGAACTGTCTTAGCGAAAGGCTTCTTGAGGGGAAAGCTGTAACTCTGTGAGATGATTTCACAAAACACTAAGAAGTTTCTCAAAAAGCTTCTTTCTCTCTGTTATCCTAGGATATTTCCTTTGGCCCCATAGTCTTCAAAAGGATCCGAAATATCTGTTCTCAGATTCCACAGAAATAAGGCTAGCAAAGAGATCCACGAAATACAGATGTAACTCTGTGAGTGTAAGTCCCACATCACAGAGCAGTTTCTCAGAAACCTTCTTTCCAGATTTCATCTGAGGATATTTCCTTTTTCACCAAAGCGCTCTGTGGGCTTCTAAATATCACTTTGGCAATTCCACAAGAACTGCCTTACCGAAAGGCTTCTTGAAGGGAAAGCTGTAACTCTGTGAGATGATTTCACAGAACACAAAGAAGTTTCTCAGAAACCTTCTTTCTCTTTGTTATCGGAGGATATTTCCTTTTGCCCTATAGTCTTCAAAGGGATCCGAAATATTTGTTCTCAGATTCCACAGAAATAAGGCTAGCAAAGAGATCCACAAAATACAGATGTAACTCTGTGAGTGCAAGTCACACATCACAGAGCAGTTTCTCAGAAAGCTTCTTTCCAGATTTCATCTGAGGATATTTCCTTTTTCACCATAGCCCTCTATGGGCTTCCAAATATCACTTTGCCAATTCCACAAGAACTGTCTTAGCGAAAGGCTTCTTGAGGGGAAAGCTGTAACTCTTTGAGATGATTTCACAGAACACAAAGAAGTTTCTCAGAAATCTTCTTTCTCTTTGTTATCGGAGGATATTTCCTTTGGCCCTATAGTCTTCAAAGGGGTTCGAAATATCTGTTCTCAGATTCCACAGAAATAATGCTAGCAAAGAGATCCACGAAATACAGATGTAACTCTGTGAGTGGAAGTCACACATCACAGAGCAGTTTCTCAGAAAGCTTCTTTCCAGATTTCATCTGAGGATATTTCCTTTTTCACCATAGCCCTCTATGGGCTTCCAAATATCACTTTGCCAATTCCACAAGAACTGTCTTAGGGAAAGGCGTCTTGAGGGGAAAGCTGTAACTCTGTGAGATGATTTCACAAAACACCAAGAAGTTTCTCAAAAAGCTTCTTTCTCTCTGTTATCCTAGGATATTTCCTTTGGCCCTATAGTCTTCAAAAGGATACGAAATATCTGTTCTCAGATTCCACAGAAATAAGGCTAGCAAAGAGATCCACGAAATACGGATGTAACTCTGTGAGTTTAAGTCCCACATCACAGAGCAGTTTCTCTGAAACTTCTTTCCAGATTTCATCTGAGGATATTTCCATTTTCACCATAGCCCTCTATGGGCTTCCAAATATCACATTGCCAATTCCACAAGAACTGTCTTAGCGAAAGGCTTCTTGAGGGGAAAGCTGTAACTCTGTGAGATGATTTCACAGAACACAAAGAAGATTCTCAGAAAGCTTCTTTCTCTTTGTTATCAGAGGATATTTCCTTTGGCCCTATAGTCTTCAAAGGGATCTGAAATATCTGTTGTCAGATTCCACAGTAATAAGGCTAGCAATGAGATCCACGAAATACAGATGTACCTCTGTGAGTGGAAGTCACACATCACAGAGCAGTTCCTCAGAAAGCTTCTATCCAGATTTCATCTGAGGATATTCCCTTTTTCACCATAGCCCTCTATGGGCTTCCAAATATCACTTTGCCAATTCCACAAGAATTGCCTTACTGAAAGGCTTCTTTAAGGGAATGATGTAACTCTGTGAGATGATTTCACAGAACACAAAGACGTTTCTCAGAAAGCTTCTTTCTCTTTGTTATCGGAGGATATTTCCTTTTGCCCTATAGTCTTCAAAGGGATCCGAAATATCTGTTCTCAGATTCCACAGAAATAAGGCAAGCAAAGAGATCCACGAAATACAGATGTAACTCTGTGAGTGCAAGTCAGACATCACAGAGCAGTTTCTCAGAAAGCTTCTTTCCAGATTTCATCTGAGGATATTTCCTTTTTCACCATAGCCCTCTATGGGCTTCCAAATATCACTTTGCCAATTCCACGAGAACTGTCTTACGGAAAGGCTTCTTGAGGGGAAAGCTGTAACTCTGTGAGATGATTTCACAAAACACCAAGAAGTTTCTCAAAAAGCTTCTTTCTCTCTGTTATCCTAGGATATTTCCTTTGGCCCTAGAGTCTTCAAAAGGATCCGAAATATCTGTTCTCAGATTCCACAGAAATAAGGCTAGCAAAGAGATCCACGAAATACAGATGTAACTCTGTGAGTGTAAGTCCCACATCACAGAGCAGTTTCTCAGAAACTTCTTTCCAGATTTCATCTGAGGATATTTCCTATTTCACCATAGCCCTCTATGGGCTTCCAAATATCACTTTGCCAATTCCACAAGAACTGTCTTAGGGAAAGGCTTCTTGAGGGGAAAGCTGTAACTCTGTGAGATGATTTCACGAACACAAAGAAGTTTCTCAGAAAGCTTCTTTCTCTTTGTTATCGGAGGATATTTCCTTTGGCCCCATAGTCTTCAAAGGGATCCGAAATATCAGTTCTCAGATTCCACAGAAATAAGGCTAGCAAAGAGATCCACAAAATACAGATGTAAATCTGTGATTGCAAGTCACACATCACAGAGCACTTTCTCAGAAAGTTTCTTTCCAGATTTCATCTGAGGATATTTCCTTTTTCACCATAGCCCTCTAGGTGCTTCCAAATATCACTTTGCCAAGTCCACAAGAACTGTCTTAGCGAAAGGCTTCTTGAGGGGAAAGCTGTAACTCTGTGAGATGATTTCACAGAACACAAAGAAGTTTCTCAGAAAGCTTCTTTCTCTTTGTTATCGGAGGATATTAACTTTGGCCCTATAGTATTCAAAGGGGTTCGAAATATCTGTTCTCAGATTCCACAGAAATAAGGCTAGCAAAGAGATCCACGCAATACAGATGTAACTCTGTGAGTTGAAGTCACACATCACAGAGCAGTTCCTCAGAAAGCTTCTTTCCAGATTTCATCTGAGGATACTTCCTTTTTCACCATAGCCCTCTATGGGCTTCCAAATATCACTTTGCCAATTCCACAAGAACTGTCTTAGCGAAAGGCTTCTTGAGGGGAATGCTGTAACTCTGTGAGATGATTTCACAAAACACCAAGAAGTTTCTCAAAAAGCTTCTTTCTCTCTGTTATCCTAGGATATTTCCTTTGGCCCTATAGTCTTCAAAAGGATTCGAAATATCTGTTCTCAGATTCCACAGAAATAAGGCTAGCAAAGAGATCCACGAAATACAGATGTAACTCTGTGAGTGCAAGTCACACATCACTCAGCAGTTTCTCAGAAATCTTCTTTCCAGATTTCATCTGAGGATATTTCCTTTTTCACCATAGCCCTCTATGGGCTTCCAAATATCACTTTTCCAATTGCACAAGAACTGCCTTACCGAAAGGCTTCTTGAAGGGAAAGATGTAACTCTGTGCGATGATTTCACAGAACACAAAGAAGTTTCTCAGAAAGCTTCTTTCTCTTTGTTATCGGAGGATATTTCCTTTGGCCCTATAGTCTTCAAAGGGATCCGAAATATCTGTTCTAAGATTCCACAGAAATAAGGCTAGCAAAGAGATGCACGAAATACAGATGTAACTCTGTGAGTGCAATTCACACATCACAGAGCAGTTTCTCAGAAAGCTTCTTTCCAGATTTCATCTGAGGATATTTCCTTTTTCACCATAGCCCTCTATGGGCTTCCAAATATCACTTTGCCAATTCCACAAGAACTGTCTTAGCGAAAGGCTTCTTGAGGGGAAAGCTGTAACTCTCTGAGATGATTTCACAGAACACAAAGAGGTTTCTCAGAAAGCATCTTTCTCTTTGTTATCGGAGAATATTTCCTTCGGCCCTATAGTCTTCAAAGGGATCCGAAATATCTGTTCTCAGATTCCACAGAAATAAGGCTAGCAAAGAGATCCACGAAATACAGATGTAACTCTGTGAGTGCAAGTCACACATCACACAGCAGTTTCTCAGAAAGCTTCCTTCCAGATTTCATCTGAGGATATTTCCTTTTTCACCATAGCCCTCTATGGGCTTCCAAATATCACTTTGCCAATTCCACAAGAACTGTCTTAACGAAAGGCTTCTTGAGGGGAAAGCTGTAACTCTGTGAGATGATTTCACAGAACACAAAGAAGTTTCTCAGAAAGCTTCTTTCTCTTTGTTATCGGAGGATATTTCCTTTGGCCCTATAGTCTTCAAAGAGGTCCGACATATCTGTTCTCAGATTCCACATAATAAGGCTAGCAAAGAGATCCACGAAATACAGATGTAACTCTGTGAGTGGAAGTCACACATCACAGAGCAGTTTCTCATTAACTTCTTTCCAGATTTCATCTGAGGATATTTCCTGTTTCACCATAGCCCTCTATGGGCTTCCAAATATCACTTTGCCAATAACACAAGAACTGTCTTTGCGAAAGGCTCCTTGAGGGGAAGGCTGTAACTCTGTGAGATGATTTCACAGAACACAAAGAAGTTTCTCAGAAAGCTTCTCTCTCTTTGTTATCAGAGGATATTTCCTTTCGCCCTATAGTCTTCAAAGGGATGGGAAATACCTGTTCTCAGATTCCACAGAAATAAGGCTAGCAAAGAGATCCACGAAATACAGATGTAACTCTGTGAGTGGAAGTCACACATCACACAGCAGTTTCTCAGAAAGCTTCTTTCCAGATTTCATCTGAGGATATTTCCTTTTTCACCATAACCCTCTATGGGCTTCCAAATATCACTTTGCCAACTCCACAAGAACTGTCTTAGCGAAAGGCTTCTTGAGGGGAAAGCTGTAACTCTGTGAGATGATTTCACAGAACACAAAGAAGTTTCTCAGAAAGCTTCTTTCTCTTTGTTATCGGAGGATATTTCCTTTGGCCCTATAGTCTTCAAAGGGATCCGTAATATCTGTTCTCAGATTCCACAGAAATAAGGCTAGCAAAGAGATCCACGAAATACAGATGTAACTCTGTGAGTGGAAGTCACACATCACAGAGCAGTTTCTCAGAAAGCTTCTTTCCAGATTTCATCTGAGGATATTTCCTTTTTCACCATAGCCCTCTATGGGCTTCCAAATATCACTTTTCCAATTCCACAAGAACTGTCTTAGCGAAAGGCTTCTTGAAGGGAAAGCTGTAACTCTGTGAGATGATTTCACAAAACACCAAGAAGTTTCTTTAAAAGCTTCTTTCTCTCTGTTATCATAGGATATTACCTTTGGCCCTATAGTCTTCAAAAGGATCCGAAATATCTCTTCTCAGATTCCACAGAAATAAGGCTAGCAGAGAGATCCACGAAATACAGATGTAACTCTGTGAGTGGAATTCACACATCACAGAGCAGTTTCTCAGAAAGCTTCTTTCCAGATTTCATCTGAGGATATTTCCTTTTTCACCATAGCCCTCTAAGGGCTTCCAAATATCCCTGTGCGAATTCCACAAGAACTGTCTTAGCGAAAGGCTTCTTGAGGGGAAAGCTGTAACTCTGTGAGATGATTTCACAGAACACAAAGAAGTTTCTCAGAAAGCTTCTTTCTCTTTGTTATCGGAGGATATTTCCTTTAGCCCTATAGTATTCAAAGGGATCCGAAATATCTGTTCTCAGGTTCCACAGAAATAAGGCTAGCAAAGAGATCCACGAAATAGAGATGTAACTCTGTGAGTGCAAGTCACACATCACAGAGCAGTTTCTCAGAAAGCTTCTTTATAGATTTCATCTGAGGATATTTCATTTTTCACCATAGCCCTCTATGGGCTTCCAAATATCACTTTGCCAATTCCACAAGAAGTGTCATAGCGAAAGGCTCCTTGAGGGGAAAGCTGTAACTCTGTGAGATGATTTCACAGAACACAAAGAAGTTTCTCAGAAAGCTTCTTTCTCTTTGTTATCGGAGGATATTTCCTTTGGCCCTATAGTCTTCAAAGGGATCCGAAATATCTGTCTTCAGATTCCACAGAAATAAGGCTAGCAAAGAGATCCACGAAATACAGATATAACTCTGTGAGTGGAAGTCACACATCACAGAGCAGTTTCTCAGAAAGCTTCTTTCCAGATTTCATCTGAGGATATTTCCTTTATCACCATAGCCCTCTATGGGATTCCAAATATCACTGTGCGAATTCCACAGGAACTGTCTTAGAGAAAGGCTGCTTGAGGGGAAAGCTGTAACTCTGTGAGAAGATTTCACAGAACACAAAGAAGTTTCTCAGAAAGCTTCTTTCACTTTTTTATAAGAGGATATTTCCTTTGGCTCTATAGTCTTCAAAGGGTTCCGAAATATCTGTTCTAAGATTCCACAGAAATAAGGCTAGCAAAGAAATCCACGAAATACAGATGTAACTCAGTGAGTGCAAGTCACACATCACAGAGCAGTTTCTCAGAAATCTTCTTTCCAGATTTCATCTGAGGATATTTCCTTTTCACCATAGCCCTCTATGGGCTTCCAAATATCACTTTGCAAATTCCACAAGAGCAGCCTTACCGAAAGGCTTCTTGAAGGGAAAGCTGTAACTCTGTGAGATGATTTCACAGAACACAAAGAAGTTTCTCAGAAAGCTTCTTTCTCTTTGTTATCGGAGGATATTTCCTTTGGCCCTATAGTCTTCAAAGGGATCCGAAATATCTGTTCTCAGATTCCACAGAAATAAGGCTAGCAAAGAGATCCACGAAATACAGATGTAACTCTGTGAGTGTAAGTCCCGCATCACAGAGAAGTTTCTCAGAAAGCTTCTTTCCAGATTTTATCTGAGGATATTTCCTTTTTCAACATAGCCCTCTATGCGCTTCCAAATATCACTTTGCCAATTCCACAGGAATTGTCTTAGCGAAAGGCTTGTTGTAACTCTGAAGGAAAAGCTGTAACTCTGTGAGATGATTTCACAGAACACAAAGAAGTTTCTCAGGAAGCTTCTTTCTCTTTGTTATCGGAGGATATTTCCTTTGGCCCTATAGTCTTCAAAGGGATCCGAAAAATCTCTTCTCAGATTCCACAGAAATAAGGCTAGCAAAGAGATCCACGAAATACAGATGTAACTCTGTGAGTGGAAGTCAAACATCACAGAGCAGTTTCTCAGAAAGCTTCTTTCCAGATTTCATCTGAGGATATTTCCTTTTTCACCATAGCCCTCTATGGGCTTCCAAATATCACTGTGCGAATTCCACAAGAACTGTCTTAGCGAAAGGCTTTCTGAGGGGAAAGCTGTAACTCTGAGAGATGATTTCACAGAACACAAAGAAGTTTCTCAGAAAGCTTTTTTCTCTTTGGTATCGGACTATATTCCCTTTGGCCCCATAGTCTTCAAAGGGATGCGAAATATCTGTTCTCAGATTCCACAGAAATAAGGCTAGCAAAGAGATCCACGCAATACAGATGTAACTCTGTGAGTGGAAGTCACACATCACAGAGCAGTTTTTCAGAAAGCTTCTTTCCAGATTTCACCTGAGGATATTTCCTTTTCACCATAGCCCTCTATGGGCTTCCAAATATCACTTTGCCAATTCCACAAGAACTGTCTTAGCGAAAGGCTTCTTGAGGGGAAAGCTGTAACTCTCTGAGATGATTTCACAGAACACAAAGAAGTTTCTCAGAAAGCATCTTTCTCTTTGTTATCGGTGGATATTTCCTTCGGCCCTATAGTCTTCAAAGGGTTCCGAAATGTCTGTTCTCAGATTCCACAGAAATAAGGCTAGCAAAAGATCCACGAAATACAGATGTAACTCTGTGAGTGGAAGTCACACATCACAGAGCAGTTTCTCAGAAAGCTTCTTTCCAGATTTCATATGAGGATATTATCTTTTTCACCATAGCCCTTTAAGGGCTTCCAAATATCACTTTGCCAATTCCACAAGAACTGCATTACCGAAAGGCTTCTTATAGGGAAAGCTGTAACTCTGTGAGATGATTTCACAGAACACAAAGAAGTTTCTCAGAATGCTTCTTTCTCTTTGTTATCGGAGGATATTTCCTTTGGCCCTATAGTCTTCAAAGGGATCCGAAATATCTGTTTTCAGATTCCACAGAAATGAAGCTAGCAAAGAGATCCACGAAATACAGATGTAACTCTGTGAGTGGAAGTCACACATCACAGAGCAGTTTCTCAGAAAGCTTCTTTCCAGATTTCATCTTAGGATATTTCCTTTTTCACCGTAACCATCTATGGGCTTCCAAATATCACTTTGCCAATTCCACAAGAGCTGTCTTAGCGAAAGGCTTCTTGAGGGGAAAGCTGTAACTCTGTGAGATGATTTCACAGAACACAAAGAAGTTTTTCAGAAAGCTTCTTTCTCTTTGTTATCGGAGGATATTTCCTTTGGCCCTATAGACATCAAAGGGATCCGAAATATCTGATCTCAGATTCCACAGAAATAAGGCTAGCAAAGAGATCCACGAAATACAGATGTAACTCTGTGAATGGAAGTCACACATCACAGAGCAGTTTCTCAGAAAGCTTCTTTCCAGATTTCATCTGAGGATATTTCCGTTTTCTCCATAGCCCTCTAAGGGCTTCCAAATATCACTGTGCGAATTCCACAAGAACTGTCTTAGCGAAAGGCTTCTTGAGGGGAAAGCTGTAACTCTGTGAGATGATTTCACAGAACACAAAGAAGTTTTTCAGAAAGCTTCTTTCTCTTTGTTATCGGAGAATATTTCCTTTAGCCCTATAGTCTTCAAAGGGATCCGAAATGTTTGTTCTCAGATTCCACAGAAATAAGGCCAGCAAAGAGATCCACGAAATACAGATGTAACTCTATGAGTGCAAGTGACACATCACACAACAGTTTCTCAGAAAGCTTCTTTCCAGATTTCATCTGAGGATATTTCCTTTTTCACCAGAGCCCTCTATGGGCTTCCAAATATCACTTTGCCAATTCCACAAGAACTGTCTTAGCGAAAGGCTTCTTGAGGGGAAAGCTGTAACTCTGTGAGATGATTTCACAGAACACAAAGAAGTTTCTCAGAAAGCTTCTTTCTCTTTGTTATCGGAGGATATTTCCTTTGGCCCTATAGTCTTCAAGGGGATCCGAAATATCTGTTCTCAGATTCCACAGAAATAAGGCTAGCAAAGAGATCCACAAAATACAGATGTAACTCTGTGAGTGCAAGTCACACATCACAGAGCAGTTTCTCAGAAAGCTTCTTTCCAGATTTCATCTGAGGATATTTCCTTTTTCACCATAGCCCTCTATGGGCTTCCAAATATCACTTTGCCAATTCCACAAGAACTGTCTTAGCGAAAGGCTTCTTGAGGGGAAAGCTGTAACTCTTTGAGATGATTTCACAGAACACAAAGAAGTTTCTCAGAAACCTTCTTTCTCTTTGTTATCGGAGGATATTTCCTTTGGCCCTATAGTCTTCAAAGGGTTTCGAAATATCTGTTCTCCGATTCCACAGAAATAATGCTAGCAAAGAGATCCACGAAATACAGATGTAACTCTGTGAGTGGAAGTCACACATCACAGAGCAGTTCCTCAGAAAGCTTCTTTCCAGATTTCATCTGAGGATATTTCCTGTTTCACCATAGCCCTCTATGGGCTTCCAAATATCACTTTGCCAATTCCACAAGAACTGTCTTAGCGAAAGGCGTCTTCAGGGGAATGCTGTAACTCTGTGAGATGATTTCACAAAACACCAAGAAGTTTCTCAAAAAGCTTCTTTCTCTCTGTTATCCTAGGATATTTCCTTTGACCCTAGAGTCTTCAAAAGGATTCGAAATATCTGTTCTCAGATTCCACAGAAATAAGGCTAGCAAAGAGATCCACGACATACAGATGTAACTCTGTGAGTGCAAGTCACCCATCACACAGCAGTTTCTCAGAAATCTTCTTTCCAGATTTCATCTGAGGATATTTCCTTTTTCACCATAGCCCTCTATGGGCTTCCAAATATCACTTTTCCAATTCCACAAGAACTGCCTTACCGAAAGGCTTCTTGAAGGGAAAGATGTAACTCTGTGAGATGATTTCACAGAACACAAAGAAGTTTCTCAGAAAGCTTCTTTCTCTTTGTTATCGGAGGATATTTCCTTTTGCCCTATAGTCTTCAAAGGGATCCGAAATATCTGTTCTAAGATTCCACAGAAATAAGGCTAGCAAAGAGATGCACGAACTACAGATGTAACTCTGTGAGTGCAATACACACATCACAGAGCAGTTTCTCAGAAAGCTTCTTTCCAGATTTCATTTGAGGATATTTCCTTTTTCACCATAGCCCTCTATGGGCTTCCAAATATCACTTTGCCAATTCCACAAGAACTGTCTTAGCGAAAGGCTTCTTGAGGGGAAAGCTGTAACTCTGTGAGATGATTTCACAGAACACAAAGAAGTTTCTCAGAAAGCTTCTTTCTCTTTGTTATCGGAGGATATTTCCTTTGGCCCTATAGTCTTCCAAGGGATCCGAAATATCTGTTCTCAGATTCCACAGAAATAAGGCTAGCAAAGAGATCCACGAAATACAGATGTAACTCTGTGAGTGGAAGTCACACATCACAGAGCATTTTCTCAGAAAGCTTCTTTCCAGATTTTATCTGAGGATATTTCCATTTTCACCATAGACCTCTATGGGCTTCCAAATATCACTTTTCCAATTCCACAAGAACTGTCTTAGCGAAAGGCTTCTTGAGGGGAAAGCTGTAACTCTGTGAGATGATTTCACAAAACACTAAGAAGTTTCTCAAAAAGCTTCTTTCTCTCTGTTATCCTAGGATATTTCCTTTGGCCCCATAGTCTTCAAAAGGATCCGAAATATCTGTTCTCAGATTCCACAGAAATAAGGCTAGCAAAGAGATCCACGAAATACAGATGTAACTCTGTGAGTGTAAGTCCCACATCACAGAGCAGTTTCTCAGAAACCTTCTTTCCAGATTTCATCTGAGGATATTTCCTTTTTCACCATAGCGCTCTGTGGGCTTCTAAATATCACTTTTCCAATTCCACAAGAACTGTCTTAGCGAAAGGCTTCTTGAGGGGAAAGCTGTAACTCTGTGAGATGATTTCACAGAACACAAAGAAGTTTCTCAGAAAGCTTCTTTCTCTTTGTTCTCGGAGGATATTTCCTTTGGCCCTATAGTCTTCAAAGGGATCTGAAATATCTGTTATCAGATTCCACAGAAATAAGGCTAGCAAAGAGATGCACGAAATACAGATGTAACTCTGTGAGTGCAATTCACACATCACAGAGCAGTTTCTCAGAAATCTTCTTTCCAGATTTCATCTGAGGATATTTCCTTTTTCACCATAGCACTCTATGGGCTTCCAAATATCACTTTGCCAATTCCACAAGAACTGCCTTACCGAAAGGCTTCTTGAAGGGAAAGCTGTAACTCTGTGTGGTGATTTCACAGAACACAAAGAAGTTTCTCAGAAACCTTCTTTCTCTTTGTTATCGGAGGATATTTCCTTTTGCCCTATAGTCTTCAAAGGGATCCGAAATATTTGTTCTCAGATTCCACAGAAATAAGGCTAGCAAAGAGATCCACAAAATACAGATGTAACTCTGTGAGTGCAAGTCACACATCACAGAGCAGTTTCTCAGAAAGCTTCTTTCCAGATTTCATCTGAGGATATTTCCTTTTTCACCATAGCCCTCTATGGGCTTCCAAATATCACTTTGCCAATTCCACAAGAACTGTCTTAGCGAAAGGCTTCTTGAGGGGAAAGCTGTAACTCTTTGAGATGATTTCACAGAACACAAAGAAGTTTCTCAGAAATCTTCTTTCTCTTTGTTATCGGAGGATATTTCCTTTGGCCCTATAGTCTTCAAAGGGGTTCGAAATATCTGTTCTCAGATTCCACAGAAATAATGCTAGCAAAGAGATCCACGAAATACAGATGTAACTCTGTGAGTGGAAGTCACACATCACAGAGCAGTTTCTCAGAAAGCTTCTTTCCAGATTTCATCTGAGGATATTTCCTTTTTCACCATAGCCCTCTATGGGCTTCCAAATATCACTTTGCCAATTCCACAAGAACTGTCTTAGGGAAAGGCGTCTTGAGGGGAAAGCTGTAACTCTGTGAGATGATTTCACAAAACACCAAGAAGTTTCTCAAAAAGCTTCTTTCTCTCTGTTATCCTAGGATATTTCCTTTGGCCCTATAGTCTTCAAAAGGATACGAAATATCTGTTCTCAGATTCCACAGAAATAAGGCTAGCAAAGAGATCCACGAAATACGGATGTAACTCTGTGAGTTTAAGTCCTACATCACAGAGCAGTTTCTCTGAAACTTCTTTCCAGATTTCATCTGAGGATATTTCCTTTTTCACCATAGCCCTCTATGGGCTTCCAAATATCACATTGCCAATTCCACAAGAACTGTCTTAGCGAAAGGCTTCTTGAGGGGAAAGCTGTAACTCTGTGAGATGATTTCACAGAACACAAAGAAGATTCTCAGAAAGCTTCTTTCTCTTTGTTATCAGAGGATATTTCCTTTGGCCCTATAGTCTTCAAAGGGATCTGAAATATCTGTTGTCAGATTCCACAGTAATAAGGCTAGCAAAGAGATCCACGAAATACAGATGTACCTCTGTGAGTGGAAGTCACACATCACAGAGCAGTTCCTCAGAAAGCTTCTATCCAGATTTCATCTGAGGATATTCCCTTTTTCACCATAGCCCTCTATGGGCTTCCAAATATCACTTTGCCAATTCCACAAGAATTGCCTTACTGAAAGGCTTCTTGAAGGGAATGATGTAACTCTGTGAGATGATTTCACAGAACACAAAGACGTTTCTCAGAAAGCTTCTTTCTCTTTGTTATCGGAGGATATTTCCTTTTGCCCTATAGTCTTCAAAGGGATCCGAAATATCTGTTCTCAGATTCCACAGAAATAAGGCAAGCAAAGAGATCCACGAAATACAGATGTAACTCTGTGAGTGCAAGTCACACATCACAGAGCAGTTTCTCAGAAAGCTTCTTTCCAGATTTCATCTGAGGATATTTCCTTTTTCACCATAGCCCTCTATGGGCTTCCAAATATCACTTTGCCAATTCCACAAGAACTGTCTTACGGAAAGGCTTCTTGAGAGGAAAGCTGTAACTCTGTGAGATGATTTCACAAAACACCAAGAAGTTTCTCAAAAAGCTTCTTTCTCTCTGTTATTCTAGGATATTTCCTTTGGCCCTAGAGTCTTCAAAAGGATCCGAAATATCTGTTCTCAGATTCCACAGAAATAAGGCTAGCAAAAGATCCACGAAATACAGATGTAACTCTGTGATTGCAAGTCCCACATCACAGAGCAGTTTCTCAGAAACGTCTTTCCAGATTTCATCTGAGGATATTTCCTATTTCACCATAGCCCTCTATGGGCTTCCAAATATCACTTTGCCAATTCCACAAGAACTGTCTTAGGGAAAGGCTTCTTGAGGGGAAAGCTGTAACTCTGTGAGATGATTTCACAGAACACAAAGAAGTTTCTCAGAAAGCTTCTTTCTCTTTGTTATCGGAGGATATTTCCTTTGGCCCCATAGTCTTCAAAGGGATCCGAAATATCTGTTCTCAGATTCCACAGAAGTAAGGCTAGCAAAGAGATCCACAAAATACAGATGTAACTCTGTGATTGCAAGTCACACATCACAGAGCACTTTCTCAGAAAGTTTCTTTCCAGATTTCATCTGAGGATATTTCCTTTTTCACCATAGCCCTCTAGGTGCTTCCAAATATCACTTTGCCAATTCCACAAGAACTGTCTTAGCGAAAGGCTTCTTGAGGGGAAAGCTGTAACTCTGTGAGATGATTTCACAGAACACAAAGAAGTTTCTCAGAAAGCTTCTTTCTCTTTGTTATCGGAGGATATTTCCTTTGGCCCTATAGTATTCAAAGGGGTTCGAAATATCTGTTCTCAGATTCCACAGAAATAAGGCTAGCAAAGAGATCAACGCAATACAGATGTAACTCTGTGAGTGGAAGTCACACATCACAGAGCAGTTCCTCAGAAAGCTTCTTTCCAGATTTCATCTGAGGATACTTCCTTTTTCACCATAGCCCTCTATGGGCTTCCAAATATCACTTTGCCAATTCCACAAGAACTGTCTTAGCGAAAGGCTTCTTGAGGGGAATGCTGTAACTCTGTGAGATGATTTCACAAAACACCAAGAAGTTTCTCAAAAAGCTTCTTTCTCTCTGTTATCCTAGGATATTTCCTTTGGCCCTATAGTCTTCAAAAGGATTCGAAATATCTGTTCTCAGATTCCACAGAAATAAGGCTAGCAAAGAGATCCACGAAATACAGATGTAACTCTGTGAGTGCAAGTCCCACATCACACAGCAGTTTCTCAGAAATCTTCTTTCCAGATTTCATCTGAGGATATTTCCTTTTTCACCATAGCCCTCTATGGGCTTCCAAATATCACTTTTCCAATTGCACAAGAACTGCCTTACCGAAAGGCTTCTTGAAGGGAAAGATGTAACTCTGTGAGATGATTTCACAGAACACAAAGAAGTTTCTCAGAAAGCTTCTTTCTCTTTGTTATCGGAGGATATTTCCTTTGGCCCTATAGTCTTCAAAGGGATCCGAAATATCTGTTCTAAGATTCCACAGAAATAAGGCTAGCAAAGAGATGCACGAAATACAGATGTAACTCTGTGAGTGCAATTCACACATCACAGAGCAGTTTCTCAGAAAGCTTCTTTCCAGATTTCATCTGAGGATATTTCCTTTTTCACCATAGCCCTCTATGGGCTTCCAAATATCACTTTGCCAATTCCACAAGAACTGTCTTAGCGAAAGGCTTCTTGAGGGGAAAGCTGTAACTCTCTGAGATGATTTCACAGAACACAAAGAGGTTTCTCAGAAAGCATCTTTCTCTTTGTTATCGGAGGATATTTCCTTCGGCCCTATAGTCTTCAAAGGGATCCGAAATATCTGTTCTCAGATTCCACAGAAATAAGGCAAGCAAAGAGATCCACGAAATACAGATGTAACTCTGTGAGTGCAAGTCACACATCACAGAGCAGTTTCTCAGAAAGCTTCTTTCCAGATTTCATATGAGGTAATTTCCTTTTTCACCATAGCCCTCTATGGGCTTCCAAATATCACTTTGCCAATTCCACAAGAACTGCATTACCGAAAGGCTTCTTGAAGGGCAAGCTGTAACTCTGTGAGATGATTTCACAGAACACAAAGAAGTTTCTCAGAATGCTTCTTTCTCTTTGTTATCGGAGGATATTTCCTTTGGCCCTATAGTCTTCAAAGGGATCCGAAATATCTGTTCTAAGATTCCACAGAAATAAGGCTAGCAAAGAGATCCACGAAATACAGATGTAACTCTATGAGTGCAAGTGACACATCACACAGCAGTTTCTCAGAAAGCTTCCTTCCAGATTTCATCTGAGGATATTTCCTTTTTCACCATAGCCCTCTATGGGCTTCCAAATATCACTTTGCCAATTCCACAAGAACTGTCTTAACGAAAGGCTTCTTGAGGGGAAAGCTGTAACTCTGTGAGATGATTTCACAGAACACAAAGAAGTTTCTCAGAAAGCTTCTTTCTCTTTGTTATCGGAGGATATTTCCTTTGGCCCTATAGTCTTCAAAGAGGTCCGAAATATCTGTTCTCAGATTCCACATAATAAGGCTAGCAAAGAGATCCACGAAATACAGATGTAACTCTGTGAGTGGAAGTCACACATCACAGAGCAGTTTCTCAGAAACTTCTTTCCAGATTTCATCTGAGGATATTTCCTGTTTCACCATAGCCCTCTATGGGCTTCCAAATATCACTTTGCCAATAACACAAGAACTGTCTTAGCGAAAGGCTCCTTGAGGGGAAGGCTGTAACTCTGTGAGATGATTTCACAGAACACAAAGAAGTTTCTCAGAAAGCTTCTCTCTCTTTGTTATCAGAGGATATTTCCTTTCGCCTTATAGTCTTCAAAGGGATGGGAAATACCTGTTCTCAGATTCCACAGAAATAAGGCTAGCAAAGAGATCCACGAAATACAGATGTAACTCTGTGTGTGGAAGTCCCACATCACAGAGCAGTTTCTCTGAAACTTCTTTCCAGATTTCATCTGAGGATATTTCCTTTTACACCATAGCCCTCTATGGGCTTCCAAATATCACATTGCCAATTCCACAAGAACTGTCTTAGCGAAAGGCTTCTTGAGGGGAAAGCTGTAACTCTGTGAGATGATTTCACAGAACACAAAGAAGATTCTCAGAAAGCTTCTTTCTCTTTGTTATCAGAGGATATTTCCTTTGGCCCTATAGTCTTCAAAGGGATCTGAAATATCTGTTGTCAGATTCCACAGTAATAAGGCTAGCAAAGAGATCCACGAAATACAGATGTACCTCTGTGAGTGGAAGTCACACATCACAGAGCAGTTCCTCAGAAAGCTTCTATCCAGATTTCATCTGAGGATATTCCCTTTTTCACCATAGCCCTCTATGGGCTTCCAAATATCACTTTGCCAATTCCACAAGAATTGCCTTACTGAAAGGCTTTTTGAAGGGAATGATGTGACTCTGTGAGATGATTTCACAGAACACAAAGACGTTTCTCAGAAAGCTTCATTCTCTTTGTTATCGGAGGATATTTCCTTTTGCCCTATAGTCTTCAAAGGGATCCGAAATATCTGTTCTCAGATTCCACAGAAATAAGGCAAGCAAAGAGATCCACGAAATACAGATGTAACTCTGTGAGTGCAAGTCACACATCACAGAGCAGTTTCTCAGAAAGCTTCTTTCCAGATTTCATCTGAGGATATTTCCTTTTTCACCATAGCCCTCTATGGGCTTCCAAATATCACTTTGCCAATTCCACAAGAACTGTCTTACGGAAAGGCTTCTTGAGGGGAAAGCTGTAACTCTGTGAGATGATTTGACAAAACACCAAGAAGTTTCTCAAAAAGCTTCTTTCTCTCTGTTATCCTAGGATATTTCCTTTGGCCCTAGAGTCTTCAAAAGGATCCGAAATATCTGTTCTCAGATTCCACAGAAATAAGGCTAGCAAAGAGATCCACGAAATACAGATGTAACTCTGTGAGTGTAAGTCCCACATCACAGAGCAGTTTCTCAGAAACTTCTTTCCAGATTTCATCTGAGGATATTTCCTATTTCACCATAGCCCTCTATGGGCTTCCAAATATCACTTTGCCAATTCCACAAGAACTGTCTTAGGGAAAGGCTTCTTGAGGGGAAAGCTGTAACTCTGTGAGATGATTTCACAGAACACAAAGAAGTTTCTCAGAAAGCTTCTTTCTCTTTGTTATCGGAGGATATTTCCTTTGGCCCCATAGTCTTCAAAGGGATCCGAAATATCTGTTCTCAGATTCCACAGAAATAAGGCTAGCAAAGAGATCCACAAAATACAGATGTAACTCTGTGATCGCAAGTCACACATCACAGAGCACTTTCTCAGAAAGTTTCTTTCCAGATTTCATCTGAGGATATTTCCTTTTTCACCATAGCCCTCTAGGTGCTTCCAAATATCACTTTGCCAATTCCACAAGAACTGTCTTAGCGAAAGGCTTCTTGAGGGGAAAGCTGTAACTCTGTGAGATGATTTCACAGAACACAAAGAAGTTTCTCAGAAAGCTTCTTTCTCTTTGTTATCGGAGGATATTTCCTTTGGCCCTATAGTATTCAAAGGGGTTCGAAATATCTGTTCTCAGATTCCACAGAAATAAGGCTAGCAAAGAGATCCACGCAATACAGATGTAACTCTGTGAGTGGAAGTCACACATCACAGAGCAGTTCCTCAGAAAGCTTCTTTCCAGATTTCATCTGAGGATACTTCCTTTTTCACCATAGCCCTCTATGGGCTTCCAAATATCACTTTCCCAATTCCACAAGAACTGTCTTAGCGAAAGGCTTCTTGAGGGGAATGCTGTAACTCTGTGAGATGATTTCACAAAATACCAAGAAGTTTCTCAAAAAGCTTCTTTCTCTCTGTTATCCTAGGATATTTCCTTTGGCCCTATAGTCTTCAAAAGGATTCGAAATATCTGTTCTCAGATTCCACAGAAATAAGGCTAGCAAAGAGATCCACGAAATACAGATGTAACTCTGTGAGTGCAAGTCACACATCACACAGCAGTTTCTCAGAAATCTTCTTTCCAGATTTCATCTGAGGATATTTCCTTTTTCACCATAGCCCTCTATGGGCTTCCAAATATCACTTTTCCAATTGCACAAGAACTGCCTTACCGAAAGGCTTCTTGAAGGGAAAGATGTAACTCTGTGAGATGATTTCACAGAACACAAAGAAGTTTCTCAGAAAGCTTCTTTCTCTTTGTTATCGGAGGATATTTCCTTTGGCCCTATAGTCTTCAAAGGGATCCGAAATATCTGTTCTAAGATTCCACAGAAATAAGGCTAGCAAAGAGATGCACGAAATACAGATGTAACTCTGTGAGTGCAATTCACACATCACAGAGCAGTTTCTCAGAAAGCTTCTTTCCAGATTTCATCTGAGGATATTTCCTTTTTCACCATAGCCCTCTAAGGGCTTCCAAATATCACTTTGCCAATTCCACAAGAACTGTCTTAGCGAAAGGCTTCTTGAGGGGAAAGCTGTAACTCTCTGAGATGATTTCACAGAACACAAAGAGGTTTCTCAGAAAGCATCTTTCTCTTTGTTATCGGAGGATATTTCCTTCGGCCCTATAGTCTTCAAAGGGATCCGAAATATCTGTTCTCAGATTCCACAGAAATAAGGCTAGCAAAGAGATCCACGAAATACAGATGTAACTCTGTGAGTGGAAGTCACACATCACAGAGCAGTTTCTCAGAAAGCTTCTTTCCAGGTTTCATCTGAGGATATTTCCGTTTTCTCCATAGCCCTCTATGGGCTTCCAAATATCACTGTGCGAATTCCACAAGAACTGTCTTAGCGAAAGTCTTCTTGAGGGGAAAGCTGTAACTCTGTGAGATGATTTCACAGAACACAAAGAAGTTTTTCAGAAAGCTTCTTTCTCTTTGTTATCGGAGAATATTTCCTTTGGCCCTATAGTCTTCAAAGGGATCCGAAATGTCTGTTCTCAGATTCCACAGAAATAAGGCTAGCAAAGAGATCCACGAAATACAGATGTAACTCTATGAGTGCAAGTGACACATCACACAGCAGTTTCTCGGAAAGCTTCCTTCCAGATTTCATCTGAGGATATTTCCTTTTTCACCATAGCCCTCTATGGGCTTCCAAATATCACTTTGCCAATTCCACAAGAACTGTCTTAACGAAAGGCTTCTTGAGGGGAAAGCTGTAACTCTGGGAGATGATTTCACAGAACACAAAGAAGTTTCTCAGAAAGCTTCTTTCTCTTTGTTATCGGAGGATATTTCCTTTGGCCCTATAGTCTTCAAAGAGGTCCGAAATATCTGTTCTCAGATTCCACATAATAAGGCTAGCAAAGAGATCCACGAAATACAGATGTAACTCTGTGAGTGGAAGTCACACATCACAGAGCAATTTCTCAGAAACTTCTTTCCAGATTTCATCTGAGGATATTTCCTGTTTCACCATAGCCCTCTATGGGCTTCCAAATATCACTTTGCCAATAACACAAGAACTGTCTTTGCGAAAGGCTCCTTGAGGGGAAGGCTGTAACTCTGTGAGATGATTTCACAGAACACAAAGAAGTTTCTCAGAAAGCTTCTCTCTCTTTGTTATCAGAGGATATTTCCTTTCGCCCTATAGTCTTCAAAGGGATGGGAAATACCTGTTCTCAGATTCCACAGAAATAAGGCTAGCAAAGAGATCCACGAAATACAGATGTAACTCTGTGAGTGCAAGTCACACATCACAGAGCAGTTTCTCAGAAAGCTTCTTTCCAGATTTCATCTGAGGATATTTCCTTTTTCACCATAGCCCTCTATGGGCTTCCAAATATCACTTTGCCAATTCCACAAGAACTGTCTTACGGAAAGGCTTCTTGAGGGGAAAGCTGTAACTCTGTGAGATGATTTCACAAAACACCAAGAAGTTTCTCAAAAAGCTTCTTTCTCTCTGTTATCCTAGGATATTTCCTTTGGCCCTATAGTCTTCAAAAGGATACGAAATATCTGTTCTCAGATTCCACAGAAATAAGGCTAGCAAAGAGATCCACGAAATACGGATGTAACTCTGTGAGTGTAAGTCCCACATCACAGAGCAGTTTCTCAGAAAGCTTCTTTCCAGATTTCATCTGAGGATATTTCCTTTTTCACCGTAGCCCTCTATGGGCTTCCAAATATCACTTTGCCAATTCCACAAGAACTGTCTTAGGGAAAGGCTTCTTGAGGGGAAAGCTGTAACTCTGTGAGATGATTTCACAGAACACAAAGAAGTTTCTCAGAAAGCTTCTTTCTCTTTGTTATCGGAGGATATTTCCTTTGGCCCCATAGTCTTCCAAGGGATCCGAAATATCTGTTCTCAGATTCCACAGAAATAAGGCTAGCAAAGAGATCCACAAAATACAGATGTAACTCTGTGATTGCAAGTCACACATCACAGAGCACTTTCTCAGAAAGTTTCTTTCCAGATTTCATCTGAGGATATTTCCTTTTTCACCATAGCCCTCTAGGTGCTTCCAAATATCACTTTGCCAATTCCACAAGAACTGTCTAAGCGAAAGGCTTCTTAAGGGGAAAGCTGTAACTCTGTGAGATGATTTCACAGAACACAAAGAAGTTTCTCAGAAAGCTTCTTTCTCTTTGTTATCGGAGGATATTTCCTTTGGCCCTATAGTATTCAAAGGGGTTCGAAATATCTGGTCTCAGATTCCACAGAAATAAGGCTAGCAAAGAGATCCACGCAATACAGATGTAACTCTGTGAGTGGAAGTCACACATCACAGAGCAGTTCCTCAGAAAGCTTCTTTCCAGATTTCATCTGAGGATACTTCCTTTTTCACCATAGCCCTCTATGGGCTTCCAAATATCACTTTGCCAATTCCACAAGAACTGTCTTAGCGAAAGGCTCCTTGAGGGGAAAGCTGTAACTCTGTGAGATGATTTCACAGAACACAAAGAAGTTTCTCAGAAAGCTTCTTTCTCTTTGTTATCGGAGGATATTTCCTTTGGCCCTATAGTCTTCAAAGGTATCCGAAATATCTGTCTTCAGATTCCACAGAAATAAGGCTAGCAAAGAGATCCACGAAATACAGATATAACTCTGTGAGTGGAAGTCACACATCACAGAGCAGTTTCTCAGAAAGCTTCTTTCCAGATTTCATCTGAGGATATTTCCTTTTTCACCATAGCCCTCTATGGGATTCCAAATATCACTGTGCGAATTCCACAGGAACTGTCTTAGAGAAAGGCTGCTTGAGGGGAAAGCTGTAACTCTGTGAGATGATTTCACAGAACACAAAGAAGTTTCTCAGAAAGCTTCTTTCACTTTTTTATAAGAGGATATTTCCTTTGGCTCTATAGTCTTCAAAGGGATCCGAAATATCTGTTCTAAGATTCCACAGAAATAAGGCTAGCAAAGAGATCCACGAAATACAGATGTAACTCAGTGAGTGCAAGTCACACATCACAGAGCAGTTTCTCAGAAATCTTCTTTCCAGATTTCATCTGAGGATATTTCCTTTTCACCATAGCCCTCTATGGGCTTCCAAATATCACTTTGCAAATTCCACAAGAGCAGCCTTACCGAAAGGCTTCTTGAAGGGAAAGCTGTAACTCTGTGAGATGATTTCACAGAACACAAAGAAGTTTCTCAGGAAGCTTCTTTTCTTTGTTATCGGAGGATATTTCCTTTGGCCCTATAGTCTTCAAAGGGATCCGAAAAATCTCTTCTCAGATTCCACAGAAATAAGGCTAGCAAAGAGATCCACGAAATACAGATGTAACTCTGTGAGTGGAAGTCAAACATCACAGAGCAGTTTCTCAGAAAGCTTCTTTCCAGATTTCATCTGAGGATATTTCCTTTTTCACCATAACCCTCTATGGGCTTCCAAATATCACTGTGCGAATTCCACAAGAACTATCTTAGCGAAAGGCTTTCTGAGGAGAAAGCTGTAACTCTGAGAGATGATTTCACAGAACACAAAGAAGTTTCTCAGAAAGCTTTTTTCTCTTTGGTATCGGACTATATTTCCTTTGGCCCTATAGTCTTCAAAGGGATGCGAAATATCTGTTCTCAGATTCCACAGAAATAAGGTTAGCAAAGAGATCCACGAAATACAGATGTAATTCTGTGAGTGCAAGTCACACATCACAGAGCAGTTTCTCAGAAAGCTTCATTCCAGATTTCATCTGAGGATATTTCCTTTTTCACCGTAGCCCTCTATGGGATTCCAAATATCACTTTGCCAATTCCACAAGAACTGGCTTAGCGAAAGGCTGCTTGAGGGGAAAGCTGTAACTCTGTGAGATGATTTCACAGAACACAAAGAAGTTTCTCAGAAAGCTTCTTTCACTTTTTTATCAGAGGATATTTCCTTTGGCTCTATAGTCTTCAAAGGGATCCGAAATATCTGTTCTAAGATTCCACAGAAATAAGGCTAGCAAAGAGATCCACGAAATACAGATGTAACTCAGTGAGTGCAAGTCACACATCACAGAGCAGTTTCTCAGAAAGCTTCTTTCCAGATTTCATCTGAGGATATTTCCTTTTCACCGTAGCCCTCTATGGGCTTCCAAATATCACTTTGCAAATTCCACAAGAGCAGCCTTACCGAAAGGCTTCTTGAAGGAAAAGCTGTAACTCTGTGAGATGATTTCAGAAAACACAAAGAAGTTTCTCAGAATGGTTCTTTCTCTTTGTTATTGGAGGATATTTCCTTTGGCCCTAAAGTCTTCAAACGGATCCGAAATATCTGTTCTCAGATTCCAAAGAAATAAAGCTAGCAAAGAGATCCAAGAAATACAGATGTAACTCTGTGAGTGGAAGTCACACATCACACAGCAGTTTCTCAGAAAGCTTCTTTCCAGATTTCATCTGAGGATATTTCCTTTTTCACCGTAGCCCTCTATGGGCTTCCAAATATCACTTTGCCAATTCCACAAGAACTGTCTTAGCGAAATTCTTCTTGAGGGGAAAGCTGTAACTCTGTGAGATGATTTCACAGAACACAAAGAAGTTTCTCAGAAAGCTTCTTTCTCTTTGTTATCGGAGGATATTTCCTTTGGCCCTATATTCTTCCAAGGGATCCGAAATATCTGTTCTCAGATTCCAAAGAAATAAGGCTAGCAAAGAGATCCACGAAATACAGATGTAACTCTGTGAGTGCAAGTCACACATCACAGAGCAGTTTCTCAGAAAGCTTCTTTCCAGATTTCATCTGAGGATATTTCCTGTTTCACCATAGCCCTCTATGGGCTTCCAAATATCACTTTGCCAATAACACAAGAACTGTCTTAGCGAAAGGCTCCGTGAGGGGAAGGCTGTAACTCTGTGAGATGATTTCACAGAACACAAAGAAGTTTCTCAGAAAGCTTCTTTCTCTTTGTTATCAGAGGATATTTCCTTTAGCCCTATAGTCTTCAAAGGGATGGGAAATACCTGTTCTCAGATTCCACAGAAATAAGGCTAGCAGAGAGATCCACGAAATACAGATGTAACTCTGTGAGTGGAAGTCACACATCACACAGCAGTTTCTCAGAAAGCTTCTTTCCAGATTTCATCTGAGGATATTTCCTTTTTCACCATAGCCCTCTATGGGCTTCCAAATATCACTTTGCCAATTCCACAAGAACTGTCTTAGCGAAAGGCTTCTTGAAGGGAAAGCTGTAACTCTGTGAGATGATTTCACAAAACACAAAGAAGTTTCTTTAAAAGCTTCTTTCTCTCTGTTATCATAGGATATTACCTTTGGCCCTATAGTCTTCAAAAGGATCCGAAATATCTCTTCTCAGATTCCACAGAAATAAGGCTAGCAAAGAGATCCACGAAATACAGATGTAACTCTGTGAGTGGAATTCACACATCACAGAGCAGTTTCTCAGAAAGCTTCTTTCCAGATTTCATCCGAGGATATTTCCTTTTTCACCATAGCCCTCTAAGGGCTTCCAAATATCACTGTGCGAATTCCACAAGAACTGTCTTAGCGAAAGGCTTCTTGAGGGGAAAGCTGTAACTCTGTGAGATGATTTCACAGAACACAAAGAAGTTTCTCAGAAAGCTTCTTTCTCTTTGGTATCGGAGGATATTTCCTTTTGCCCTATAGTCTTCAAAGGGATCCGAAATATCTGTTCTCAGGTTCCACAGAAATAAGGCTAGCAAAGAGATCCACGTAATAGAGATGTAACTCTGTGAGTGCAAGTCACACATCACAGAGCAGTTTCTCAGAAAGCTTCTTTCCAGATTTTATCCGAGGATATTTCCTTTTTCACCGTAGCCCTCTATGGGATTCCAAATATCACTTTGCCAATTCCACAAGAATTGTCTTAGAGAAAGGCTTCTTGAGGGGAAAGCTGTAACTCTGTGAGATGATTTCACAGAACACAAAGAAGTTTCTCAGAAAGCTTCTTTCTCTTTGTTATCAGAGGATATTTCCTTTGGCTTTATAGTCTTCAAAGGGATCCGAAATATCTGTTCTCAGATTCCACAGAAATAAGGCTAGCAAAGAGATCCACGAAATACAGATGTAACTGTGTGAGTGCAAGTCACACATCACAGAGCAGTTTCTCAGAAAGCTTCTTTCCAGATTTCATCTGAGGATATTTCCTTTTTCACCATAGCCTTTTATGGGCTTCCTAATATCACTTTGCCATTTCCACAAGAACTGTCTTAGCGGAAGGCTTCTTGAGGGGAAATCTGTAAGTATATGAGATGATTTAACAGAACACAAAGAAGTTTCTCAGAAAGCTTCTTTCTCTTTGTTATCGGAGGATATTTCCTTTGGCCCTATAGTCTTCAAAGGGATCCGAAATATCTGTTCTCACATTCCACAGAAATAAAGCTAGCAAAGAGATCCACGACATACAGACTTAACTCTGTGAGTGGAAGTCACACATCACACAGCAGTTTCTCAGAAAGCTTCTTTCCAGATTTCATCTGAGGATATTTCCTTTTTCACCACAGCCCTCTATGGGCTTCCAAATATCACTTTGCCAATTCCACAAGAACTGCCTTACCGAAAGGCTTCTTGAAGTGAAAGCTGTAACTCTGTGAGATGATTTCACAGAACACAAAGAAGTTTCTCAGAAAGCTTCTTTCTCTTTGTTATCGGAGGATATTTCCTTTGGCCCTATAGTCTTCAAAGGGATCCGAAATATCTGTTCTCAGATTCCACAGAAATAAGGCTAGCAAAGAGATCCACGAAATACAGATGTAACTCTGTGAGTGGAAGTCACAAATCACAGAGCAGTTTCTCAGAAAGCTTCTTTCCAGATTTCATCTGAGGATATTTCCTTTTTCACCATAGCTCTCTCTGGGCTTCCAAATATCACTTCGCCAATTCCACAAGAACTGTCTTAGCGAAAGGCTTCTTGAAGGGAAAGCTGTAACTCTGTGAGATGATTTCACAGAACATAAAGAAGTTTCTCAGAAAGCTTCTTTCTCTTTGTTATCGTAGGATATTTCCTTTGGCCCTATAGTCTTCAAAGGGATCCGAAATATCTGTTCTCAGATTCCACAGAAATAAGGCTCTCAAAGAGATCCACGAAATACAGATGTAACTCTGTGAGTGGAAATCACACATCACAGAGCAGTTTCTCAGAAAGCTTCTTTCCAGATTTCTTCTGAGGATATTTCCTGTTTCACCATAGCCCTCTAAGTGCTTCCAAATATCACTTTGCCAATTCCACAAGAACTGTCCTAGCGAAAGGCTTCTTGAGGGGAAAGCTGTAACTCTGTGAGATGATTTCACAGAACACAAAGAAGTTTCTCAGAAGGCTTCTTTCTCTTTGTTATCGTAGGATATTTCCTTTGGCCCTATAGTCTTCAAAGGGATCCGAAATATCTGTTCTCAGATTCCACAGAAATAAGGCTAGCAAAGAGATCCACGAAATACAGATGTAACTCTGTGAGTGCAAGTCACACATCGCAGAGCAGTTTCTCAGAAAGCTTCTTTCCAGATTTCATCTGAGGATATTTCCTTTTTCACCACAGCCCTCTATGGGCTTCCAAATATCACTTTGCCAATTCCACAAGAACAGACTTACCGAAAGGTTTCTTGAAGGGAAAGCTGTAACTCTGTGAGAAGATTTCACAGAAACAAAGTAGTTTCTCAGAAAGCTTCTTTCTCTTTGTTATCGGAGGATATTTCCTTTGGCCCTATAGACATCAAAGGGATCCGAAATATCTGTTCTCAGATTCCACAGAAATAAGGCTAGCAAAGAGATCCACGAAATACAGATGTAACTCTGTGAGTGGAAGTCACACATCACAGAGCAGTTTCTCAGAAAGCTTCTTTCCAGATTTCATCTGAGGATATTTCCTTTTTCACCATAGCCCTCTATGGGCTTTCAAATATCACTTTGCCAATTCCACAAGAACTGTCTTAACGAAAGGCTTCTTGAGGGGAAAGCTGTAACTCTGTGAGATGATTTCACAGAACACAAAGAAGTTTCTCAGAAAGCTTCTTTCTCTTTGTTATCGGAGGATATTTCCTTTGGCCCTATAGTCTTCAAAGGGGTCCGAAATATCTGTTCTCAGATTCCACAGAAATAAGGCTAGCAAAGAGATCCACGAAATACAGATGTAACTCTGTGAGTGGAAGTCACACATCACAGAGCAGTTTCTCAGAAACTTCTTTCCAGATTTCATCTGAGGATATTTCCTTTTTCACCATAGCCCTCTATGGGCTTCCAAACATCACTTTGCCAATTCCACAAGAACTCTCTTAGAGAAAGGCTTCTTGAGGGGAAAGCTGTAACTCTGTGAGATGATTTCACAAAACACAAAGAAGTTTCTCAAAAAGCTTCTTTCTCTCTGTTGTCGGAGGATATTTCCTTTGGCCCTATAGACTTCAAAACGATGCGAAATATCTGTTCTCAGATTCCACAGAAATAAGGCTAGCAAAGAGATCCACGAAATACAGATGTAACTCTGTGAGTGTAAGTCCCACATCACAGAGCAGTTTCTCAGAAACTTCTTTCCAGATTTCATCTGAGGATATTTCCTATTTCACCATAGCCCTCTATGGGCTTCCAAATATCACTTTGCCAATTCCACAAGAACTGTCTTAGCGAAAGGCTTCTTGAGGGGAAAGCTGTAACTCTGTGAGATGATTTCACAGAACACAAAGAAGTTTCTCAGAGCTTCTTTCTTTTTGTTATCGGAGGATATTTCCTTTGGCCCTATAGTCTTCCAAGGGATCCGAAATATCTGTTCTCAGATTCCACAGAAATAAGGCTAGCAAAGAGATCCACGAAATACAGATGTAACTCTGTGAGGGCAAGTCACACATCACGGAGCAGTTTCTCAGAAAGCTTCTTTCCAGATTTCATCTGAGGATATTTCCTTTTTCACCATAGCCCTCAATGGGCTTCCAAATATCACTTTGCCAATTCCACAAGAACTGTCTTAGCGAAAGGCTTCTTGAGGGGAAAGCTGTAACTCTGTGAAATGATTTCACAGAACACAAAGAAGTTTCTCAGAAAGCTTCTTTCTCTTTGTTATCGGAGGATATTTCCTTTGGCCCTATAGTCTTCAAAGGGATCCGAAATATCTGTTCTCAGATTCCACAGAAATAAGGCTAGCAAAGAGATCCAGGAAATACAGATGTAACTCTGTGAGTGCAAGTCACACATCACAGAGCAGTTTCTCAGAAAGCTTCTTTCCAGATTTCATCTGAGGATATTTCCTATTTCACCATAGCCCTCTATGGGCTTCAAATGTCACTTTGCCAATTCCACAAGAACTGCCTTACCGAAAGGCTTCTTGAAGGGAAAGCTGTAACTCTGTGAGATGATTTCACAGAACACAAAGAAGTTTCTCAGAATGGTTCTTTCTCTTTGTTATCGGAGGATATTTCCTTTGGCCCTGAAGTCTTCAAACGGATCCGAAATATCTGATCTCAGATTCCAAAGAAATAAAGCTAGCAAAGAGATCCAAGAAATACAGATGTAACTCTGTGAGTGGAAGTCACACATCACACAGCAGTTTCTCAGAAAGCTTCTTTCCAGATTTCATCTGAGGATATTTCCTTTTCCACCGTAGCCCTCTATGGGCTTCCAAATATCACTTTGCCAATTCCACAAGAACTGTCTTAGCGAAAGGCTTGTTGTAACTCTGAAGGAAAAGCTGTAACTCTGTGAGATGATTTCACAGAACACAAAGAAGTTTCTCAGGAAGCTTCTTTCTCTTTGTTATCGGAGGATATTTCCTTTGGCCCTATAGTCTTCAAAGGGATCCGAAGAATCTCTTCTCAGATTCCACAGAAATAAGGCTAGCAAAGAGATCCACGAAATACAGATGTAACTCTGTGAGTGGAAGTCAAACATCACAGAGCAGTTTCTCAGAAAGCTTCTTTCCAGATTTCATCTGAGGATATTTCCTTTTTCACCATAGCCCTGTATCGGCTTCCAAATATCACTGTGCGAATTCCACAAGAACTGTCTTAGCGAAAGGCTTTCTGAGGGGAAAGCTGTAACTCTGAGAGATGATTTCACAGAACACAAAGAAGTTTCTCAGAAAGCTTTTTTCTCTTTGGTATCGGACTATATTTCCTTTGGCCCTGTAGTCTTCAAAGGGATGCGAAATATCTGTTCTCTGATTCCACAGAAATAAGGTTAGCAAAGAGATCCACGAAATACAGATGAAATTCTGTGAGTGCAAGTCACACATCACAGAGCAGTTTCTCAGAAAGCTTCATTCCAGATTTCATCTGAGGATATTTCCTTTTTCACCGTAGCCATCTATGGGATTTCAAATATCACTTTGCCAATTCCACAAGAATTGTCTTAGAGAAAGGCTTCTTGAGGGGAAAGCTGTAACTCTGTGAGATGATTTCACAGAACACAAAGAAGTTTCTCAGAAAGCTTCTTTCTCTTTGTTATCAGAGGATATTTCCTTTGGCTTTATAGTCTTCAAAGGGATCCGAAATATCTGTTCTCAGATTCCACAGAAATAAGGCTAGCAAAGAGATCCACGAAATACAGATGTAACTTTGTGAGTGCAAGTCACACATCACAGAGCAGTTTCTCAGAAAGCTTCTTTCCAGATTTCATCTGAGGATATTTCCTTTTTCACCATAGCCTTTTATGGGCTTCCAAATATCACTTTGCCATTTCCACAAGAACTGTCTTAGCGAAAGGCTTCTTGAGGGGAAATCTGTAAGTATATGAGATGATTTAACAGAACACAAAGAAGTTTCTCAGAAAGCTTCTTTCTCTTTGTTATCGGAGGATATTTCCTTTGGCCCTATAGTCTTCAAAGGGATCCGAAATATCTGTTCTCACATTCCACAGAAATAAAGCTAGCAAAGAGATCCACGACATACAGACTTAACTCTGTGAGTGGAAGTCACACATCACACAGCAGTTTCTCAGAAAGCTTCTTTCCAGATTTCATCTGAGGATATTTCCTTTTTCACCACAGCCCTCTATGGGCTTCCAAATATCACTTTGCCAATTCCACAAGAACTGCCTTACCGAAAGGCTTCTTGAAGTGAAAGCTGTAACTCTGTGAGATGATTTCACAGAACACAAAGAAGTCTCTCAGAAAGCTTCTTTCTCTTTGTTATCGGAGGATATTTCCTTTGGCCCTATAGTCTTCAAAGGGATCCGAAATATCTGTTCTCAGATTCCACAGAAATAAGGCTAGCAAAGAGATCCACGAAATACAGATGTAACTCTGTGAGTGGAAGTCACAAATCACAGAGCAGTTTCTCAGAAAGCTTCTTTCCAGATTTCATCCGAGGATATTTCCTTTTTCACCATAGCTCTCTCTGGGCTTCCAAATATCACTTCGCCAATTCCACAAGAACTGTCTTAGCGAAAGGCTTCTTGAAGGGAAAGCTGTAACTCTGTGAGATGATTTCACAGAACATAAAGAAGTTTCTCAGAAAGCTTCTTTCTCTTTGTTATCGTAGGATATTTCCTTTGGCCCTATAGTCTTCAAAGGGATCCGAAATATCTGTTCTCAGATTCCACAGAAATAAGGCTCTCAAAGAGATCCACGAAATACAGATGTAACTCTGTGAGTGGAAATCACACATCACAGAGCAGTTTCTCAGAAAGCTTCTTTCCAGATTTCTTCTGAGGATATTTCCTGTTTCACCATAGCCCTCTAAGTGCTTCCAAATATCACTTTGCCAATTCCACAAGAACTGTCCTAGCGAAAGGCTTCTTGAGGGGAAAGCTGTAACTCTGTGAGATGATTTCACAGAACACAAAGAAGTTTCTCAGAAGGCTTCTTTCTCTTTGTTATCGTAGGATATTTCCTTTGGCCCTATAGTCTTCAAAGGGATCCGAAATATCTGTTCTCAGATTCCACAGAAATAAGGCTAGCAAAGAGATCCACGAAATACAGATGTAACTCTGTGAGTGCAAGTCACACATCGCAGAGCAGTTTCTCAGAAAGCTTCTTTCCAGATTTCATCTGAGGATATTTCCTTTTTCACCACAGCCCTCTATGGGCTTCCAAATATCACTTTGCCAATTCCACAAGAACAGACTTACCGAAAGGTTTCTTGAAGGGAAAGCTGTAACTCTGTGAGAAGATTTCACAGAAACAAAGTAGTTTCTCAGAAAGCTTCTTTCTCTTTGTTATCGGAGGATATTTCCTTTGGCCCTATAGACATCAAAGGGATCCGAAATATCTGTTCTCAGATTCCACAGAAATAAGGCTAGCAAAGAGATCCACGAAATACAGATGTAACTCTGTGAGTGGAAGTCACACATCACAGAGCAGTTTCTCAGAAAGCTTCTTTCCAGATTTCATCTGAGGATATTTCCTTTTTCACCATAGCCCTCTATGGGCTTTCAAATATCACTTTGCCAATTCCACAAGAACTGTCTTAACGAAAGGCTTCTTGAGGGGAAAGCTGTAACTCTGTGAGATGATTTCACAGAACACAAAGAAGTTTCTCAGAAAGCTTCTTTCTCTTTGTTATCGGAGGATATTTCCTTTGGCCCTATAGTCTTCAAAGGGGTCCGAAATATCTGTTCTCAGATTCCACAGAAATAAGGCTAGCAAAGAGATCCACGAAATACAGATGTAACTCTGTGAGTGGAAGTCACACATCACAGAGCAGTTTCTCAGAAACTTCTTTCCAGATTTCATCTGAGGATATTTCCTTTTTCACCATAGCCCTCTATGGGCTTCCAAACATCACTTTGCCAATTCCACAAGAACTCTCTTAGAGAAAGGCTTCTTGAGGGGAAAGCTGTAACTCTGTGAGATGATTTCACAAAACACAAAGAAGTTTCTCAAAAAGCTTCTTTCTCTCTGTTGTCGGAGGATATTTCCTTTGGCCCTATAGACTTCAAAACGATGCGAAATATCTGTTCTCAGATTCCACAGAAATAAGGCTAGCAAAGAGATCCACGAAATACAGATGTAACTCTGTGAGTGTAAGTCCCACATCACAGAGCAGTTTCTCAGAAACTTCTTTCCAGATTTCATCTGAGGATATTTCCTATTTCACCATAGCCCTCTATGGGCTTCCAAATATCACTTTGCCAATTCCACAAGAACTGTCTTAGCGAAAGGCTTCTTGAGGGGAAAGCTGTAACTCTGTGAGATGATTTCACAGAACACAAAGAAGTTTCTCAGAGCTTCTTTCTTTTTGTTATCGGAGGATATTTCCTTTGGCCCTATAGTCTTCCAAGGGATCCGAAATATCTGTTCTCAGATTCCACAGAAATAAGGCTAGCAAAGAGATCCACGAAATACAGATGTAACTCTGTGAGGGCAAGTCACACATCACGGAGCAGTTTCTCAGAAAGCTTCTTAACAGATTTCATCTGAGGATATTTCCTGTTTCACCATAGCCCTCTATGGGCTTCCAAATATCACTTTGCCAATAACACAAGAACTGTCTTAGCGAAAGGCTCCTTGAGGGGAAGGCTGTAACTCTGTGAGATGATTTCACAGAACACAAAGAAGTTTCTCAGAAAGCTTCTTTCTCTTTGTTATCGTAGGATATTTCCTTTGGCCCTATAGTCTTCAAAGGGATCCGAAATATCTGTCATCAGATTCCACAGAAATAAGGCTAGCAAAGAGATCCACGAAATACAGATATAACTCTGTGAGTGCAAGTCACACATCACAGAGCAGTTTCTCAGAAAGCTTCTTTCCAGATTTCATCTGAGGATATTTCCTTTTTCACCATAGCCCTCAATGGGCTTCCAAATATCACTTTGCCAATTCCACAAGAACTGTCTTAGCGAAAGGCTTCTTGAGGGGAAAGCTGTAACTCTGTGAAATGATTTCACAGAACACAAAGAAGTTTCTCAGAAAGCTTCTTTCTCTTTGTTATCGGAGGATATTTCCTTTGGCCCTATAGTCTTCAAAGGGATCCGAAATATCTGTTCTCAGATTCCACAGAAATAAGGCTAGCAAAGAGATCCAGGAAATACAGATGTAACTCTGTGAGTTCAAGTCACACATCACAGAGCAGTTTCTCAGAAAGCTTCTTTCCAGATTTCATCTGCGGATATTTCCTATTTCACCATAGCCCTCTATGGGCTTCAAATGTCACTTTGCCAATTCCACAAGAACTGCCTTACCGAAAGGCTTCTTGAAGGGAAAGCTGTAACTCTGTGAGATGATTTCACAGAACACAAAGAAGTTTCTCAGAATGGTTCTTTCTCTTTGTTATCGGAGGATATTTCCTTTGGCCCTGAAGTCTTCAAACGGATCCGAAATATCTGATCTCAGATTCCAAAGAAATAAAGCTAGCAAAGAGATCCAAGAAATACAGATGTAACTCTGTGAGTGGAAGTCACACATCACACAGCAGTTTCTCAGAAAGCTTCTTTCCAGATTTCATCTGAGGATATTTCCTTTTCCACCATAGCCCTCTATGGGCTTCCAAATATCACTTTGCCAATTCCACAAGAACTGTCTTAGCGAAAGGCTTGTTGTAACTCTGAAGGAAAAGCTGTAACTCTGTGAGATGATTTCACAGAACACAAAGAAGTTTCTCAGGAAGCTTCTTTCTCTTTGTTATCGGAGGATATTTCCTTTGGCCCTATAGTCTTCAAAGGGATCCGAAGAATCTATTCTCAGATTCCACAGAAATAAGGCTAGCAAAGAGATCCACGAAATACAGATGTAACTCTGTGAGTGGAAGTCAAACATCACAGAGCAGTTTCTCAGAAAGCTTCTTTCCAGATTTCATCTGAGGATATTTCCTTTTTCACCATAGCCCTCTATGGGCTTCCAAATATCACTTTTCCAATTCCACAAGAGCTGTCTTAGCAAAAGGCTTCTTGAAGGCAAAGCTGTAACTCTGTGAGATGATTTCACAAAACACAAAGAAATTTCTTTAAAGCTTCTTTCTCTCTGTTATCCTAGGATATTTCCTTTGGCCCTATAGTCTTCAAAAGGATCCGAAATATCTGTTCTCAGATTCCACAGAAATAAGGCTAGCAAAGAGATCCATGAAATACAGATGTAACTCTGTGAGTGGAAGTCACAAATCACAGAGCAGTTTCTCAGAAAACTTCTTTCCAGATTTCATCTGAGGATATTTCCTTTTTCACCATAGCCCTCTATGGGTTTCCAAATATCACTTTGCCAATTCCACAAGAACTGTCCTAGCGAAAGGCTTCTTGAGGGGAAAGCTGTAACTCTCTGAGAAGATTTCACAGAACACAAAGAAGTTTCTCAGAAAGCTTCTTTCTCTCTCTTATCGGAGGATATTTCCTTTGGCCCTATACTCTTCAAAGGTATCCGAAATATCTGTTCTCAGATTCCAAAAAGTTAGGCTAGCAAAGAGATCCACGAAATACAGATGTAACTCTGTAAGATGAAATAACAGATCACTAAGCAGTTTCTCAGAAAGCTTCTTTCCAGATTTCATCTGAGGATATTTCCTTTTTCATCATAGCCCTCTATGGGCTTCCAAATATCACTTTGCCAATTCCACAAGAACTGTCTTAGCGAAAGGCTTCTTGAGGGGAAAGCTGTAAGTCTGTGAGATGATTTCACAGAACACAAAGAAGTTTCTCAAAAAGCTTCCTTCTCTCTGTTATCGGAGGATATTTCCTTTGGCCCTATAGTCTTCAAAGTGATCCGAAATATCTGTTCTCAGATTCCACAGAAATAAGTCTAGCAAAGAGATCCACGAAATACAGATGTAACTCTGTGAGTGGAAGTCACACATCACAGAGCAGTTTCTCAGAAATCTTTTTTCCAGATTTCATCTGAGGATATTTCCTTTTTCACCATATCCCTGTATGGGCTTCTCAATATCACTTTGCCAATTTCACAAGAACTGCCTTCCTGAAAGGCTTCTTGAAGGGAAAGCTGTAACTCTGTGAGATGATTTCACAGAACACAAAGAAGTTTCTCAGAAAGCTTCTTTCTCTTTGTTATCGGAGGATATTTCCTTTGTCCCTATAGTCTTCAAAGGGATTCTAAATATCTGTTCTCAGATTCCTCCAAAATAAGGCTAGCAAAGAGATCCACGAAATACAGATGTAACTCGGTGAGTGCAAGTCACACATCACAGAGCAGTTTCTCAGAAAGCTTCTTTCCAGATTTCATCTGAGGATATTTCCTTTTTCACCATAGCCCTCTGTGGGCTTCCAAGTATCACTTTGCCAATTCCACAAGAATTGTCACAGCGAAAGGCTTCTTGAGGGGAAAGCTGTAACTCTGTGAGATGATTTCACAGAACACAAAGAAGTTTCTCAGAAAGCTTTTTTCTCTTTGTTATTGGAGGATATTTCCTTTGGCCCTATAGTCTTCAAAGGGATGCGAAATATCTGTTCTCAGATTCCACAGAAATAAGGCTAGCAAAGAGATCCACGAAATACAGATGTAACTCTGTGAGTGCAAGTCACACATCACACAGCCGTTTCTCAGAAAGCTTCTTTCCAGATTTCATCAGAGGATATTTCCTTTTTCACCATAGCCCTCTATGGGCTTCCAAATATCACTTTGCCAATTCCACAAGAACTGTCTTAGCGAAAGGCTTATTGAGGGGAAAAGTGTAACTCTGTGAGATGATTTCACAGAACACAAAGAAGTTTCTCAGAAAGCTTCTTTCTCTTTGTTATCGGAGGATATTTCCTTTGTCCGTATAGTCTTCAAAGGGATCCGAAATATCTGTTCTCAGATTCCAGAGAAATAAGGCTCTCAAAGAGATCCACGAAATACAGATGTAACTCTGTCAGTGGAAGTCACACATCACAGAGCAGTTTCTCAGAAAGCTTCTTTCCAGATTTCTTCTGAGGATATTTCCTGTTTCACCATAGCCCTCTATGTGCTTCCAAATATCACTTTGCCAATTCCACAAGAACCGTCCTAGCGAAAGGCTTCTTGAGGTGAAAGCTGTATCTCTGTGAGATGATTTCACAAAACACAAAGAAGTTTCTCAAAAAGCTTCTTTCTCTCTGTTATCGGAAGATATTTCTTTGGCCCTATAGTCTTTAAAAGGATCCGAAATATCTGTTCTCAGATTCCACAGAAATAAGGCTAGCAAAGAGATCCACGAAATACAGATGTAACTCTGTGAGTGGAAGTCACACATCACAGAACAGTTTCTCAGAAAGCTTCTTTCCAGATTTCATCTGAGGATATTTCCTTTTTCACCATAGCCCTCTATGGGCTTCCAAATATCACTTTTCCAATTCCACAAGAACTGTCTTAACAAAAGGCTTCTTGAAGGCAAAGCTGTAACTCTGTGAGATGATTTCACAAAACACAAAGAAATTTCTTTAAAAGCTTCTTTCTCTCTGTTATCCTAGGATATTACCTTTGGCCCTATAGTCTTCAAAAGGATCCGAAATATCTGTTCTCAGATTCCACAGATATAAGGCTAGCAAAGAGATCCACGAAATACAGATGTAACTCTGTGAGTGTAAGTCCCGCATCACAGAGAAGTTTCTCAGAAAGCTTCTTTCCAGTTTTCATCTGAGGATATTTCCTTTTTCACCATAGCCCTCAATGGGCTTCCAAATATCACTTTGCCAATTCCACAAGAAGTGTCATAGCGAAAGGCTCCTTGAGGGGAAAGCTGTAACTCTGTGAGAAGATTTCACAGAACCCAAAGAAGTTTCTCAGAAAGCTTCTTTCTCTCTGTCATCGGAGGATATTTCCTTTGGCCCTGTACTCTTCAAAGGTATCCGAAATATCTGTTTTCAGATTCCAAAAAATTAGGCTAGCAAAGAGATCCACGAAATACGGATGTAACTCTGTAAGATGAAATAACAGAACACTAAGCAGTTTCTCAGAAAGCTTCTTTCCAGATTTCATCTGAGGATATTTCCTTTTTCACCATAGCCCTCTATGGGCTTCCAAATATCACTTTGCCAATTTCACAAGAACTGCCTTACTGAAAGGCTACTTGAAGGGAATGCTGTAACTCTGTGAGATGATTTCACAGAACACAAAGAAGTTTCTCAGAAAGCTTCTTTCTCTTTGTTATCGGAGGATATTTCCTTTGTCCCTATAGTCTTCAAAGGGATTCTAAATATCTGTTCTCAGATTCCTCCAAAATAAGGCTAGCAAAGAGATCCACGAAATACAGATGTAACACTGTGAGTGGACTTCAAACATCACAGAGCAGTTTCTCAGAAAGCTTCTTTCCAGATTTCATCTGAGGATATTTCCTTTTTCACCAAAGCCCTCTATGGGCTTCCAAATATCACTTTGCCAATTCCACAAGAACTGCCTTACCGAAAGGCTTCTTGAAGGGAAAGCTGTAACTCTGTGAGATGATTTCACAGAACACAAAGAAGTTTCTCAGAATGGTTCTTTCTCTTTGTTATTGGAGGATATTTCCTTTGGCCCTAAAGTCTTCAAACGGATCCGAAATATCTGTTCTCAGATTCCACAGAAATAAGGCTAGCAAAGAGATCCAAGAAATACAGATGTAACTCTGTGAGTGGAAGTCACACATCACACAGCAGTTTCTCAGAAAGCTTCTTTCCAGATTTCATCTGAGGATATTTCCTTTTTCACCGTAGCCCTCTGTGGGCTTCCAAGTATCACTTTGCCAATTCCACAAGAATTGTCACAGCGAAAGGCTTCTTGAGGGGAAAGCTGTAACTCTGTGAGATGATTTCACAGAACACAAAGAAGTTTCTCAGAAAGCATTTTTCTCTTTGTTGTTGGAGGATATTTCCTTTGGCCCTATAGTCTTCAAAGGGATGCGAAATATCTGTTCTCAGATTCCACAGAAATAAGGCTAGCAAAGAGATCCACGAAATACAGATGTAACTCTGTGAGTGCAAGTCACACATCACAGAGCAGTTGCTCAGAAAGCTTCTTTCCAGATGTCATCTGAGGATATTTCCTTTTTCACCATAGCCCTCTAGGGGGTTCCAAATATCACTTTGCCAATTCCACAAGAAGTGTCATAGCGAAAGGCTCCTTGAGGGGAAAGCTGTAACTCTGTGAGATGATTTCACAGAACACAAAGAAGTTTCTCAGAAAGCTTCTTTCTCTTTGTTATCGGAGGATATTTCCTTTGGCCCTATAGTCTTCAAAGGGATCCGAAATATCTGTTCTCAGATTCCACAGAAATAAGGCTAGCAAAGAGATCCACGAAATACAGATGTAACTCTGTGAGTGGAAGTCACACATCACAGAGCAGTTTCTCAGAAAGCTTCTTTCCAGATTTCATCTGAGGATATTTCCATTTTCACCATAGCCCTCTATGGGATTCCAAATATCACTTTGCCAATTCCACAAGAACTGTCTTAGCGAAAGGCTGCTTGAGGGGAAAGCTGTAACTCTGTGAGATGATTTCACAGAACACAAAGAAGTTTCTCAGAAAGCTTCTTTCACTTTTTTATCAGAGGATATTTCCTTTGGCTCTATAGTCTTCAAAGGGATCCGAAATATCTGTTCTAAGATTCCACAGAAATAAGGCTAGCAAAGAGATCCACGAAATACAGATGTAACTCAGTGAGTGCAAGTCACACATCACAGAGCAGTTTCTCAGAAAGCTTCTTTCCAGATTTCATCTGAGGATATTTCCTTTTCACCATAGCCCTCTAGGGGCTTCCAAATATCACTTTGCAAATTCCACAAGAGCAGCCTTACCGAAAGGCTTCTTGAAGGCAAAGCTGTAACTCTGTGAGATGATTTCACAGAACACAAAGAAGTTTCTCAGAAAGCTTCTTTCTCTTTGTTATCGGAGGATATTTCCTTTGACCCTATAGTCTTCAAAGGGTTCCGAAATATCTGTTCTCAGATTCCACAGAAATAAGGCTAGCAAAGAGATCCACGAAATACAGATGTAACTCTGTGAGTGGAAGTCACACATCACAGAGTAGTTTCTCAGAAACCTTCTTTCCGGATGTCATCTAAGGATATTTCCTTTTTCACCATAGCCCTCTATGGGCTTCCAAATATCACTTTGCCAATTCCACAAGAACTGTCTTAGGGAAAGGCTTCTTGAGGGTAAAGCTGTAACTCTGTGAGATGATTTCACAAAACACAAAGAAGTTTCTCAAAAAGCTTCTTTCTCTCTGTTATCGGAAGATATTTCTTTGGCCCTATAGTCTTTAAAAGGATCCGAAATATCTGTTCTCAGATTCCACAGAAATAAGGCTAGCAAAGAGATCCACGAAATACAGATGTAACTCTGTGAGTGCAAGTCCCACATCACAGAGCAGTTTCTCAGAAAGCTTCTTTCCAGATTTCATCTGAGGATATTTCCTTTTTCACCATAGCCCTCTATGGGCTTCCAAATATCACTTTGACAATTCCACAAGAACTGTCGTAGCGAAAGGCTCCTTGAGAGGAAAGCTGTAACTCTGTGAGAAGATTTCACAGAACACAAAGAAGTTTCTCAGAAAGCTTCTTTCTCTTTGTTATCGGAGGATATTTCCTTTGGCCCTAGAGTCTTCAAAGGGATCCGAAATATCTGTTCTCAGATTCCACAGAAATAAGGCTAGCAAAGAGATCCACCAAATACAGATGTAACTCTGTGAGTGGAAGTCACACATCACAGAACAGTTTCTCAGAAAGCTTCTTTCCAGATTTCATCTGAGGATATTTCCTTTTTCACCATAGCCCTCTATGGGCTTCCAAATATCACTTTGCCAATTCCACAAGAACTGTCTTAGCAAAAGGCTTCTTGAAGGCAAAGCTGTAACTCTGTGAGATGATTTCACAAAACACAAAGAAATTTCTTTAAAAGCTTCTTTCTCTCTGTTATCCTAGGATATTTCCTTTGGCCCTATAGTCCTCAAAAGGATCCGAAATATCTGTTCTCAGATTCCACAGATATAAGGCTAGCAAAGAGATCCACGAAATACAGATGTAACTCTGTGAGTGTAAGTCCCGCATCACAGAGAAGTTTCTCAGAAAGCTTCTTTCCAGATTTTATCTGAGGATATTTCCTTTTTCACCATAGCCCTCTATGGGCTTCCAAATATCACTCTGCCAATTCCACAGGAATTGTCTTAGCGAAAGGCTTCTTGAGGGGAAAGCTGTAACTCTCTGAGATGATTTCACAGAACACAAAGAAGTTTCTCAGAAAGCTTCTTTCTCTTTGTTATCGGAGGATATTTCCTTTGGCCCTATAGTCTTCAAAGGGATAAGAAATATCTGTTCTCAGATTCCTCAGAAATAAGGCTAGCAAAGAGATCCACGAAATACAGATGTAACTCTGTGAGTGCAAGTCACACATCACATTGCAGTTTCTCAGAAAGCTTCTTTCCAGATTTCATCTGAGGATATTTCCTTTTTCACCATAGCCCTCAATGGGCTTCCAAATATCACTTTGCCAATTCCACAAAAACTGTCTTAGCGAAAGGCTTCTTGAGGGGAAAGCTGTAACTCTGTGAAATGATTTCACAGAACACAAAGAAGTTTCTCAGAAAGCTTCCTTCTCTTTGTTATCGGAGGATATTTCCTTTGGCCCTATAGTCTTCAAAGGGATCAGAAATATGTGTTCTCAGATTCCTCAGAAATAAGGCGAGCAAAGAGATCCACGAAATACAGATTTAACTCTGTGAGTGCAAGTCACACATCCCAGAGCAGTTTCTCAGAAAGCTTCTTTCCAGATTTCATCTGAGGATATTTCCTATTTCACCATAGCCCTCTATGGGCTTCAAATGTCACTTTACCAATTCCACAAGAACTGCCTTACCGAAAGGCTTCTTGAAGGGAAAGCTGTAACTCTGTGAGATGATTTCACAGAACACAAAGAAGTTTCTCAGAATGGTTCTTTCTCTTTGTTATCGGAGGATATTTCCTTTGGCCCTAAAGTCTTCAAACGGATCCGAAATATCTGTTCTCAGATTCCAAAGAAATAAAGCTAGCAAAGAGATCCAAGAAATACAGATGTAACTCTGTGAGTGGAAGTCACCCATCACACAGCAGTTTCTCAGAAAGCTTCTTTCCAGATTTCATCTGAGGATATTTCCTTTTTCACCGTAGCCCTCTATGGGCTTCCAAATATCACTTTGCCAATTCCACAAGAACTGTCTTAGCGAAAGTCTTCTTGTGGGGAAAGCTGTAACTCTGTGAGATGATTTCACAGAACACAAAGAAGTTTCTCAGAAAGCTTCTTTCTCTTTGTTATCGGAGGATATTTCCTTTGGCCCTATAGTCTTCAAAGGGATCCGAAAAATCTCTTCTCAGATTCCACAGAAATAAGGCTAGCAAAGAGATCCACGAAATACAGATGTAACTCTGTGAGTGGAAGTCAAACATCACAGAGCAGTTTCTCAGAAAGCTTCTTTCCAGATTTCATCTGAGGATATTTCCTTTTTCACCATAGCCCTCTATGGGCTTCCAAATATCACTGTGCGAATTCCACAAGAACTGTCTTAGCGAAAGGCTTTCTGAGGGGAAAGCTGTAACTCTGAGAGATGATTTCACAGAACACAAAGAAGTTTCTCAGAAAGCTTTTTTCTCTTTGTTATCGGACTATATTTCCTTTGGCCCTATAGTCTTCAAAGGGATGCGAAATATCTATTCTCAGATTCCACAGAAATAAGGCTAGCAAAGAGATCCACGAAATACAGATGTAATTCTGTGAGTGCAAGTCACACATCACAGAGCAGTTTCTCTGAAAGCTTCATTTCAGATTTCATCTGAGGATATTTCCTTTTTCACCGTAGCCCTCTATGGGATTCCAAATATCACTTTGCCAATTCCACAAGAATTGTCTTAGAGAAAGGCTTCTTGAGGGGAAAGCTGTAACTCTGTGAGATGATTTCACAGAACACAAAGAAGTTTCTCAGAAAGCTTCTTTCTCTTTGTTATCGGAGGATATTTCCTTTGGCCTTATAGTCTTCAAAGGGATCCGAAATATCTGTTCTCAGATTCCACAGAAATAAGCCTAACAAAGAGATCCACGAAATACAGATTTAACTCTGTGAGTGCAAGTCACACATCACAGAGCAGTTTCTCAGAAAGCTTCTTTCCAGATTTCATCTGAGGATATTTCCTTTTTCACCATAGCCTTTTATGGGCTTCCAAATATCACTTTGCCATTTCCACAAGAACTGTCTTAGCGAAAGTCTTCTTGAAGGGAAAGCTGTAACTCTGTGAGATGATTTCACAGAACACAAAGAAGTTTCTCAGAATGCTTCTTTCTCTTTATTATCGGAGGATAATTCCTTTGGGCCTATAGTCTTCAACGGGATCCGAAATATCTGTTCTCAGATTCCAGATAAATAAGGCTAGCAAAGAGATCCACGAAATACAGATGTAACTCTGTGATATGAAATAACAGAACACTAAGCACTTTCTCAGAAAGCTTCTTTCCAGATTTCATCTGAGGATATTTCCTTTTTCACCATAGCCCTCCATGGGCTTCCAAATATCACTTTGCCAATTCCACAAGAACTGTCTTAGCGAAAGGCTTCTTGAGGGGAAAGCTGTAACTCTGTGAGATGATTTCACAGAACACAAAGAAGTTTCTCAGAAAGCTTCTTTCTCTTTGTTATCGGAGGATATTTCCTTTGGCCCTACAGTCTTCAAAGGGATCCGAAATATCTGTTCTCAGATTCCACAAAATAAGGCTAGCAAAGAGATCCACGAAATACAGATGTAACTCTGTGAGGTGAAGTAACAGAACACTAAGCAGTTTCTCAGAAAGCTTCTTTCCAGATTTCATCAGAGGATATTTCCTTTTTCACCATACCCCTCTATGGGCTTCCAAATATCACTTTGCCAATTCCACAAGAACTGTCTTAGCGAAAGGCTTCTTGAAGGGAAAGCTGTAACTCTGTGAGATGATTTCACAGAACACAAAGAAGTTTCTCAGAAAGCTTCTTTCTCTTTGTTATCGGAGGATATTTCCATTTGCTCTATAGTCTTCAAAAGGATCCGAAATATCTGTTCTCAGATTCCACAGAAATAAGGCTAGCAAAGAGATCCACGTAATACACAGATGTTACTCTGTGAGTGAAATTCACACATCACAGAGCGTTTTCTCAGAAAGCTTCTTTCCAGATTTCATCTGAGGATATTTCCTTTTTCACCATAGCCCTATATGGGCTTCCAAATATCACTTTGCCAATTCCACGACAATTGTCTTAGCGAAAGGCTTCTTGAAGGGAAAGCTGTAACTCTGTGAGATGATTTCACAGAACACAAAGAAGTTTCTCAGAATGCTTCTTTCTCTTTATTATCGGAGGATAATTCCTCTGGGCCTATAGTCTTCAACGGGATCCGAAATATCTGTTCTCAGATTCCAGATAAATAAGGCTAGCAAAGAGATCCACGAAATACAGATGTAACTCTGTGAGTGTAAGTCACACATCACACAGCAGTATCTCAGAGAGCTTCTTTCCAGATTTCATCTGAGGATATTTCCTTTTTCACCATAGCCCTCTATGGGATTCCAAATATCACTTTGCCAATTCAACAAGAACTGTCTTAGCGAAAGTCTTCTTGAGGGGAAAGCTGTAACTCTGTGAGATGATTTCACAGAACACAAAGAAGTTTCTCAGAAAGCTTCTTTCCAGTTTTCATTTGAGGATATTTCCTTTTTCATCATAGCCCTCTATGGGCTTCCAAATATCACTTTAAAAATTGCACAAGAACTGTCTTAGCGAAAGGCTTATTGAGGGGAAAGCTTTGTCTCTGTGAGGTGACTTCACAGAACACAAAGAAGTTTCTCAGAAAGCTTCTTTCTCTTTGTTTTCGGCGGATATTTCCTTGGCTCTATAGTCTTCAAAGGGATCCGAAATATCTGTTCTCAGATTCCACAAAAATAAGGCTAGCAAAGAGATCCACGAAATACAGACGTAACTCTGTGAATGCAAGGCACACATCAGAGAGCAGTTTCTCAGAAAGCTTCTTTCCAGATTTCATCTGAGGATATTTCCTTTTTCACCATAGCCCTCTAAGGGCTTCCAAATATCACTTTTCAAATTCCACAAGAACTGCGTTACCGAAAGGCTTCTTGAAGGGAACGCTGTAACTCTGTGAGATGACTTCACAGAACACAAAAAAGTTTCTCATAAAGCTTCTTTCTCTTTGTTATCGGAGGATATTTCCTTTGGCCCTATAGTCTTCAAAGGGATCCGAAATATCTGTTCTCAGATTCCACAGAAATAAGGCTAGCAAAGAGATCCATGAAATACAGATGTAACACTGAGAGTTGAAGTCACACATCACAGAGCAGTTTCTCAGAAAGCTTCTTTCCAGATTTCATTGAGGATATTTCCTTTTTCACCATAGCCCTCTATGGGCTTCCAAATATCACTTTGCCAGTTCCACAAGAACTGCCTTACCGAAAGGCTTCTTGAAGGGAAAGCTGTAACTCTGTGAGATGATTTCACAGAACACAAAAAGTTTCTCAGAAAGCTTCTTTCTCTTTGCTATCGGAGGATATTTCCTTTGGCCCTATAGTCTTCAAAGGGATCCGAAATATCTGTTCTCAGAATCCACAGAAATAAGGCTAGCAAAGAGATCCACGAAATACAGATTTAAATCTGTGAGATGAATTTACAGAACACTAAGCAGTTTCTCAGAAAGCTTCTTTCCAGATTTCATGTGAGGATATTTCCTTTTTCACCGTAGCCCTCTAAGGGCTTCCAAGTATCACTTTACCAATACCACAAGAACTGTCTTAGCGAAAGGCTTCTTGAGGGGAAAGCTGTACTCTGTGAGATGATTTCACAGAACACAAAGAAGTTTCTCAGAAAGCTTCTTTCTGTTTGTTATCGGAGGATATTTCCTTTGGCCCTATATTCTTCAAAGGGATCCGAAATATCTGTTCTCAGATTCCACAGAAATAACGCTAGCAAAGAGATCCACGAAATACAGATGTAACTCTGTGAGTGGAAGTCACACATCACAGAGCAGTTTCTCAGAAAGCTTCTTTCGAGATTTCATCTGAGGATATTTCCTTTTTCACCATAGCCCTCTATGGGCTTCCAAATATCACATTGCCAATTCCACAAGAACTGTCTTAGCGAAAGGCTTCTTGAGGGGAAAGCTGTAACTCTGTGAGATGATTTCACAGAACACAAAGAAGTTTCTCAGAAAGCTTCTTTCTCTTTGTTAAAGGAGGATATTTCCTTTGGCCCTGTAGTCTTCAAAGGGATCCGAAATATCTGTTCTCAGATTCCACAGAAATAAGGCTAGCAAAGAGATCCAAGAAATACAGATGTAACTCTGTGAGTGTAAGTCGCACATCACAGAGCATTTTCTCAAGAAGCTTCTTTCCAGATTTCATCTGAGGATATTTCCTTTTTCACCATAGCCCTCTATGGGCTTCCAAATATCACTTTGCCAATTCCAAAAGAACTGTATTAGCGAAAGCCTTCTTGAGAGGAAAGCTGTATCTCTGTGAGATGATTTCACAGAACACAAAGAAGTTTCTCAGAAAGCTTATTTGTCTTTGTTATCGGAGGATTTTTCCTTTGGTCCTATAGTCTTCAAAGGGATCCGAAATATCTGTTCTCAGATTCCACAGAAATAAGGCTAGCAAAGAGATCCACGAAATACAGAAATAACTCTGTGAGTGGAAGTCACACATCACAGAGCAGTTTCTCAGAAATCTTCTTTCCAGATTTCATCTGTGGATATTTCCTTTTTCACCCTAGCCCTCTATGGCCTTCGAAATATCACTTTTCCAATTCCACAAGAATTGTCTTAGCGAAAGGCTTCTTGAGGGGAATGCTGTAACTCTGTGAGATGATTTGACAGAACACAAAGAAGTTTCTCAGAAAGCTTATTTCTCTTTGTTATCGGAGGATATTTCCTTTGACCCTATAGTCTTCAAAGGGATCCGAAATATCTGTTCTCAGATTCCACAGAAATAAGGCTAGCAAAGAGATCCACGAAATACAGAAATAACTCTGTGAGTGGAAGTCACATATCACAGAGCAGTTTCTCAGAAAGCTTCTTTCCAGATTTCATTGAGGATATTTCCTTTTTCACCATAGCCCTCTATGGGCTTGGAAATATCACTTTGCCAGTTCCACAAGAACTGCCTTACCGTAAGGATTCTTGAAGGGAAAGCGGTAACTCTGTGAGATGATTTCACAGAACACAAAGAAGTTTCTCAGAAAGCTTCTTTCTCTTTGCTATCAGAGGATATTTCCCTTGGCCCTATAGTCTTCAAAGGGATCCGAAATATCTGTTCTCAGATTCCACAGAAATAAGGCTAGCAAAGAGATACACGAAATACAGATGTAACTCTGTGAGTGGAAGTCACACATCACAGAGCAGTTTCCCAGAAAGCTTCTTTCCAGATTTCATCTGAGGATATTTCCTTTTTCAACATAGCCCTCTATGGGCTTCCAAATATCACTTTGCCAAATGCACAAGAACTGTCTTAGCGAAAGGCTTCTTGAGAGGAAAGCTGTAACTCTGTGAGGTGATTTCACAGAACACAAAGAAGTTTCTCAGAAAGCTTCTTTCTCTTTGTTATCGGAGGATATTTCCTTTGGCCCTATAGTCTTCAATGGGATCCGAAATATCTGCTCTCAGATTCCACAGAAATAAGGCTAGCAAAGAGATCCACGAAATACAGATGTAACTCTGTGAGTGCAAGTCACACATCACAGAGCAGTTTCTCAGCAAGCTTCTTTCGAGATTTCATCTGAGGATATTTCCTTTTTCACCATAGCCCTCTATGAGCTTCCAAATATCACTTTGCCAAATCCACAAGAACTGTCTTAGCGAAAGGCTTCTTGAGGGGAAAGCTGTAACTCTGTGAGATGATTTCACAGAACACAAAGAAGTTTCTCAGAAAGCTTCTTTCTCTTTGTTAAAGGAGGATATTTCCTTTGGCCCTATAGTCTTCAAAGGGATCCGAAATATCTGTTCTCAGATTCCACAGAAATAAGGCTAGCAACGAGATCCAAGAAATACAGATGTAACTCTGTGAGTGTAAGTCGCACATCACAGAGCATTTTCTCAAGAAGCTTCTCTCCAGATTTCATCTGAGGATATTTCCTTTTTCACCATAGCCCTGTATGGGCTTCCAAATATCACTTTGCCAATTACACAAGAACTGCGTTACCGAAAGGCTTCTTGAAGGGAAAGCTGTAACTCTGTGAGAAGATTTCACAGAACACAAAGAAGTTTCTGAGAAAGCTTCTTTCTCTTTGTTATCGGAGGATATTTCCTTTGGCCCTATAGTCTTCAAAGGGATCCGAAATATCTGTTCTCAGATTCCAGAGAAATAAGGCTAGCAAAGAGATCCATGAAATACAGATGTAACACTGAGAGTTGAAGTCACACATCACAGAGCAGTTTCTCCTAAAGCTTCTTTCCAGATTTCATTGAGGTTATTTTCTTTTTCACCATAGCCCTCTACGGGCTTCCAAATACCACTTTGCCAATTCCACAAGAACTGCCTTACCGAAAGGCTTCTTGAAGGGAAAGCTGTAACTCTGTGAGATGATTTCACAGAACACAAAGAAGTTTCTCAGAAAGCTTCTTTCTCTTTGCTATCGGAGGATATTTCCTTTGGCCCTATAGTCTACAAAGGGATCCGAAATATCTGTTCTCAGAATCCACAGAAATAAGGCTAGCAAAGAGATCCACGAAATACAGATGTTACTCTGTGAGATGAATTAACAGAACACTAAGCAGTTTCTCAGAAAGCTTCTTTCCAGATTTCATCTGAGGATATTTCCTTTTTCACCATAGCCCTCTATGGGCTTCCAAGTATCACTTTACCAATTCCACAAGAACTGTCTTAGCGAAAGGTTTCTTGAGGGGAAAGCTGTAACTCTGTGAGATGATTTCACAGAACACAAAGAAGTATCTCAGAAAGCTTCTTTCTCTTTGTTTTCGGAGGATATTTCCTTTGGCCCTATAGTCTTCAAAGGGCTCCGAAATATCTTTTCTCAGATTCCACAGAAATAAGGCTAGCAAAGAGATCCACGAAATACAGATGTAACTCTGTGAGTGCAAGTCACACATCACAGAGCAGTTTCTCAGAAAGCTTCTTTCCAGGTTTAATCAGAGGATATTTCCTTTTCACCATAGCCCTCTATGTGCTTCCAAATATCACTTTTCGAATTCCACAAGAACTGACTTACCGAAAGGCTTCTTGAAGGGACAGCTGTAACTCTGTGAGATGATTTCACAGAACACAAAGAAGTTTCTCAGAAAGCTTCTTTCTGTTTCTTATCGGAGGATATTTCCTTTGGCCCTATAGTCTTCAAAGGGATCCGAAATATCTGTTCTGAGATTCCACAGAAATAAGGCTAGCAAAGAGATCCACGAAATACTGATGTAACTCTGTGAGATGAATTAACAGAACACTAAGCAGTTTCTCAGAAAGCTTCTTTCCAGATTTCATCCGAGGATATTTCCGTCTTCACCATAGCCCTCTAGGGGCTTCCAAATATCACTTTGCCAATTCCACAAGAACTGTCTTAGCGAAAGGCTTCTTGAGGCTAAAGCTGTAACTCTGTGAGATGATTTCACAGAACACCAAGAGGTTTCTTAGAAAACTTCTTTCTCTTTGTTATCTGAGGATATTGCCTTTGGCCCTATAGTCTTCAAAGGGATCCGAAATATCTGTTCTCAGATTCCACAGAAATAAGGCTAGCAAAGAGTTCCACGAAATACAGATGTAACTCTGTGAGTGCAAGTCACACATCACAGAGCAGATTCTCAGAAAGCTTCTTTCCAGATTTCATCTGAGGATATTTCCTTTTTCACCGTAGCCCTCTTAGGGCTTCCAAATATCGCTTATCCAATTCCAAAAGAACTGTCTTAGCGAAAGGCTTCTTGAGGGGAAAGCTGTAACTCTGTGACATGATTTCACAGAACACAAAGAAGTTTCTCAGAAAGCTTCTTTCTCTTTGTTATCGGAGTATATTTCCTTTGGCCCTATAGTCTTCAAAGGGATCCGAAATATCTGTTCTCAGATTCCACAGAAATAAGGCTAGCAAAGAGATCCACGAAATACAGATGTAACTCTGGGAGTGCAAGTCACACATCACAGAGCAGTTTCTCAGAAAGCTTCTTTCCAGATTTCATCTGATTATATTTCCTTTTTCACCATAGTCCTCTATGGGCTTCCAAATATCACATTGCCGATTCCACAAGAACTGTCTTAGCGAAAGGCTTCTTGAGGGGAAAGCTGTAACTCTGTGAGATGATTTCACAGAACACAAAGAGGTTTGTCAGAAAGCTTCTTTCTCTTTGCTATCGGAGGATATTTCCTTTGGCCCTATAGTCTTCAAAGGGATCCGAAATATCTGTTCTCAGATTCCACATAAATAAGGCTAGCAAAGAGATCCACGAAATACAGATGTAACTCTGTGAGTGCAAGTCACACATCACACAGCAATTTCTCAAAATCTTCTTTCCAGATTTCATCTGAGGATATTTCCTTTTTCACCATAGCCCTCTAGCGGCTTCCAAATATCACTTTGCCAATTCCACATGAATGGTCTTAGCGAAAGGCTTCTTGAGGGAAAAGCTGTAACTCTGTGACATGATTTCACAGAACACAAAGAAGTTTCTCAGAAAGCTTCTTTCTCTTTGTTAACGGAGGATATTTCCTTTGGCCCTATAGTCTTCAAAGGGATCCGAAATATCTGTTCTCAGATTCCACAGAAATAAGGCTAGCAAAGAGATCCACGAAATACAGATGTAACTCTGTGAGTGGAAGTCACACATCACAGAGCAGTTTCTCAGAAAGCTTCCTTCCAGATTTCATATGAGGATATTTGCCTTTTCCACCATAGCCCTCTATGGGCTTTCAAGTATCACTTTTCCAATTCCACAAGAACTGCCTTACCGAAAGTCTTCTTGAGGGGAAAGCTGTAACTCTGTGAGATGATTTCACAGAACACAAAAAAGTTTCTCAGAAAACTTCTTTCTCTTTGTTATCGGAGGATATTTCCTCTGGCCCTATAGTCTTCAAAGGGATCCGAAATATCTGTTCTCAGTTTCCACAGAAATAAGGCTAGCAAAGAGATCCACGAAATACAGATGTACCTCTGTGAGTGGAAGTCACACATCACAGAGCAGTTACTCAGAAAACTTCTTTCCAGATTTCGTCTGAGGATATTTCCTTTTTCACCGTAGCCCTCTAAGGGCTTCCAAATATCACTTGGCCAATACCATAAGAACTGTCTTATCGAAAGGCTTCTTGAGGGGAAAGCTGTAACTCTGTGAGATGATTTCACAGAACATAAAGAAGTTTCTCAGAAAGCTTCTTTCTCTTTGTTATCGTAGGATATTTCTTTGGGCCTATACTCTTCAAAGGGATCCGAAATATCTGTTCTCAGATTCCACAGAAATAAGGCTAGCAAAAAGATCCACGAAATACTGATGTAACTCTGTGAGATGAATTAACAGAACACTAAGCAGTTTCTCAGAAAGCTTCTTTCCAGATTTCATCTGAGGATATTTCCTTTTTCACCATAGCCCTCTAAGGGCTTCCAAATATCACTTTGCCAATTCCACAAGAACTGTCTTATCGAAAGGATTCTTGAGGGGAAAGCTCTAACTCTGTGAGATGAATTCACAGAACACAAAGAAGTTTCATAGAAAACTTCTTTCTCTTTGTTATCGGAGGATATTTCCTTTGGCCCTATAGTCTTCAAAGGGATCCGAAAAATCTGTTCTCAGATTCCACAGAAATATGGCTAGCAAAGAGAACCACGAAATACAGATGTAACTCTGTGAGTGCAAGTCACACATCAGAGCAGTTTCTCAGAAAGCTTCTTTCCATATTTCATCTGAGGATATTTCCTTTTTCACCGTAGCCCTCTATGGGCTTCCAAATATCACTTTGCCAATTCAACAAGAATTGTCTTAGCGAAAGGCTTCTTGAGCGGAAAGCTGTAACTCTGTGAGATGATTTCACAGAACACAAAGAAGTTTCTCAGAAAGCTTCTTTCTCTTTGTTATCGGAGGATATTTCCTTTGGCCCTATAGTCTTCAAAGGGATCCGAAATATCTGTTCTCAGATTCCACAGAAATAAGGCTAGCAAAGAGATCCACGAAATACATATGTAACTCTTTGAGTGCAAGTCACGCATCACAGAGCAGTTTCTCAGAAAGCTTCTTTCCAGATTTCATCTGAGGATATTTCCTTTCCCACCATAGTCCTCTATGGGCTTCCAAATTTCACTTTGCCAATTCCACAAGAACTGTCTTAGCGAAAGGCTTCTTGAGGGGAAAGCTGTAACTCTTTGAGATGATTTCACAGAACACAAAGAAGTTTCTCAGAAAGCTTCTTTGTCTTTGTTATCGGAGGATATTTCCTTTGGTCCCATTGTCTTAAAAGGGATCCGAAATATCTGTTCTCAGATTCCACAGAAATAAGGCTAGCAAAGAGATCCACGAAATACAGATGTAACTCTGTGAGTGGAAGTCACATATCACAGAGCAGTTTCTCAGAAAGCTTCTTTCCAGATTTCATCTGAGGATATTTCCTTTTTCACCATAGGCTTGTATGGGCTTTCAAATATCAGTTTGCCAATTCCACAAGAACTGCGTTACCGAAAGGCTTCTTGAAGGGAAAGCTGTAACTCTGTGAGATGATTTCACAGAACACAAAAAAGTTTCTCAGAAAGCTTCTTTCTCTTTGTTATCGGAGGATATTTCCTTTGGCCCTATAGTCTTCAAAGGGATCGGAAATATCTGTTCTCAGATTACATGAAATAACGCTAGCAAAGAGATCCACGAAATACAGATGTAACTCCGTGAGTGGAAGTCACACATCACTGAGCAATTTCTCAGAAAGCTTCTTTCCAGTTTTCATCTGAGGATATTTCCTTTTTCACCATATCCCTCTATGGCCTTCGAAATATCACTTTTCCAATTCCACAAGAATTGTCTTAGCGAAAGGCTTCTTGAGGGGAAAGCTGTAACTCTGTGAGATGATTTGACAGAACACAAAGAAGTTTCTCAGAAAGCTTCTTTCTCTTTGTTATCGGAGGATATTTCCTTTGACCCTATAGTCTTCAAAGGGATCCGAAATATCTGTTCTCAGATTCCACAGAAATAAGGCTAGCAAAGAGATCCACGAAATACAGAAATAACTCTGTGAGTGGAAGTCACACATCACAGAGCAGTTTCTCAGAAAGCTTCTTTCCAGATTTCATTGAGGATAGTTCCTTTTTCACCATAGCCCTCTAAGGGCTTGGAAATATCACTTTGCCAATTCCACAAGAACTGCCTCACCGAAAGGCTTCTTGAAGGGAAAGCTGTAACTCTGTGAGATGATTTCACAGAACACAAAGAAGTTTCTCAGAAAGCTTCTTTCTCTTTGCTATCGGAGGATATTTTCCTTGGCCCTATAGTCTTCAAAGGGATCCGAAATATCTGTTCTCAGATTCCACAGAAATAAGGCTAGCAAAGAGATCCACGAAATACAGATGTAACTCTGTGAGTGGAAGTCACACATCACAGAGCAGTTTCTCAGAAAGCTTCTTTCCAGATTTCATCTGAGGATATTTCCTTTTTCACCATAGCCCTCTATGAGCTTCCAAATATCACTTTGTCAATTGCACAAGAACTGTCTTAGCGAAAGCCTTCTTGAGAGGAAAGCTGTAACTCTGTGAGATGATTTCACAGAACACAAAGAAGTTTCTCCGAAAGCTTCTTTCTCTTTGTTATCGGAGGATATTTCCTTTGGCCCTATAGTCTTCAAAGGGATCCGAAATATCTGCTCTCAGATTCCACAGAAATAAGGCTAGCAAAGAGATCCACGAAATACAGATGTAACTCTGTGAGTGCAAGTCACACATCACAGAGCAGTTTCTCAGAAAGCTTCTTTCGAGATTTCATCTGAGGATATTTCCTTTTTCACCATAGCCCTCCATGGGCTTCCAAATATCACTTTGCCAATTCCACAAGAACTGTATTAGCAAAAGGCGTCTGGAGGGGAAAGCTGTAACTCTGTGAGATGATTTCACAGAACACAAAGAAGTTTCTAAGAAAGCTTCTTTGTCTTTGTTATCGGAGGATATTTCCTTTGGTCCTATAGTCTTCAAAGGGATCCGAAATATCTGTTTTCAGATTCCACAGAAATAAGGCTAGCAAAGAGATCCACGAAATACAGATGTAACTCTGTGAATGCAAGTCAAGCATCACACGGCAGTTTCTCAGACATCTTCTTTCCAGATTTCATCTGTGGATATTTCCTTTTTCACCATAGCCCTCTATGGGCTTCCAAATATCACTTTTCCAAATGCACAAGAACTGTCTTAGCGAAAGGCTTCTTGAGAGGAAAGCTGTAACTCTGTGAGGTGATTTCACAGAACACAAAGAAGTTTCTCAGAAAGCTTCTTTCTCTTTGTTAAAAGAGGATATATCCTTTGGCCCTATTGTCTTCAAAGGGATCCGAAATATCTCTTCTCAGATTCCACAGAAATAAGGCTAACAACGAGATCCAAGAAATACAGATGTAACTCTGTGAGTGTAAGTCGCACATCACAGAGCATTTTCTCAAGAAGCTTCTTTCCAGATTTCATCTGAGGATATTTCCTTTTTCACCATAGCCCTCTATGGGCTTCCAAATATCACTTTGCCAATTCCACAAGAACTGTATTAGCGAAAGGCGTCTTGAGGGGAAAGCTGTAACTCTGTGAGATGATTTCACAGAACACAAAGAAGTTTCTCAGAAAGCTTCTTTGTCTTTGTTATCGGAGGATATTTCCTTTGGTCCTATAGTCTTCAAAGGGATCCGAAATATCAGTTCTCAGATTCCAGAGAAATAAGGCTAGCAAAGAGATCCATGAAATACAGATGTAACTCTGAGAGTTGAAGTCACACATCACAGGGCAGTTTCTCCGAAAGCTTCTTTCCAGATTTCATTGAGGATACTTTCTTTTTCACCATAGCCCTCTACGGGCTTCCAAATATCACTTTGCCAATTCCACAAGAACTGCCTTACCGAAAGGCTTCTTGAAGGGAAAGCTGTAACTCTGTGAGATGTTTTCACAGAACACAAAGAAGTTTCTCAGAAAGCTTCTTTCTCTTTGCTATCGGAGGATATTTCCTTTGGCCCTATAGGCTTCAAAGGGATCCGAAATATCTGTTCTCAGAATCCACAGAAATAAGGCTAGCAAAGAGATCCACGAAATACAGATGTAACTCTGTGAGATGAATTAACAGAACACTAAGCAGTTTCTCAGAAAGCTTCTTTCAAGATTTCATCTGAGGATATTTCCTTTTTCACCATAGCCCTCTATGGGCTTCCAAGTATCACTTTACCAATTCCACAAGAACTGTCTTAGCGAAAGGCTTCATGAGGGGAAAGCTGTAACTCTGTGAGATGATTTCACAGAACACAAAGAAGTTTCTTAGAAAACTTCTTTCTCTTTGTTATCGGAGGATATTTCCTTTGGCCCTATAGTCTTCAAAGGGATCCGAAATATCTGTTCTCAGATTCCACAGAAATAAGGCTAGCAAAGAGATCCACGAAATACAGATGTAACTCTGTGAGTGCAAGTCACACATCAGAGCAGTTTCTCAGAAAGCTTCTTTCCATATTTCATCTGAGGATATTTCCTTTTTCACCGTAGCCCTCTATGGGCTTCCAAATATCACTTTGTCAATTCAACAAGAATTGTCTTAGCGAAAGGCTTCTTGAGCGGAAAGCTGTAACTCTGTGAGATGATTTCACAGAACACAAAGAAGTTTCTCAGAAAGCTTCTTTCTCTTTGTTATCGGAGGATATTTCCTTTGGCCCTATAGTCTTCAAAGGGATCCGAAATATCTGTTCTCAGATTCCACAGAAATAAGGCTAGCAAAGAGATCCACGAAATACAGATGTAACTCTGGGAGTGCAAGTCACACATCACAGAGCAGTTTCTCAGAAAGCTGCTTTCCAGATTTCATCTGAGGATATTTCCTTTTCCACCATAGTACTCTATGGGCTTCCAAATATCACTTTGCCAATTCCACAAGAACTGTCTTAGCGAAAGGCTTCTTGAGGGGAAAGCTGTAACTCTGTGAGATGATTTCACAGAACACAAAGAAGTTTCTCAGAAAGCTTCTTTCTCTTTGCTATCGGAGGATATTTCCTTTGCCCCTATAGTCTTCAAAGGGATCCGAAAAATCTGTTCTGATATTCCACAGAAATAAGGCTAGCAAAGAGATCCACGAAATACAGAAGTAACTCTGTGAGTGGAAGTCACACATCACACAGCATTTTCTCAGAAAGCTTCTTTCCAGATTTTGTCTGAGGATATTTCCTTTTTCACCATAGCCCTCTAGGGGTTCCAAATATCACTTTGCCAATTCCACAAGAACTGTCTTAGCGAAAGGCTACTTGAGGGGAAAGCTGTACCTCCGTGAGATGTTTTCACAGAACACAAAGAAGTTTCTCAGAAAGCTTCTTTCTCTTTGATATCGGAGGGTATTTCCTTTGGCCCTATAGTCTTCAAAGGGATCCGAAATCTCTGTTCTCAGATTCCACGGAAATAAGGCTAGCAAAGAGATCCACGAAATACAGATGTAACTCTCTGAGTGCAAGTCACACATCAGAGAGCAGTTTCTCAGAAAGCTTCTTTCTAGATTTCATCTGTGGATATTTTCTTTTTCACCATAGCCCTCTATGGGCTTCCAAATATCACTTTGCCAATTCCACAAGAACTGTCTTAGCGAAGGCCTTCTTGATCAGAATGCTGTAACTCTGTGAGATTATTTCACAGAACACAAAGAAGTTTCTCAGAAAGCTTCTTTCTCTTTGTTATCGGAGGATATTTCCTTTGGCCCTATAGTCTTCAAAGGGATCCGAAATATCTGTTCTCAGATTCCACAGAAATAAGGCTAGCAAAGAGATCCACGAAATACAGATGTAATTCTGTGAGAGGAAGTCACACATCACAGAGCAGTTTCTCAGAAAGCTTCTTTCCAGATTTCATCTGAGGATATTTCCTTTTTCATCATAGCCCTGTATGGGCTTCCAAATATCACTCTGCCAATTCCACAAGAACTGCGTTACCGAAAAGCTTCTTGAAGGGAAAGCTGTAACTCTGTGAGATGATTTTACAGAATACAAAAAAGTTTCTCAGAAAGCTTCTTTCTCTTTGTTATCGGAGGATATTTCCTTTGGCCCTATAGTCTTCAAAGGGATCCGAAATATCAGTTCTCAGATTCCAGAGAAATAAGGCTAGCAAAGAGATCCATGAAATACAGATGTAACTCTGAGAGTTGAAGTCACACATCACAGGGCAGTTTCTCCGAAAGCTTCTTTCCAGATTTCATTGAGGATACTTTCTTTTTCACCATAGCCCTCTACGGGCTTCCAAATATCACTTTGCCAATTCCACAAGAACTGCCTTACCGAAAGGCTTCTTGAAGGGAAAGCTGTAACTCTGTGAGATGTTTTCACAGAACACAAAGAAGTTTCTCAGAAAGCTTCTTTCTCTTTGCTATCGGAGGATATTTCCTTTGGCCCTATAGGCTTCAAAGGGATCCGAAATATCTGTTCTCAGAATCCACAGAAATAAGGCTAGCAAAGAGATCCACGAAATACAGATGTAACTCTGTGAGATGAATTAACAGAACACTAAGCAGTTTCTCAGAAAGCTTCTTTCAAGATTTCATCTGAGGATATTTCCTTTTTCACCATAGCCCTCTATGGGCTTCCAAGTATCACTTTACCAATTCCACAAGAACTGTCTTAGCGAAAGGCTTCATGAGGGGAAAGCTGTAACTCTGTGAGATGATTTCACAGAACACAAAGAAGTTTCTTAGAAAACTTCTTTCTCTTTGTTATCGGAGGATATTTCCTTTGGCCCTATAGTCTTCAAAGGGATCCGAAATATCTGTTCTCAGATTCCACAGAAATAAGGCTAGCAAAGAGATCCACGAAATACAGATGTAACTCTGTGAGTGCAAGTCACACATCAGAGCAGTTTCTCAGAAAGCTTCTTTCCATATTTCATCTGAGGATATTTCCTTTTTCACCGTAGCCCTCTATGGGCTTCCAAATATCACTTTGTCAATTCAACAAGAATTGTCTTAGCGAAAGGCTTCTTGAGCGGAAAGCTGTAACTCTGTGAGATGATTTCACAGAACACAAAGAAGTTTCTCAGAAAGCTTCTTTCTCTTTGTTATCGGAGGATATTTCCTTTGGCCCTATAGTCTTCAAAGGGATCCGAAATATCTGTTCTCAGATTCCACAGAAATAAGGCTAGCAAAGAGATCCACGAAATACAGATGTAACTCTGGGAGTGCAAGTCACACATCACAGAGCAGTTTCTCAGAAAGCTTCTTTCCAGATTTCATCTGAGGATATTTCCTTTTCCAACATAGTACTCTATGGGCTTCCAAATATCACTTTGCCAATTCCACAAGAACTGTCTTAGCGAAAGGCTTCTTGAGGGGAAAGCTGTAACTCTGTGAGATGATTTCACAGAACACAAAGAAGTTTCTCAGAAAGCTTCTTTCTCTTTGCTATCGGAGGATATTTCCTTTGCCCCTATAGTCTTCAAAGGGATCCGAAAAATCTGTTCTGATATTCCACAGAAATAAGGCTAGCAAAGAGATCCACGAAATACAGAAGTAACTCTGTGAGTGGAAGTCACACATCACACAGCATTTTCTCAGAAAGCTTCTTTCCAGATTTTGTCTGAGGATATTTCCTTTTTCACCATAGCCCTCTAGGGGTTCCAAATATCACTTTGCCAATTCCACAAGAACTGTCTTAGCGAAAGGCTACTTGAGGGGAAAGCTGTACCTCCGTGAGATGTTTTCACAGAACACAAAGAAGTTTCTCAGAAAGCTTCTTTCTCTTTGATATCGGAGGGTATTTCCTTTGGCCCTATAGTCTTCAAAGGGATCCGAAATCTCTGTTCTCAGATTCCACGGAAATAAGGCTAGCAAAGAGATCCACGAAATACAGATGTAACTCTCTGAGTGCAAGTCACACATCAGAGAGCAGTTTCTCAGAAAGCTTCTTTCTAGATTTCATCTGTGGATATTTTCTTTTTCACCATAGCCCTCTATGGGCTTCCAAATATCACTTTGCCAATTCCACAAGAACTGTCTTAGCGAAGGCCTTCTTGATCAGAATGCTGTAACTCTGTGAGATTATTTCACAGAACACAAAGAAGTTTCTCAGAAAGCTTCTTTCTCTTTGTTATCGGAGGATATTTCCTTTGGCCCTATAGTCTTCAAAGGGATCCGAAATATCTGTTCTCAGATTCCACAGAAATAAGGCTAGCAAAGAGATCCACGAAATACAGATGTAACTCTGTGAGATGAAATAACAGAACACTAAGCAGTTTCTCAGAAAGCTTCTTTCCAGGTTTCATCTGAGGATATTTCCTTTTCCACCATAGTACTCTATGGGCTTCCAAATAACACTTTGCCTATTCCACAAGAATTGTCTTAGCGAAAAGCTTCTTGAAGGGAAAGCTGTAACTCTGTGAGATGATTTCACAGAACACAAAGAAGTTAATCAGAAAGCTTCTTTCTCTTTGTTTTCAGAGGATATATCCCTAGGCCCTATATTCTTCAAAGGGATCCGAAATCTCTGTTCTCAGATTCCACGGAAATAAGGCTAGCAAAGAGATCCACGAAATACAGATGTAACTCTGTTAGTGCAAGTCACACATCACAGAGCAGTTTCTCAGAAAGCTTCTTTCCAGATTTCATCTGAGGATATTTCCTTTTTCACCGTAGCCCTCTATGGGCTTCCAAATATCACTTTGCCAATTCCACAAGAACTGTCTTAGCGAAAGGCTTCTTGAGGGGAAAGCTGTAATTCTGTGAGATGATTTCACAGAACACAAAGAAGTTTCTCAGAAAGCTTCTTTCTCTTTGTTATCGGAGGATATTTCCTTTGGCCCTATAGACTTCAAAGAGATCCGAAATATCTGTTCTCAGATTCCACAGACATAAGGCTAGCAAAGAGATCCACGAAATACAGATGTAACTCTGTGAGTGCAAGTCACGCATCACAGAGCACTTTCTCAGAAAGCTTCTTTCTAGATTTCATCTGTGGTTATTTCCTTTTTCACCCTAGCCCTCTATGGGCTTCCAAATATCACTTTGCCAATTCCACAAGAACTGTCTTAGCGAAAGGCTCCTTGAGGGGAAAGCTGTAACTCTGTGAGATGATTTCACAGAACACAAAGAAGTTCCACAGAAAGCTTCTTTCTCTTTGTTATCGGAGGATATTTCCTTTGGCCCTATAGTGTTCAAAGGGATCCGAAATATCTGTTTTCAGAATCCACAGAAATAAGGCTAGTAAAGAGATCCACTAAATACAGATGTAACTCTGTGAGTGCAAGTCACACATCACAGAGCAGTTTCTCAGAAAGCTTCTTTCCAGATTTCATCTGAGTATTTTTCCTTTTTCACCATAGCCCTCTATGGGCTTCCAAATATCACTTTGTCAATTCCACAAGAATAGTCTTAGCGAAAGGCTTCCTGAGGGGAAAGCTGTAACTCTGTGAGATGATGTCACAGAACACAAAGAAGTTTCTCAGAAAGCTTCTTTCTCTTTGTTATCGGAGGATATTTCCTTTGGCACTATAGTCTTCAAAGGGATCCGAAGTATCTGTTCTCAGATTCCACAGAAATAAGGCTAGCAAAGAGATCCACGAAATACAGATGTAACTCTGTGAGTGGAAGTCACACATCACAGAGCAGTTTCTCAGAAAGCTTTTTTCCAGATTTCATCTTATGATATTTCCTTTTTCACCACTGTCCTCTGTGGGCTTCCAAATATCACTTTGCCAATTCCAGAAGAACTGTCTTAGCGAAAGGCTTCTTGAGAGGAAAGCTGTAACTCTGTGAGATGACTTCACAAAACACAAAGAAGTTTCTCAGAAATCTTCTTTCTCTTTGTTATCGAAGGATATTTCCTTTGGCCCTAAAGTCTTCAGAGGGATCTGAAATATCTGTTCTCAGATTCCACAGAAATCAGGCTAGCAAAGAGATCCACGAAATACAGATGTAACTCCGTGAGACGAATTAACAGAACACTAAGCAGTTTCTCAGAAAGCTTCTTTCCAGATTTCATCTCAGGATATTTACTTTTTCACCAGAGCCCTCTATGGGTTTCCAAATATCACTTTGCCAATTCCACAAGAACTATCTTAGCGAAAGGCTTCTTGAGGGGAAAGCTGTAACTCTGTGAGATGATTTCACAGAACACAAAAAAGTTTTTCAGAAAGCTTCTTTCTCTTTGTTATCGGAGGTTATTTCCTTTGGCCCCTTAGTCTTCAAAGGGATCCGAAATATCTGTTCTCAGATTCCACAGAAATAAGGCTAGCAAAGAGATCCACAAAATACAGATGTAACTCTCTGAGGGGAAGTCACACATCACACAGCAGTTTCTCAGAAAGCTTCTTTCCAGATTTCATCTGAGGATATTTCCTTTTTCACCCTAGCCCTCTATGGGCTTCCAAATATCACTTTGCCAATTCCACAAGAACTTTTTAGCGAAAGGCTTCTTGAGGGGAAAGCTGTAACTCTGTGAGATGATTTCACAGAACACAAAGAAGTTTCTCAGAAAGCTTCTTTCTCTTTGTTATCGGAGGATATTTCCTTTGGCCCTGTAGTCTACAAAGGGATCCGAAATATCTGTTCTCAGATTCCACAGAAATAAGGCTAGCAAAGAGATTCACGAAATACAGATGTAACTCTGTGAGTGCAAGTCACACATCTGAGAGCAGTTTCTCAGAAAGCTTCTTTCCAGGTATCATCTGAGGATATTTCCTGTTTTACCATATCCCTCTATGGGCTTCCAAATATCACTTTGCCAATTTCACAAGAACTGTCTTAGCGAAAGGCTTCTTGAGAGGAAAGCCGTAACTCTGTGAGATGATTTCACAGAACACAAAGTAGTTTCTCAGAAAGCTTCTTTCTCTTTGTTATCGGAGGATATTTCCTTTGGCCCTATAGTCCTCAACGGGATCCGAAATATCTGTTCTCAGATTCCACAGAAATAAGGCTAGCAAAGAGATCCACGAAATTCAGATGTAATTCTGTGAGATGAATTAACAGAAAACTAAGCAGTTTCTCAGAAAGCTTCTTTCCAGATTTCATCTGAGGATATTTCCTTTTTCACCGTAGCCCTCTATGGGCTTCCAAATATCACTTTACCAATTCCACAAGAACTGTATTAGCGAAAGGCTTCTTGAGGGGAAAGCTGTAACTCTGTGAGATGATTTCACAGAACACAAAGAAGTTTCTCAGAAAGCTTCGTTCTCTTTTTTATCGGAGGATATTTCCTTTGGCCCTATAGTCTTCAAAGGGATCCCAAATATCTGTTCTCGGATTCCACAGAAATAAGGCTAGCAAAGACATCCACGAAATTCAGATGTAACTCTGTGAGATGAATTAACAGAACACTAAGCAGTTTCTCAGAAAGCTTCTTTCCAGATTTCATCTGAGGATATTTTCTTTTTCAGCATAGCCCTCTATGGGCTTCCAAATATCACTTTGCCAATTCCACAAGAACTGCCTTACCGAAAGGCTTCTTGAGGGGAAAGCTGTAACTCTGTGAGATGATTTCACAGAACACAAAGAAGTTTCTCAGAAAGCTTCTTTCTCTTTGTTATCAGAGGATATTTCCTTTGGCCCTATAGTCTTCAAAGGGATCCGAAATATCTGTTCTCAGATTCCACAGAAATAAGGCTAGCAAAGAGATCCAAGAAATACATATGTAACTCTGTGAGTGCAAGTCAAACATCACAGAGCAGTTTCTCAGTAAGCTTCTTTCCAGATTTCATCTGAGGATATTTCCTTTTTCACCATAGCCCTCTATGGGCTTCCAAATATCACTTTGCCAATTCCACAAGAGCTGTCTTAGCGAAAGGCTTCTTGAGGGGAAAGCTGTAATTCTGTGAGATGATTTCACAGAACACAAAGAAGTTTCTCAGAAAGCTACTTTCTCTTTGTTATCGGAGGATATTTCCTTTGGCCCTATAGTCTTTAAAGGGATCCGAAATATCTGTTCTCAGATTCCACAGAAATAAGGCTAGCAAAGAGATCCAGAAATACAGATGTAACTCTGTGAGTGGAAGTCACACATCATAGAGTAGTTTTTCAGAAAGCTTCTTTCCAGATTTCATCTGTGGATATTTCTTTTTTCACCATAGCCCTCTGTGGGCTTCCAAATATCACTTTGCCAACTCCACAAGAACTGCCTTACCGAAAGGCTCCTTTAGGGGAAAGGTGTAACTCTGTGACATGATTTCACAGAACACAAAGAAGCTTCTCAGAAAGCTTCTTTCTCTTTGTTATTGGAGGATATTTCCTTTGGCCCTATAGTCTTCAAAGGGATCCGAAATATCTGTTACCAGATTCCACAGAAATAAGGCTAGCAAAGAGATCCACGAAATACAGATGTAACTCTGTGAGTGGAAGTCACACATCACAGAGCAGTTTCTCAGAAAGCTTCTTTCCAGATTTCATCTGAGGATATTTCCTTTTTCACCATTGCCCCCTATGGGCTTAAAAATATCACTTTGCCAATTCCACAAGAGTTGTCTTAGCGAAAAGCTTCTTGAGGGGAAAGCTCTAACTCAGTGAGATGATTTCACAGAACACAAAGAAGTTTCTCAGAAAGCTTCTTTCTCTTTGTTATCGGAGGATATTTCCTTTGGCCCTATAGCCTTCAAAGGGATCCTAAATATCTGTTCTCAGATTCCACAGAAATAAGGCTAGCAAAGAGATTCAAGAAATACAGATGTAACTCTGTGAGTGGAAGTCACACATCACAGAGGAGTTTCTCAGAAAGCTTATTTCCAGATTTCATCTGAGGATATTTCCTTTTTCACCATAGCCCTCTATGGGCTTCCACATATCACTTTGAACAATCCATAAGAACTGCCTTACTGAAAGGCTTCTTGAGGGGAAAGCTGTAACTCTGTGAGATGATTTCACAGAACACAAAGAAGTTTCTCAGAAAGCTTCTTTCTCTTTGTTATCGGAGGATATTTCCTTTGGCCCTATAGTCTTCAAAGGGATCCGAAATATCTGTTCTCAGATTCCACAGAAATAAGGCTAGCAAAGAGATCCACGAAATACAGATGTAACTCTGTGAGTGCAAGTCACACATCACAGAGCAGTTTCTCAGAAAGCTTCTTTCCAGATTTCATCTGAGGATATTTCTTTTTTCACCCTAGCCCTCTATGGGCTTCCAAATATCACTTTGCCAATTCCACAAGAACTGTCTTTGCGAAAGTCTTCTTGAGGGGAAATGTGTAACTCTGTGAGATGATTTCACAGAACACAAAGAAGTTTCTCAGAAAGCTTCTTTCTCTTTGTTATCGGAGGATATTTCCTTTGGCCCTATAGTATTCAAAGGGATCCGAAATATCTGTTCTCAGATTCCACAGAAATAAGGCTAACAAAGAGATCCACGAAATACAGATGTAACTCTGTGAGTGCAAGTCACACATCACAGAGCAGTTTCTCAGAAAGCTTCTTTCCAGATTTCATCTGAGGATATTTCCTTTTTCACCATAGCCCACTATGGGCTTCCAACTATCACTTTGCCAATTCCACAAGAACTGCCTTACCGAAAGGCTTTTTGAGGGGAAAGCTGTAACTCTGTGAGATGATTTCAGAGAACACAAAGAAGTTTCTCAGAAAGCATCTTTCCCTTTGTTATCGGAGGATATTTCCATTTGCCCTATAGTCTTCAAAGGGCTCCGAAATATCTTTTCTCAGATTCCACAGAAATAAGGCTAGCAAAGAGATCCACGAATTACAGATGTAACTCTGTGAGTGCAAGTCACACATCACAGAGCAGTTTCTCAGGAAGCTTCTTTCCAGGTTTCATCAGAGGATATTTCCTTTTCACCATAGCCCTCTATGTGCTTCCAAATATCACTTTTCCAATTCCACAAGAACTGCCTTACCGAAAGGCTTCTTGAAGGGAAAGCTGTAACTCTGTGAGATTATTTCACAAAACACAAAGAAGTTTCTCAGAAAGCTTCTTTCTGTTTCTTATCGGAGGATATTTCCTTTGGCCATATAGTCTTCAAAGTGATCCGAAATATCTGTTCTCAGATTCCACAGAAATAAGGCTAGCGAAGAGATCCACGAAATACAGATGTAACTCTGTGAGATGAATTAACAGAACACTAAGAAGTTTCTCAGAAAGCTTCTTTCCAGATTTCATCCGAGGATATTTCCTTTTTCACCATAGCCCTCTAGGGGCTTTCAAATATCACTTTGCCAGTTCCACAAGAACTGTCTTAGCGAAAGGCTTCTTGAGCCTAAAGCTGTAACTCTGTGAGATGATTTCACAGAACACAAAGAAGTTTCTTAGAAAACTTCTTTCTCTTTGTTATCGGAGGATATTTCCTTTGGCCCTATAGTCTTCAAAGGGATCCGAAATATCTGTTCTCAGATTCCACAGAAATAAGGCTAGCAAAGAGATCCACGAAATACAGATGTAACTCTGTGAGTGCAAGTCACACATCAGAGCAGTTTCTCAGAAAGCTTCTTTCCAGATTTCATCTGAGGATATTTCCTTTTTCACCGTAGCCCTCTATGGGCTTCCAAATATCACTTTGTCAATTCAACAAGAATTGTCTTAGCGAAAGGCTTCTTGAGCGGAAAGCTGTAACTCTGTGAGATGATTTCACAGAACACAAAGAAGTTTCTCAGAAAGCTTCTTTCTCTTTGTTATCGGAGGATATTTCCTTTGGCCCTATAGTCTTCAAAGGGATCCGAAATATCTGTTCTCAGATTCCACAGAAATAAGGCTAGCAAAGAGATCCACGAAATACAGATGTAACTCTGTGAGTGCAAGTCACACATCACAGAGCAGTTTCTCAGAAAGCTTCTTTCCATATTTCATCTGAGGATATTTCCTTTTCCACCATAGTACTCTATGGGCTTCCAAATATCACTTTGCCAATTCCACAAGAAATGTCTTAGCGAAAGGCTTCTTGAGGGGAAAGCTGTAACTCTGTGAGATGATTTCACAGAACACAAAGAAGTTTCTCAGAAAGCTTCTTTCTCTTTGCTATCGGAGGATATTTCCTTTGCCCCTATAGTCTTCAAAGGGATCCGAAAAATCTGTTCTGATATTCCACAGAAATAAGGCTAGCAAAGAGATCCACGAAATACAGAAGTAACTCTGTGAGTGGAAGTCACACATCACACAGCATTTTCTCAGAAAGCTTCTTTCCAGATTTTGTCTGAGGATATTTCCTTTTTCACCATAGCCCTCTAGGGTCTTCCAAATATCACTTTGCCAATTCCACAAGAACTGTCTTAGCGAAAGGCTACTTGAGGGGAAAGCTTTAACTCCGTGAGATGTTTTCACAGAACACAAAGAAGTTAATCAGAAAGCTTCTTTCTCTTTGTTTTCAGAGGATATATCCCTAGGCCCTATATTCTTCAAAGGGATCCGAAATCTCTGTTCTCAGATTCCACGGAAATAAGGTTAGCAAAGAGATTCACGAAATACAGATGTAACTCTGTTAGTGCAAGTCACACATCACAGAGCAGTTTCTCAGAAAGCTTCTTTCCAGATTTCATCTGAGGATATTTCCTTTTTCACCGTAGCCCTCTATGGGCTTCCAAATATCACTTTGCCAATTCCACAAGAACTGTCTTAGCGAAAGGCTTCTTGAGGGGAAAGCTGTAATTCTGTGAGATGATTTCACAGAACACAAAGAAGTTTCTCAGAAAGCTTCTTTCTCTTTGTTATCGGAGGATATTTCCTTTGGCCCTATAGACTTCAAAGAGATCCGAAATATCTGTTCTCAGATTCCACAGACATAAGGCTAGCAAAGAGATCCACGAAATACAGATGTAACTCTGTGAGTACATGTCACGCATCACAGAGCACTTTCTCAGAAAGCTTCTTTCTAGATTTCATCTGTGGTTATTTCCTTTTTCACCCTAGCCCTCTATGGGCTTCCAAATATCACTTTGCCAATTCCACAAGAACTGTCTTAGCGAAAGGCTCCTTGAGGGGAAAGCTGTAACTCTTTGAGATGATTTCACAGAACACAAAGAAGTTTCTCAGAAAGCTTCTTTCTCTTTGTTATCGGAGGATATTTCCTTTGGCACTATAGTCTTCAAAGGGATCCGAAGTATCTGTTCTCAGATTCCACAGAAAAAAGGCTAGCAAAGAGATCCACGAAATACAGATGTAACTCTGTGAGTGGAAGTCACACATCACAGAGCAGTTTCTCAGAAAGCTTTTTTCCAGATTTCATCTTATGATATTTCCTTTTTCACCACAGTCCTCTGTGGGCTTCCAAATATCACTTTGCCAATTCCAGAAGAACTGTCTTAGCGAAAGGCTTCTTGAGAGGAAAGCTGTAACTCTGTGAGATGACTTCACAAAACACAAAGAAGTTTCTCAGAAATCTTCTTTCTCTTTGTTATCGAAGGATATTTCCTTTGGCCCTAAAGTCTTCAGAGGGAACCGAAATATCTGTTCTCAGATTCCACAGAAATCAGGCTAGCAAAGAGATCCACGAAATAAAGATGTAACTCCGTAAGACGAATTAACAGAACACTAAGCAGTTTCTCAGAAAGCTTCTTTCCAGATTTCATCTCAGGATATTTACTTTTTCACCATAGCCCTCTATGGGTTTCCAAATATCACTTTGCCAATTCCACAAGAACTATCTTAGCGAAAGGCTTCTTGAGGCGAAAGCTGTAACTCTGTGAGATGATTTCACAGAACACAAAAAAGTTTTTCAGAAAGCTTCTTTCTCTTTGTTATCGGAGGTTATTTCCTTTGGCCCCTTAGTCTTCAAAGGGATCCGAAATATCTGTTCTCAGATTCCACAGAAATAAGGCTAGCAAAGAGATCCACGAAATACAAATGTAACTCTCTGAGGGGAAGTCACACATCACACAGCAGTTTCTCAGAAAGCTTCTTTCCAGATTTCATCTGAGGATATTTCCTTTTTCAACCTAGCCCTCTATGGGCTTCCAAATATCACTTTGCCAATTCCACAAGCACTTTTTAGCGAAAGGCTTCTTGAGGGGAAAGCTGTAACTCTGTGAGATTATTTCACAGAACACAAAGAAGTTTCTCAGAAAGCTTCTTTCTCTTTGTTATCGGAGGATATTTCCTTTGGCCCTGTAGTCTTCAAAGGGATCCGAAATATCTGTTCTCAGATTCCACAGAAATAAGGCTAGCAAAGAGATTCACGAAATACAGATGTAACTCTGTGAGTGCAAGTCACACATCTGAGAGCAGTTTCTCAGAAAGCTTCTTTCCAGGTATCATCTGAGGATATTTCCTGTTTTACCATATCCCTCTATGGGCTTCCAAATATCACTTTGCCAATTTCACAAGAACTGTCTTAGCGAAAGGCTTCTTGAGAGGAAAGCCGTAACTCTGTGAGATGATTTCACAGAACACAAAGAAGTTTCTCAGAAAGCTTCTTTCTGTTTGTTATCGGAGGATATTTCCTTTGGCCCTAAAGTCTTCAAAGGGATTCGAAATATCTGTTCTCAGATTCCACAGAAATAATGCTAGCAAAGAGATCGAAGAAATACAGATATAACTCTGTGAGATGAATTAACAGAACATTAAGCAGTTTCTCAGAAAACTTCTTTCCAGATTTCATGTGAGGATATTTCCTTTATCACCATAGCCCACTATGGGCTTCCAAATATCACTTTACCAATTCCACAAGAATTGGCTTAGCGAAAGGCTTCTTGAAGGGAAAGCTGTAACTCTGTGAGACAATTTCACAGAACACAAAGAAGTTTCTCAGAAAGCTTCTTTCTATTTGTTATCGGAGGATATTTCCTTTGGCCCTATAGTCTTCAAAGGGATCCGAAATCTGTTCTCAGATTCCACAGAAAAAAGGCTAGGAAAGAGATCCACGAAGAACAGATGTAACTCTGTGAGTGCAAGTCACACATCACAGAGCAGTTTCTCAGGAAGCTTCTTTCCAGATTTCATCTGAGGATATTTCCTTTTTCACCATAGCCCTCTATGGGCTTCCAAATATCACTTTGCCAATTCCACAAGAACTGTCTTAGCGAAAGGCTTCTTGAGGGGAAAGCTGTAACTCTGTGAGATGATTTCACAGAACACAAAGAAGTTTCCCAGAAAGCTTCATTGTCTTTGTTATCGGAGGATATTTCCTTTGGCCCTAGAGTCTTCAAAGGGATCCGAAGTATCTGTTCTCAGATTCCACAGAAATAAGACTAGCAAAGAGATCCACGAAATTCAGATGTAATTCTGTGAGATGAATTAACAGAAAACTAAGCAGTTTCTCAGAAAGCTTCTTTCCAGATTTCATCTGAGGATATTTTCTTTTTCACCGTAGCCCTCTATGGGCTTCCAAATATCACTTTACCAATTCCACAAGAACTGTCTTAGCGAAAGGCTTCTTGAGGGGAAAGCTGTAACTCTGTGAGATGATTTCACAGAACACGAAGAAGTTTCTCAGAAAGCTTCGTTCTCTTTTTTATCGGAGGATATTTACTTTGGCCCTATAGTCTTCAAAGGGATCCCAAATATCTGTTCTCGGATTCCACAGAAATAAGGCTAGCAAAGAGATCCACGAAATTCAGATGTAACTCTGTGAGATGAATTAACAGAACACTAAGCAGTTTCTCAGAAAGCTTCTTTCCAGATTTCATCTGAGGATATTTCCTTTTTCACCCTAGCCCTCTATGGGCTTCCAAATATCACTTTGCCAATTCCACAAGAACTGTCTTTGCGAAAGTCTTCTTGAGGGGAAATGTGTAACTCTGTGAGATGATTTCACAGAACACAAAGAAGTTTCTCAGAAAGCTTCTTTCTCTTTGTTATCGGAGGATATTTCCTTTGGCCCTATAGTATTCAAAGGGATCCGAAATATCTGTTCTCAGATTCCACAGAAATAAGGCTAACAAAGAGATCCACGAAATACAGATGTAACTCTGTGAGTGCAAGTCACACATCACAGAGCAGTTTCTCAGAAAGCTTCTTTCCAGATTTCATCTGAGGATATTTCCTTTTTCACCATAGCCCACTATGGGCTTCCAACTATCACTTTGCCAATTCCACAAGAACTGCCTTACCGAAAGGCTTTTTGAGGGGAAAGCTGTAACTCTGTGAGATGATTTCAGAGAACACAAAGAAGTTTCTCAGAAAGCATCTTTCCCTTTGTTATCGGAGGATATTTCCTTTTGCCCTATAGTCTTCAAAGGGATCCCAAATATCTGTTCTCGGATTCCACAGAAATAAGACTACCAAAGAGATCCATGAAATACAGATGTAACTCTGTGAGTGGAAGTCACACATCACGGAGCAGTTTCTCAGAAAGCTTCTTTCCAGATTTGATCTGAGGATATTTCCTTTTTCACCATAGCCCTCTATGGGCTTCCAAATATCACTTTGCCAATTCCACAAGAACTGTCTTAGCGAAAGGCTTCTTCACGGGATAGCTGTAACTCTGTGAGATGATTTCACGGAACACAAAGAAGTTTCTCAGAAAGCTTCTTTCTCTTTGTTATCGGAGGATATTTCCTTTGGCCCTATAGTCTTCAAAGGGATCCGATATATCTGTTCTCAGATTCCACAGAAAGAAGGCTAGCAAAGAGATCCACGAAATTCAGATGTAACACTGTGAGATGAATTAACAGAACACTAAGCAGTTTCTCAGAAAGCTTCTTTCCAGATTTCATCTGAGGATATTTCCTTTTTCACCATAGCCCTCTATGGGCTTCCAAATATCACTTTGACAATTCCACAAGAATTGTCTTAGCGAAAGGCTTCTTGAGGGGAAAGCTCTAACTCTGTGAGATGATTTCACAGAACACAAAGAAGTTTCTCAGAAAGCTTCCTTCTCTTTGTTATCGGAGGATATTTTTTGGCCCTATAGTCTTCAAAGGGATCCGAAATATCTGTTCTCAGATTCCACAGAAATAAGGCTAGCAAAGAGATTCACGAAATACAGATATAACTCTGTGAGTGGAAGTCACACATCACAGAGGTGTTTCTCAGAAAGCTTCTTTCCAGATTTCATCTGAGGATATTTCCCTTTTCACCATAGCCCTCTATGGGCTTCCAAATATCACTTTTCCAACTCCACAAGAACTGCCTTACCGAAAGTCTCCTTTAGGGGAAAGGTGTAACTCTGTGAGATGATTTCACAGAACACCAAGAAGCTTTTCAGAAAGCTTCTTTCTCTTTGTTATCGGAGGATATTTCCTTTGGCCCTATAGTCTTCAAAGGGATCCGAAATATCTGTTCTCAGATTCCACAGAAATAAGGGTAGCAAAGAGATTCACGAAATACAGATGTAACTCTGTGAGTGCAAGTCACACATCACAGAGCAGTTTCTCAGAAAGCTTCTTTCCAGATTTCATCTGGGGATATTTCCTTTTTCACCATAGCCCTCTATGGGCTTCCAGATATCACTTTGCCAATTCCACAAGAACTGCCTTACCGAAAGGCTTTTTGAGGGGAAAGCTGTAACTCTGTGAGATGATTTCACAGAACACAAAGAAGTTTCTCAGAAAGCTTCTTTCTCTTTGTTATCGGAGGATATTTCCTTTGGCCCTATAGTCTTCAAAGGGATCCGAAATATCTGTTCTCAGATTCCACAGAAATAAGGCTAGCAAATTGATCCACGAAATACAGATGTATCTCTGTGAGAGCAAGTCACACATCACAGAGCAGTTTCTCAGAAAACTTCTTTCCAGATTTCATCTGAGGATATTTCCTTTTTCACCGTAGCCCTTTAGGGTTTCCAAATATCACTTTGCCAATTCCACAAGAACTGTCTTAGCGAAAGGCTTCTTGAGGGGAAAGCTGTAACTCTGTGAGATGATTTCAGAGAACATAAAGAAGTTTCTCAGAAAGCTTCTTTCTCTTTGTTATCGGAGGATATTTCCTTTGGCCCTATAGTCTTTAAAGGGATCCGAAATATCTGTTCTCAGATTCCAGAGAAATAACGCTAGCAAAGAGATCCACGAAATACAGATGTAACTCTTTGAGTGGAAGTCACACATCACAGAGCAGTTTCTCAGAAAGCTTCTTTCCAGATTTCATCTGAGGATATTTCCTTTTTCACCGTACCCCTCTATGGGCTTCCAAATATCACTTTGCCAATTCCACAAGAACTTTCTTAGCGAAAGGCTTCCTGAGGGGAAATCTGTAACACTGTGAGATGATTTCACAGAACACAAAGAAGTTTCTCAGAAAGCTTCTTTCTCTTTGTTATCGGAGGATATTTCCTTTGGCCCTATAGTCTTCAAAGGGATCCGAAATATCTGTTCTCAGATTCCACAGAAATAAGGCTAGCAAAGAGATCCACGAAATTCAGATGTAATTTTGTGAGATGAATTAACAGAACACTAAGCAGTTTCTCAGAAAGCTTCTTTCCATATTTCATCTGAGGATATTTCCTTTTTCACCATAGCCCTCTATGGGCTTCCAAATATCACTTTGACAATTCCACAAGAATTGTCTTAGCGAAAGTCTTCTTGAGGGGAAAGCTCTAACTCTGTGAGATGATTTCACAGAACACAAAGAAGTTTCTCAGAAAGCTTCCTTCTCTTTGTTATCGGAGGATATTTTTTGGCCCTATAGTCTTCAAAGGGATCCGAAATATCTGTTCTCAGATTCCACAGAAATAAGGCTAGCAAAGAGATTCACGAAATACAGATATAACTCTGTGAGTGGAAGTCACACATCACAGAGGTGTTTCTCAAAAATCTTCTTTCCAGATTTCATCTGAGGATATTTCCCTTTTCACCATAGCCCTCTATGGGCTTCCAAATATCACTTTGCCAACTCCACAAGAACTGCCTTACCGAAAGTCTCCTTTAGGGGAAAGGTGTAACTCTGTGAGATGATTTCACAGAACACCAAGAAGCTTTTCAGAAAGCTTCTTTCTCTTTGTTATCGGAGGATATTTCCTTTGGCCCTATAGTCTTCAAAGGGATCCGAAATATCTGTTCTCAGATTCCACAGAAATAAGGCTAGCAAAGAGATCCACGAAATACAGATGTAACTCTGTGAGTGCAAGTCACACATCACAGAGCAGTTTCTCAGAAAGCTTCTTTCCAGATTTCATCTGGGGATATTTCCTTTTTCACCATAGCCCTCTATGGGCTTCCAAATATCACTTTGCCAATTCCACAAGAACTGCCTTACCGAAAGGCTTTTTGAGGGGAAAGCTGTAACTCTGTGAGATGATTTCACAGAACACAAAGAAGTTTCTCAGAAAACTTCATTCTCTTTGTTATCGGAGGATATTTCCTTTGGCCCTATAGTTTTGAAAGGGATCCGAAATATCTGTTCTCAGACTCCACAGAAATGAGGCTAGCAAAGACATCCACGAAATACAGATGTAACTCTGTGAGAGCAAGTCACACATCACAGAGCAGTTTCACAGAAAGCTTGTTTCCAGATATCATCTGAGGATATTTCCTTTTTCACCGTAGCCCTCTATGGGCTTCCAAATATCACTTTGCCAATTCCACAAGAACTTACTTAGCGAAAGGCTTCTTGAGGGGAAAGCTCTAACTCTGTGAGATGATTTCAGAGAACACAAAGAAGTTTCTCAGAAAGCTTCTTTCTCTTTGTTATCGGAGGATATTTCCTTTGGCCCTATAGTCTTCAAAGGGATCCGAAATATCTGTTCTCAGATTCCACAGAAATAAGGCTAGCAAAGAGATCCACGAAATACAGATGTAACTCTGTGAGTGCAAGTCACACATCACAGAGCAATTTCTCAGAAAGCTTCTTTCCAGATTTCATCTGAGGATATTTCTTTTTCACCATAGACCTCTATGGACTTCCAAATATCACTTTGCCAATTCCACAAGAATTGTCTTAGCGAAAGGCTTCTTGAGGAGAAAGCTGTAACTCTTTGAGATGATTTCACAGAACACAAGGAAGTTTCTCAGAGAGCTTCTTTCTCTTTGTTAACGGAGGATATTTCCTTTGGCCCTGTAGTCTTCAAAGGGATCCGAAATATCTGTTCTCAGATTCCACAGAAATAAGGCTAGCAAAGAGATCCAAGAAATACAGATGTAACTCTGTGAGATGAATTAACAGAACATTAAGCAGTGTCTCAGAAAGCTTCTTTCCACATTTCATCTGAGGATATTTCCTTTATCACCATACCCCTCTATGGGCTTCCAAATATCACTTTGCCAATTCCACAAGAACTGTCATTGAGAAAGGCTTCTTTAGGGGAAAGCTGTAACTCTGTGAGATGATTTCACAAAACACAAAGAAGTTTCTCAGAAAGCTTCATTCTCTTTGTTATCGGAGGATATTACCTTTGGACCTATAGTCTTCAAAGGGATCCGAAATATCTTTTCTCAGATACCACAGAAATAAGGCTAGCAAAGAGATCCACGAAATACAGATGTAACTCTGTGAGTGCAAGTCATACATCACAGAGTAGTTTCTCAGAAAGCTTCTTTCCAGATTTCATCTGAGGATATTTCCTTTTCCACCATAGCCCTCTAAGGGCTTCCAAATATCACTTTCCCAATTCTACAAGAACTGCCTTAACGAAAGGCTTTTTGAGGGGAAAGCTGTAACTCTGGGAGATGATTTCACAGAACACAAAGAAGTTTCTCAGAAAGCTTCTTTCTCTTTGTTATTGGAGGATATTTCCTTTGGCCCTATAGTCTTCAAAGGGATCCGAAATATCTGTTCTCAGATTCCACAGAATTAAGGCTAGCAAAGAGTTCCACGAAATTCAGATGTAACTCTGTGAGATGAATTAACAGAACACTAAGCAGTTTCTCAGAAAGCTTCTTTCCAGATTTCATCTGAGGATATTTCCTTTTTCACCTTAGCCCTCTATGGGCTTCCAAATATCAATTTGCCAATTACACAAGAATTGTCTTAGCGAAAGGCTTCATGAGGGGAAAGCTCTAACTCTGTGAGATGATTTCACAGAATTCAAAGAAGTTTCTCCGAAAGCTTCTTTCTCTTTGTTATCGGAGGATATTTCCTTTGGCCCTATAGTCTTCAAAGGGATCCGAAATATCTGTTCTCAGATTCCACAGAAATAAGGCTAGCAAAGAGATTCACGAAATACAGATGTAATTCTGTGAGTGGAAGGCACACATCACAGAGGAGTTTCTCAGAAAGCGTCTTTCCAGATTTCATCTGAGGATATTTCCTTTTTCACCGTAGCCCTCTATGGGCTTCCAAATGTCACTTTGCCAAATCCACAAGAACTGCCTTACCGAACGGCTACTTGAGGGGAAAGCTATAAATCTGTTAGATGATATCACAGAACACAAAGAAGTTTCTCAGAAAGCTTCTTTCTCTTTGTTATCGGAGGATATTTCCTTTGGCCCTATAGTCGTCATAAGGATCCGAAATATCTGTTCTCAGATTCCACAGAAATAAGGCTAGCAAAGAGAACCACGAAATACATATGTAAATCAGTGAGTGGAAGTCAAACATCACAGAGCTGTTTCTCAGTAAGCTTCTTTCCAGATTTCATCTGAGGATATTTCCTTTTTCAGCATGTCCCTCTATGGGCTTCCAAATATCACTTTGCCAATTCCACAAGAGCTGTCTTAGCGAAAGGCTTCTTGAGGGGAAACCTGTAACTCTGTGAGATGATTTCACAGAACACAAAGAAGTTTCTCAGAAAGCTTCTTTCTCTTTGTTATCAGAGGATATTTCCTTTGGCCCTATAGTCTTCAAAGGGATCCAAAATATCTGTTCTCATATTCCACAGAAATAAGGCTAGCAAAGAGATCCACGAAATACAGATGTATCTCTGTGAGAGCAAGTCACACATCACAGAGCAGTTTCTGAGAAAGCTTCTTTCCAGATTTCATCTGAGGATATTTCCTTTTTCACCGTAGCCCTTTAGGGGTTCCAAATATCACTTTGCCAATTCCACAAGAACTGTCTTAGCGAAAGGCTTCTTGAGGGGAAAGCTGTAACTCTGTGAGATGATTTCAGAGAACATAAAGAAGTTTCTCAGAAAGCTTCTTTCTCTTTGTTATCGGAGGATATTTCATTTGGCCCTATAGTGTTCAAAGGGATCCGAAATATCTGTTCTCAGATTCCATAGAAATAACGCTAGCAAAGAGATCCACGAAATACAGATGTAACTCTGTGAGTGGAAGTCACACATCACAGAGCAGTTTCTCAGAAAGCTTCTTTCCAGATTTCATCTGAGGATATTTCCTTTTTCACCGTAGCCCTCTATGGGCTTCCAAATATCACTTTGCCAATTCCACAAGAACTTTCTTAGCGAAAGGCTTCCTGAGGGGAAATCTGTAGCACTGTGAGATGATTTCACAGAACACAAAGAAGTTTCTCAGAAAGCTTCTTTCTCTTTGTTATCGGAGGATACTTCCTTTGGCCCTATAGTCTTCAAAGGGATCCGAAATATCTGTTCTCAGATTCCACAGAAATAAGGCTAGCAAAGAGATCCACGAAATTCAGATGTAATTCTGTGAGATGAATTAACAGAACACTAAGCAATTTCTCAGAGAGCTTCTTTCCATATTTCATCTGAGGATATTTCCTTTTTCACCGTAGCCCTCTATGGGCTTCCAAATATCACTTTACCAATTCCACAAAAACTGTCTTAGCGAAAGGCTTCTTGAAGGGAAAGCTGTAACTCTGTGAGATGATTTCACAGAACACAAAGAAGTTTCTCAGAAAGCTTCTTTCTCTTTTTTTTAGGAGGATATTTCCTTTGGCCCTATAGTCTTCAAACGGATCCCAAATATCTGTTCTCAGATTCCACAGAAATAAGGCTAGCAAAGAGATCCACGAAATTCAGATGTAACTCTGTGAGATGAATTAACAGAACACTAAGCAGTTTCTCAGAAAGCTTCTTTTCAAATTTCATCTGAGGATATTTCCTTTTTCACCATAGCCCTCTATGGGCTTCCAAATATCACTTTGCCAATTCCACAAGAATTGTCTTAGCGAAAGGCTGCTTGAGGGGAAAGCTCTAACTCTGTGAGATGATTTCACAGAACACAAAGAAGTTTCTCAGAAAGCTTCCTTCTCTTTGTTATCGGAGGATATTTTTTGGCCCTATAGTCTTCAAAGGGATCCGAAATATCTGTTCTCAGATTCCACAGAAATAAGGCTGGCAAAGAGATTCAGGAAATACAGATGTAACTCTGTGAGTGGAAGTCACACATCAAAGAGGAGTTTCTCAGAAAGCTTCTTTCCAGATTTCATCTGAGGATATTTCCTTTTTCACCGTAGCCCTCTATGGGCTTCCAAATATCACTTTGCCAAATCCACAAGAACTGCCTTAGCGAACGGCTTCTTGAGGGGAAAGCTGTAACTCTGTGAGATGATATCACAGAACACAAAGCAGTTTCTCAGAAAGCTTCTTTCTCTTTGTTATCGGAGGATATTTCCTTTGGCTCTATAGTCTTCAAAGGCATCCGAAATATCTGTTCTCAGATTCCTCAGAAATAAGGCTAGCAAAGAGATCCACGAAATACAGATTTAACTCTGTGAGATGAATTAACAGAACACTAAGCAGTTTCTCAGAAAGCTTCTTTCCAGATTTCATCTGAGGATATTTCCTTTTTCACCATAGCCCTCTATGGGCATCCAAATATCACTTTGCCAATTCCACAAGAACTGTCTTAGCGAAAGGCTTCTTGAGCGGAAACCTGTAACTCTGTGAGATGATTTCACAGAACACAAAGAAGTTTCTCAGAAAGCTTCTTTCTCTTTGTTATCGGAGGATATTTCCTTTAGCCCTAAAGTCTTCAAAGGGATCCGAAATATCTGTTCTCAGATTCCACAGAAATAAGGCTAGCAAAGAGATCCACGAAATACAGATGTAACTCTGTGAGTGCAAGTCACACATCACAGAGCAGTTTCTCAGAAAGCTTCTTTCCAGATTTCATCTGGGGATATTTCCTTTTTCACCATAGCCCTCTATGGGCTTCCAAATATCACTTTGCCAATTCCACAAGAACTGCCTTAACGAAAGGCTTTTTGAGGGGAAAGCTGTAAATCTGTGAGATGATTTCACAGAACACAAAGAAGTTTCTCAGAAAACTTCATTCTCTTTGTTATCGGAGGATATTTCCTTTGGCCCTATAGTTTTGAAAGGGATCCGAAATATCTGTTCTCAGACTCCACAGAAATGAGGCTAGCAAAGACATCCACGAAATACAGATGTAACTCTGTGAGAGCAAGTCACACATCACAGAGCAGTTTCACAGAAAGCTTGTTTCCAGATATCATCTGAGGATATTTCCTTTTTCACCGTAGCCCTCTATGGGCTTCCAAATATCACTTTGCCAATTCCACAAGAACTTTCTTAGCGAAAGGCTTCCTGAGGGGAAATCTGTAGCACTGTGAGATGATTTCACAGAACACAAAGAAGTTTCTCAGAAAGCTTCTTTCTCTTTGTTATCGGAGGATACTTCCTTTGGCCCTATAGTCTTCAAAGGGATCCGAAATATCTGTTCTCAGATTCCACAGAAATAAGGCTAGCAAAGAGATCCACGAAATTCAGATGTAATTCTGTGAGATGAATTAACAGAACACTAAGCAATTTCTCAGAGAGCTTCTTTCCATATTTCATCTGAGGATATTTCCTTTTTCACCGTAGCCCTCTATGGGCTTCCAAATATCACTTTACCAATTCCACAAAAACTGTCTTAGCGAAAGGCTTCTTGAAGGGAAAGCTGTAACTCTGTGAGATGATTTCACAGAACACAAAGAAGTTTCTCAGAAAGCTTCTTTCTCTTTTTTTTAGGAGGATATTTCCTTTGGCCCTATAGTCTTCAAACGGATCCCAAATATCTGTTCTCAGATTCCACAGAAATAAGGCTAGCAAAGAGATCCACGAAATTCAGATGTAACTCTGTGAGATGAATTAACAGAACACTAAGCAGTTTCTCAGAAAGCTTCTTTTCAGATTTCATCTGAGGATATTTCCTTTTTCACCATAGCCCTCTATGGGCTTCCAAATATCACTTTGCCAATTCCACAAGAATTGTCTTAGCGAAAGGCTGCTTGAGGGGAAAGCTCTAACTCTGTGAGATGATTTCACAGAACACAAAGAAGTTTCTCAGAAAGCTTCCTTCTCTTTGTTATCGGAGGATATTTTTTGGCCCTATAGTCTTCAAAGGGATCCGAAATATCTGTTCTCAGATTCCACAGAAATAAGGCTGGCAAAGAGATTCAGGAAATACAGATGTAACTCTGTGAGTGGAAGTCACACATCAAAGAGGAGTTTCTCAGAAAGCTTCTTTCCAGATTTCATCTGAGGATATTTCCTTTTTCACCGTAGCCCTCTATGGGCTTCCAAATATCACTTTGCCAAATCCACAAGAACTGCCTTAGCGAACGGCTTCTTGAGGGGAAAGCTGTAACTCTGTGAGATGATATCACAGAACACAAAGCAGTTTCTCAGAAAGCTTCTTTCTCTTTGTTATCGGAGCATATTTCCTTTGGCTCTATAGTCTTCAAAGGCATCCGAAATATCTGTTCTCAGATTCCTCAGAAATAAGGCTAGCAAAGAGATCCACGAAATACAGATTTAACTCTGTGAGATGAATTAACAGAACACTAAGCAGTTTCTCAGAAAGCTTCTTTCCAGATTTCATCTGAGGATATTTCCTTTTTCACCATAGCCCTCTATGGGCATCCAAATATCACTTTGCCAATTCCACAAGAACTGTCTTAGCGAAAGGCTTCTTGAGCGGAAACCTGTAACTCTGTGAGATGATTTCACAGAACACAAAGAAGTTTCTCAGAAAGCTTCTTTCTCTTTGTTATCGGAGGATATTTCCTTTAGCCCTAAAGTCTTCAAAGGGATCCGAAATATCTGTTCTCAGATTCCACAGAAATAAGGCTAGCAAAGAGATCCACGAAATACAGATGTAACTCTGTGAGTGCAAGTCACACATCACAGAGCAGTTTCTCAGAAAGCTTCTTTCCAGATTTCATCTGGGGATATTTCCTTTTTCACCATAGCCCTCTATGGGCTTCCAAATATCACTTTGCCAATTCCACAAGAACTGCCTTAACGAAAGGCTTTTTGAGGGGAAAGCTGTAAATCTGTGAGATGATTTCACAGAACACAAAGAAGTTTCTCAGAAAACTTCATTCTCTTTGTTATCGGAGGATATTTCCTTTGGCCCTATAGTTTTGAAAGGGATCCGAAATATCTGTTCTCAGACTCCACAGAAATGAGGCTAGCAAAGACATCCACGAAATACAGATGTAACTCTGTGAGAGCAAGTCACACATCACAGAGCAGTTTCACAGAAAGCTTGTTTCCAGATATCATCTGAGGATATTTCCTTTTTCACCGTAGCCCTCTATGGGCTTCCAAATATCACTTTGCCAATTCCACTAGAACTGTCTTAGCGAAAGGCTTCTTGAGGGGAAAGCTGTAACTCTGTGAGATGATTTCACAGAACACAAAGAAGTTTCTCAGAAAGCTTCTTTCTCTTTGTTATCGGAGGATATTTCCTTTGGTCCTATAGTCTTCAAAGGGATCCGAAATATCTGTTCTCAGATTTCACAGAAATAAGGCTAGCAAAGAGATCCACGAAATACAGATGTAACTCTGTGAGTGAAAGTCACACATAACAGAGCAGTTTCTCAGAAAGCTTCTTTCCAGATTTCATCTGGGGATATTTCTTTTTCAACATAGCCCTCTATGGGCTTCCAAATATCACTTTGCCAATTCCACAAGAACTGCCTTACCGAAAGGCTTTTTGAGGGGAAAGCTGTAACTCTGTGAGATGATTTCAGAGAACACAAAGAAGTTTCTCAGAAAGCATCTTTCTCTTTGTTATCGGAGGATATTTCCTTTGGCCCTATAGTCTTCAAAGGGATCCGAAATATCTGTTCTCCGATTCCACAGAAATAAGGCTAGCAAAGAGATCCAAGAAATACAGATGTAACTCTGTGAGATGAATTAACAGAACATTAAGCAGTGTCTCCGAAAGCTTCTTTCCACATTTCATCTAAGGATATTTCCTTTATCACCATACCCCTCTATGGGCTTCCAAATATCACTTTGCCAATTCCACAAGAACTGTCTTTGAGAAAGGCTTCTTGAGGGGAAAGATGTAACTCTGTGAGATGATTTCACAAAACACAAAGAAGATTCTCAGAAAGCTTCATTCTCTTTGGTATCGGAGGATATTACCTTTGGACCTATAGTCTTCAAAGGGATCCGAAATATCTGTTCTCAGATACCACAGAAATAAGGCTAGCAAAGAGATCCACGAAATACAGATGTAACTCTGTGAGTGCAAGTCATACATCACAGACCAGTTTCTCAGAAAGCTTCTTTCCAGATTTCATCTGAGGATATTTCCTTTTCCAACATAGCCCTCTAAGGGCTTCCAAATATCACTTTTCCAATTCCACAAGAACTGCCTTAACGAAAGGCTTTTTGAGGGGAAAGCTGTAACTCTGGGAGATGATTTCACAGAACACAAAGAAGTTTCTCAGAAAGCTTCTTTCTCTTTGTTATCGGAGGATATTTCCTTTGTCCCTATAGTCTTCAAAGGGATCGGAAATATCTGTTCTCAGATTCCACAGAAATAAGGCTAGCAAAGAGATCCACGAAATTCAGATGTAACTCTGTGAGTGGAAGTCACACATCACAGAGCAGTTTCTCAGAAAGCTTCTTTCCAGATTTCATCTGAGGATATTTGCTTTTTCACCATAGCCCTCTATGGGCCTCCAAATATCACTTTGCCAATTCCACAACAACTGTCTTAGCGAAAGGCTTCTTGTGGGGAAAGCTATAACTCTGTGAGATGATTTCACAGAACGCAAAGAAGTTTCTCAGAAAGCTTCTTTCTCTTTGTTATCGGAGGATATTTCCTTTGGCCCTATAGTCTTCAAAGGGATCCGAAATATCTGTTCTCAGATACCACAGAAATAAGGCTAGCAAAGAGTTCCACGAAATTCAGATGTAACTCTGTGAGATGAATTAACAGAACACTAAGCAGTTTCTCAGAAAGCATCTTTCCAGATTTCATCTGAGGATATTTCCTTTTTCACCATAGCCCTCTATGGGCTTCCAAATATCACTTTGCCAATTCCACAAGAATTGTCTTAGCGAAAGGCTTCATGAGGGGAAAGCTCTAACTCTGTGAGATGATTTCACAGAATACAAAGAAGTTTCTCAGAAAGCTTCTTTCTCTTTGTTATCGAAGGATATTTCCTTTGGCCCTATAGTCTTCAAAGGGATCCGAAATATCTGTTCTCAGATTCCACAGAAATAAGGCTAGCAAAGAGATTCACGAAATACAGATGTAATTCTGTGAGTGGAAGGCACACATCACAGAGGAGTTTCTCAGAAAGCTTCTTTCCAGATTTCATCCCAGGATATTTCCTTTTTCACCGTAGCCCTCTATGGGCTTCCAAATATCACTTTGCCAAATCCACAAGAACTGCCTTACCGAACGGCTACTTGAGGGGAAAGCTGTAACTCTGTTAGATGATATCACAGAACACAAAGAAGTTTCTCAGAAAGCTTCTTCCTCTTTGTTATCGGAGGATATTTCCTTTGGCCCTATAGTCTTCATAGGAATCCGAAATATCTGTTCTCAGATTCCACAGAAATAAGGCTAGCAAAGAGATCCACGAAATACAGATGTAAATCAGTGAGTGGAAGTCAAACATCACAGAGCTGTTTCTCAGTAAGCTTCTTTCCAGATTTCATCTAAGGATATTTCCTTTTTCAGCATGTCCCTCTAAGGGCTTCCAAATATCACTTTGCCAATTCCACAAGAGCTGTCTTAGCGAAAGGCTTCTTGAGGGGAAAGCTGTAACTCTGTGAGATGATTTCACAGAACACAAAGAAGTTTCTCAGAAAGCTTCTTTCTCTTTGTTATCAGAGGATATTTCCTTTGGCCCTATAGTCTTCAAAGGGATCCAAAATATCTGTTCTCATATTCCACAGAAATAAGGCTAGCAAAGAGATCCACGAAATACAGATGTATCTCTGTGAGAGCAAGTCACACATCACAGAGCAGTTTCTCAGAAAGCTTCTTTCCAGATTTCATCTGAGGATATTTCCTTTTTCACCGTAGCCCTTTAGGGGTTCCAAATATCACTTTGCCAATTCCACAAGAACTGTCTTAGCGAAAGGCTTCTTGAGGGGAAAGCTGTAACTCTGTGAGATGATTTCAGAGAACATAAAGAAGTTTCTCAGAAAGCTTCTTTCTCTTTGTTATCGGAGGATATTTCCTTTGGCCCTATAGTCTTTAAAGGGATCCGAAATATCTGTTCTCAGATTCCATAGAAATAACGCTAGCAAAGAGATCCACGAAATACAGATGTAACTCTGTGAGTGGAAGTCACACATCACAGAGCAGTTTCTCAGAAAGCTTCTTTCCAGATTTCATCTGAGGATATTTCCTTTTTCACCGTAGCCCTCTATGGGCTTCCAAATATCACTTTGCCAATTCCACAAGAACTTTCTTAGCGAAAGGCTTCCTGAGGGGAAATCTGTAAAACTGTGAGATGATTTCACAGAACACAAAGAAGTTTCTCAGAAAGCTTCTTTCTCTTTGTTATCGGATGACATTTCCTTTGGCCCTATAGTCTTCAAAGGGATCCGAAATATCTGTTCTCAGATTCCACAGAAATAAGGCTAGCAAAGAGATCCACGAAATTCAGATGTAATTCTGTGAGATGAATTAACAGAACACTAAGCAATTTCTCAGAAAGCTTCTTTCCATATTTCATCTGAGGATATTTCCTTTTTCACCGTAGCCCTCTATGGGCTTCCAAATATCACTTTACCAATTCCACAAAAACTGTCTTAGCGAAAGGCTTCTTGGAGGGAAAGCTGTAACTCTGTGAGATGACTTCACAGAACACAAAGAAGTTTCTCAGAAAGCTTCTTTCTCTTTTTTTAGGAGGATATTTCCTTTGGCCCTATAGTCTTCAAAGGGATCCCAAATATCTGTTCTCAGATTCCACAGAAATAAGGCTAGCAAAGAGATCCACGAAATTCAGATGTAACTCTGTGAGATGAATTAAGAGAACACTAAGCAGTTTCTCAGAAAGCTTCTTTCCAGATTTCATCTGAGGATATTTCCTTTTTCACCATAGCCCTCTATGGGCTTCCAAATATCACTTTGCCAATTCCACAAGAATTGTCCTAGCGAAAGGCTTCTTGAGGGGAAAGCTCTAACTCTGTGAGATGATTTCACAGAACACAAAGAACTTTCTCAGAAAGCTTCTTTCTCTTTGTTATCGGAGGATATTTTTTGGCCCTATAGTCTTCAAAGGGATCCGAAATATCTGTTCTCAGATTCCACAGAAATAAGGCTAGCAAAGAGATTCAGGAAATACAGATGTAACTCTGTGAGTGGAAGTCACACATCACAGAGGAGTTTCTCAGAAAGCTTCTTTCCAGATTTCATCTGAGGATATTTCCTTTTTCACCGTAGCCCTCTATGGGCTTCCAAATATCACTTTGCCAAATCCACAAGAACTGCCTTAGCGAACGGCTTCTTGAGGGGAAAGCTGTAACTCTGTGAGATGATATCACAGAACACAAAGAAGTTTCTCAGAAAGCTTCTTTCTCTTTGTTATCGGAGGATATTTCCTTTGGCTCTATAGTCTTCAAAGGCATCCGAAATATCTGTTCTCAGATTCCACAGAAATAAGGCTAGCAAAGAGATCCACGAAATACAGATTTAACTCTGTGAGATGAATTAACAGAACACTAAGCAGTTTCTCAGAAAGCTTCTTTCCAGATTTCACCTGAGGATATTTCCTTTTTCACCATAGCCCTCTATGGGTTTCCAAATATCACTTTGCCAATTCCACAAGAACTGTCTTAGCGAAAGGCTTCTCGAGCGGAAACCTGTAACTCTGTGAGATGATTTCACAGAACACAAAGAAGTTTCTCAGAAAGCTTCTTTCTCTTTGTTATCGGAGGATATTTCCTTTGGCCCTAAATTCTTCAAAGGGATACGAAATATCTGTTCTCAGATTCCACAGAAATAAGGCTAGCAAAGAGATCCACGAAATACAGATGTAACTCTGTGAGTGCAAGTCACAAATCCAGAGCAGTTTTTCAGAAAGCTTCTTTCCAGATTTCATCTGAGGATATTTCCTTTTTCACCATAGCCCTCTATGGGCTTCCAAATATCACTTTGCCAATTCCACAAGAACTGTCTTAGCGAAAGGCTTCTTGAGGGGAAAGCTGTAACTCTGTGAGATAATTTCAGAGAACACAAAGAAGTTTCTCAGAAAGCTTCTTTCTCTTTGTTACCGGAGGATATTTCCTTTGGCCCTATAGTCTTCAAAGTGATCCGAAATATCTGTTCTCAGATTTCACAGAAATAAGGCTAGCAAAGAGATCCACGAAATACAGATGTAACTCTGTGAGTGCAAGTCACACATAACAGAGTAGTTTCTCAGAAAGCTTCTTTCCAGATTTCATCTGAGGATATTTCCTTTTTCACCATAGCCCTCTATGGGCTTCCAAATATCACTTTGCCAATTCCACAAGAACTGCCTTACCGAAAGGCTTTTTGAGGGGAAAGCTGTAACTCTGTGAGATGATTTCAGAGAACACAAAGAAGTTTCTCAGAAAGCATCTTTCTCTTTGTTATCGGAGGATATTTCCTTTGGCCCTATAGTCTTCAAAGGGATCCGAACTATCTGTTCTCAGATTCCACAGAAATAAGGCTAGCAAAGAGATCCAAGAAATACAGATGTAACTCTGTGAGTGGAAGTCACTCATCCCTGAGCAATTTCTCAGAAAGCTTCTTTCCAGATTTCATCTGAGGATATTTCCTTTTTCACCATAGCCCTCTATGGGCTTCCAAATATCACTTTGCCAATTCCACAAGAACTGCCTTACCGAAAGGCTTCTTGAGGGGAAAGCTGTAACTCTGTGAGATGATTTCACCGAACACAAAGAAGTTTCTCAGAAAGCTTCTTTCTCTTTGTTATCAGAGGATATTTCCTTTGGCCCTATAGTCTTCAAAGGGATCCGAAATATCTGTTCTCAGATTCCACAGAAATAAGGTAAGCAAAGAGATCCAAGAAAAACATAAGTAACTCTGTGAGTGCAAGTCAAACATCACAGAGCTGTTTCTCAGTAAGCTTCTTTCCAGATTTCATCTGAGGATATTTCCTTTTTCAGCATGTCCCTCTATGGGGTTCCAAATATCACTTTGCCAATTCCACAAGAGCTGTCTTAGCGAAAGGCTTCTTGAGGGGAAAGCTGTAACTCTGTGAGATGATTTCACAGAACACAAAGAAGCTTCTCAGAAAGCTTCTTTCTCTTTGTTATCGGAGGGTATTTCGTTTGGCCCTATAGTCTTCAAAGGGATCCAAAATATCTGTTCTCATATTCCACAGAAATAAGGCTAGCAAAGAGATCCACGAAATACAGATGTAACTCTGTGAGTGGAAGTCACACATCACAGAGCAGTTTCTCAGAAAGCTTCTTTCCAGATTTCATCTGAGGATATTTCCTTTTTCACCGTAGCCCTCTATGGGCTTCCAAATATCACTTTGCCAATTCCACAAGAACTTTCTTAGCGAAAGGCTTCCTGAGGGGAAATCTGTAACACTGTGAGATGATTTCACAGAACACAAAGAAGTTTCTCAGAAAGCTTCTTTCTCTTTGTTATCGGAGGATATTTCCTTTGGCCCTATAGTCTTCAAAGGGATCCGAAATATCTGTTCTCAGATTCCACAGAAATAAGGCTAGCAAAGAGATCCACGAAATTCAGATGTAATTCTGTGAGATGAATTAACAGAACACTAAGCAGTTTCTCAGAAAGCTTCTTTCCAGATTTCATCTGAGGATATTTCCTTTTTCACCGTAGCCCTCTATGGGCTTCCAAATATCACTTTACCAATTCCCCAAGAACTGTCTTAGCGAAAGGCTTATTGAGGGCAAAGCTGTAACTCTGTGAGATGATTTCACAGAACACACAGAAGTTTCTCAGAAAGCTTCTTTCTCTTTGTTATCGGAGGATATTTCCTTTGGCCCTATAGTCTTCAAAGGGATCCGAAATATCTGTGCTCAGATTCCACAGAAATAAGGCTAGCAAAGAGTTCCACGAAATTCAGATGTAACTCTGTGAGATGAATTAACAGAACACTAAGCAGTTTCTCAGAAAGCTTCTTTCCAGATTTCATCTGAGGATATTTCCTTTTTCACCTTAGCCCTCTATGGGCTTCCAAATATCACTTTGCCAATTCCACAAGAATTGTCTTAGTGAAAGGCTTCATGAGGGGAAAGCTCTAACTCTGTGAGATGATTTCACAGAACACAAAGAAGTTTCTAAGAAAGCTTCTTTCTCTTTGTTATCGGAGGATATTTCCTTTGGCCCTATAGTCTTCAAAGGGATCCGAAATATCTGTTCTCAGATTCCACAGAAATAAGGCTAGCAAAGAGATTCACGAAATACAGATGTAATTCTGTGAGTGGAAGGCACACATCACAGAGGAGTTTCTCAGAAAGCTTCTTTCCAGATTTCATCTGAGGATATTTCCTTTTACACCATAGCCCTCTATGGGCTTCCAAATATCACTTTGCCAAATCCACAAGAACTGCCTTGCGGAACGGCTACTTGAGGGGAAAGCTGTAACCCTGTTTGATGATATCACAGAACACAAAGAAGTTTCTCAGAAAGCTTCTTTCTCTTTTTTATCGGAGGATATTTCCTTTGGCCCTATAGTTTTCATAGGGATCCGAAATATCTGTTCTCAGATTCCACAGAAATAAGGCTAGCAAAGAGATCCACGAAATACAGATGTAAATCAGTGAGGGGAAGTCACCCATCACAGAGCAGTTTCTCAGAAAGCTTCTTTCCGGATTTCATCTGAGGATATTTCCTTTTTCACCGTAGTATTCTATGGGCTTCCAAATATCACTTTGCAAATTCCACAAGAACTGTCTTAGCGAAAGGCTTCTTGAGGGGAAAGCTGTAATTCTGTGAGATGATTTCACAGAACACAAAGAAGTTTCTCAGAAACCTTCTTTCTCTTTGTTATCGTAGGATATTTCCATTGGCCCTATAGTCTTCAAAGGGATCCGAACTATCTCTTCTCAGTTTCCACAGAAATAAGGCTAGCAAAGAGATCCACGAAATACAGATGTAACTCTGTGAGTGGAAGTCACTCCATCACTGAGCAATTTCTCAGAAAGCTTCTTTCCAGATTTCATCTGAGGATATTTCCTTTTTCACCATAGCCCTCTATGGGCTTCCAAATATCACTTTGCCAATTCCACAAGAACTGCCTTACCGAAAGGCTTCTTGAGGGGAAAGCTGTAACTCTGTGAGATGATTTCACAGAACACAAAGAAGTTTCTCAGAAAGCTTCTTTCTCTTTGTTATCAGAGGATATTTCCTTTGGCCCTATAGTCTTCAAAGGGATCCGAAATATCTGTTCTCAGATTCCACAGAAATAAGGTAAGCAAAGAGATCCAAGAAATACATATGTAACTCTGTGAGTGCAAGTCAAACATCACAGAGCTGTTTCTCAGTAAGCTTCTTTCCAGATTTCATCTGAGGATATTTCCTTTTTCAGCATGTCCCTCTATGGGGTTCCAAATATCACTTTGCCAATTCCACAAGAGCTGTCTTAGCGAAAGGCTTCTTGAGGGGAAAGCTGTAACTCTGTGAGATGATTTCACAGAACACAAAGAAGTTTCTCAGAAAGCTTTTTTCTCTTTGTTATCGGAGGGTATTTCCTTTGGCCCTATAGTCTTCAAAGGGATCCAAAATATCTGTTCTCATATTCCACAGAAATAAGGCTAGCAAAGAGATCCACGAAATACAGATGTAACTCTGTGAGTGGAAGTCACACATCACAGAGCAGTTTCTCAGAAAGCTTCTTTCCAGATTTCATCTGAGGATATTTCCTTTTTCACCGTACCCCTCTATGGGCTTCCAAATATCACTTTGCCAATTCCACAAGAACTTTCTTAGCGAAAGGCTTCCTGAGGGGAAATCTGTAACACTGTGAATGATTTCACAGAACACAAAGAAGTTCCTCAGAGAGCTTCTTTCTCTTTGTTATCGGAGGATATTTCCTTTGGCCCTATAGTCTTCAAAGGCATCCGAAATATCTGTTCTCAGATTCCACAGAAATAAGGCTAGCAAAGAGATCCACGAAATACAGATTTAACTCTGTGAGATGAATTAACAGAACACTAAGCAGTTTCTCAGAAAGCTTCTTTCCAGATTTCATCTGAGGATATTTCCTTTATCACCATAGCCCTCTATGGCCTTCCAAATATCACTTTGCCAATTCCACAAGAACTGTCTTAGCGAAAGGCTTCTTGAGGGAAAGCTGTAACTCTGTGAGATGATTTCACAGAACACAAAGAAGTTTATTAGAAAGCTTCTTTCTCTTTGTTATCGGAGGATATTTCCTTTGGCCCTATATTCTTCAAAGGGATCCGAAATATCTGTTCTCAGATTCCACAGAAATAAGGCTAACAAAGAGATCCATGAAATACAGATGTAACTCTGTGAGTGGAAGTGACACATCACAGAGCAGTTTCTCAGAAAGCTTCTTTCCAGATTTCATCTGAGGATATTTCCTTTTTCACCGTAGCCCTTTATGGGCTTCCAAATATCACTTTTCCAATTCCACAAGAACTGTCTTAGCGAAAGGCTTCTTGAGGTGAAAGCTGTAACTCTGTTAGATGATATCACAGAACACAAAGAAGTTTCTCAGAAAGCTTCTTTCTCTTTGATATCGGAGGATATTTCCTTTGGCCCTATAGTCTTCAAAGGGATCCGAAATATCTGTTCTCAGATTCCACAGAAATAAGGCTAGCAAAGAGATCCACGAAATTCAGATGTAACTCTGTGAGATGAATTAACAGAACACTAAGCAGTTTCTCAGAAAGCTTCTTTCCAGATTTCATCTGAGGATATTTCCTTTTTCACCATAGCCCTCTATGGGCTTCCAAATATCACTTTTCCAATTCCACAAGAATTGTCTTAGCGAAAGGCTTCTTGAGGGGAAAGCTCTAACTCTGTGAGATCATTTCACAGAACACAATGAAGTTTCTCAGAAAGCTTCTTTCTCTTTGTTATCGGAGGTTATTTCCTTTGGCCCTATAGTCTTCAAAGGGATCCGAAATATCTCTTCTCAGGTTCCACAGAAATAAGGCTAGCAAAGAGATCCACGAAATACAGATGTAACTCTGTGAGTGCAAGTCAGACATCACAGAGCAGTTTCTCAGAAACCTTCTTTCCAGATTTCATCTGGGGATATTTCCTTTTTCACCATAGCCCTCTATGGGCTTCCAAATATCACTTTTCCAATTCCACAAGAACTGCCTTACCGAAAGGCTTTTTGAGGGGAAAGCTGTAACTCTGTGAGATGATTTCACAGAACACAAAGAAGTTTCTCAGAAAGCTTCTTTCTCTCTGTTATCGGAGCATATTTCCTTTGGCCCTATAGTTTTCAAAGGGATCCGAAATATCTGTTCTCAGATTCCACAGAAATAAGGCTAGCAAAGAGATCCATGAAATACAGATGTAACTCTGTGAGTGGAAGTCACACATCACGGAGCAGTTTCTCAGAAATCTTCTTTCCTGATTTCATCTGAGGATATTTACTTTTTCACCATAGCCCTCTATGGGCTTCCAAATATCACTTTGCCAATTCCACAAGAACTGTCTTTGCGAAAGGCTTCTTTAGAGGAAAGCTGTAACTCTGTGAGATGATTTCACAGAACACAAAGAAGTTTCTCAGAAAGCTTCTTTCTCTTTGTTATCGGAGGATATTTCCTTTGGCCCTATAGTCTTCAAAGGGATCCGAAATATCTGTTCTCAGATTCCACAGAAATAAGGCTAGCAAAGAGATCCACGAAATACAGATGTAACTCTGTGAGTGCAAGTCACACATCACAGAGCAGTTTCTCAGAAAGCTTCTTTCCAGATTTCATCTGAGGATATTTCTTTTTTCACCATAGCCATCTACGGGCTTCCAAATATCACTTTGTCAACTCCACAAGAACTGCCTTACCGAAAGACTCCTTTAGGGGAAAGGTGTAACTCTGTGAGATGATTTCACAGAACACAAAGAAGTTTCTCAGAAAGCTTCATTCTCTTTGTTATCGGAGGATATTTCCTTTGGCCCTATAGTCTTCAAAGCGATCCGATATATCTGTTCTCAGATTCCACAGAAATAAGGCTAGCAAAGAGATCCACGAAATTCAGATGTAACTCTGTGAGATGAATTAACAGAACACTAAGCAGTTTCTCAGAAAGCTTCTTTCCAGATTTCATCTGAGGATATTTCCTGTTTCACCATAGCCCTGTATGGGCTTCCAAATATCACTTTGCCAATTCCACAAGAATTGTCTTAGCGAAAGGCTTCTTCAGGAGAAAGCCGTAACTCTGTGAGATGATTTCACAGAACACAAAGAAGTTTCTCAGAAATCTTCTTTCTCTTTGTTATCTGAGTATATTTTTTGGCACTATAGTCTTCAAAGGGATCCGAAATATCTGTTCTCAGATTCCACAGAAATAAGGCTAGCAAAGAGATCCACGAAATACAGATGTAACTCTGTGAGTGGAAGTCACACATCACACAGGAGTTTCTCAGAAAGCTTCTTTCCAGATTTCATCAGAGGATATTTCTTTTTTCACCATAGCCCTCTATGGGCTTCCAAATATCAGTTTGCCAATTCCACAAGACCTGCCTTACCGAAAGGCTCTTTAGGGGAAAGGTGTAACTCTGTGAGATGATTTCACAGAACACAAAGAGGCTTCTCAGAAAGCTTCTTTCTCTTTGTTATCGCAGGATATTTCCTTTGGCCCTATAGTCTTCAAAGGGATCCGAAATATCTGTTCTCAGATTCCACAGAAATAAGGCTAGCAAAGAGATCCACGAAATACAGATGTAACTCTGTGAGTGCCAGTCAGACATCACAGAGCAGTTTCTCAGAAACCTTCTTTCCAGATTTCATCTGGGGATATTTGCTTTTTCACCATAGCCCTCTATGGGCTTCCAAATATCACTTTTCCAATTCCACAAGAACTGCCTTACCGAAAGGCTTTTTGAGGGGAAAGCTGTAACTCTGTGAGATGATTTCACAGAACACAAAGAAGTTTCTCAGAAAGCTTCTTTCTCTTTGTTATCGGAGCATATTTCCTTTGGCCCTATAGTTTTCAAAGGGATCCGAAATATCTGTTCTCAGATTCCACAGAAATAAGGCTAGCAAAGAGATCCATGAAATACAGATGTAACTCTGTGAGTGGAAGTCACACATCACGGAGCAGTTTCTCAGAAATCTTCTTTCCTGATTTCATCTGAGGATATTTACTTTTTCACCATAGCCCTCTATGGGCTTCCAAATATCACTTTGCCAATTACACAAGAACTGACTTTGCGAAAGGCTTCTTTAGAGGAAAGCTGTAACTCTGTGAGATGATTTCACAGAACACAAAGAAGTTTCTCAGAAAGCTTCTTTCTCTTTGTTATCGGAGGATATTTCCTTTGGCCCTATAGTCTTCAAAGCGATCCGATATATCTGTTCTCAGATTCCACAGAAATATGGCTAGCAAAGAGATCCACGAAATTCAGATGTAACTCTGTGAGATGAATTAACAGAACACTAAGCAGTTTCTCAGAAAGCTTCTTTCCAGATTTCATTTGAGGATATTTCCTTTATCACCATAGCCCTCTATGGCCTTCCAAATATCACTTTGCCAATTCCACAAGAACTGTCTTAGCGAAAGGCTTCTTGAGGGAAAGCTCTAACTCTGTGAGATGATTTCACAGAACACAAAGAAGTTTATTAGAAAGCTTCTTTCTCTTTGTTATCGGAGGATATTTCCTTTGGCCCTATATTCTTCAAAGGGATCCGAAATATATGTTCTCAGATTCCACAGAAATAAGGCTAACAAAGAGATCCATGAAATACAGATGTAACTCTGTGAGTGGAAGTGACACATCACAGAGCAGTTTCTCAGAAAGCTTCTTTCCAGATTTCATCTGAGGATATTTCCTTTTTCACCATAGCCCTTTATGGGCTTCCAAATATCACTTTTCCAATTACACAAGAACTGTCTTAGCGAAAGGCTTCTTGAGGTGAAAGCTGTAACTCTGTTAGATGATTTCACAGAACACAAAGAAGTTTCTCAGAAAGCTTCTTTCTCTTTGATATCGGAGGATATTTCCTTTGGCCCTATAGTCTTCAAAGGGATCCGAAATATCTGTTCTCAGATTTCACAGAAATAAGGCTAGCAAAGAGATCCACGAAATTCAGATGTAACTCTGTGAGATGAATCAACAGAACACTAAGCAGTTTCTCAGAAAGCTTCTTACCAGATTTCATCTGAGGATATTTCCTTTTTCACCATAGCCCTCTAAGGGCTTCCAAATATCACTTTTCCAATTCCACAAGAATTGTCTTAGCGAAAGGCTTCTTGAGGGGAAAGCTCTAACTCTGTGAGATGATTTCACAGAACACAATGAAGTTTCTCAGAAAGCTTCTTTCTCTTTGTTATCGGAGGTTATTTCCTTTGGCCGTATAGTCTTCAAAGGCATCCGAAATATCTCTTCTCAGGTTCCACAGAAATAAGGCTAGCAAAGAGATCCACGAAATACAGATGTAACTCTGTGAGTGCAAGTCACACATCACAGAGCAGTTTCTCAGAAAGCTTCTTTCCAGTTTTCATCTGAGGATATTTCCTTTTTCACCATAGCCCTCTATGGGCTTCCAAATATCACTTTGCCAATTCCACAAGAACTGCCTTACCGAAAGGCTTTTTGAGGGGAAAGCTGTAACTCTGTGAGATGATTTCAGAGAACACAAAGAAGTTTCTCAGAAAGCATCTTTCTCTTTGTTATCGGAGGATATTTCCTTTTGCCCTATAGTCTTCAAAGGGATCCGAAATATCTGTTCTCAGATTCCACAGAAATAAGGCTAGCAAAGAGATCCATGAAATACAGATGTAAATCTGTGAGTGGAAGTCACACATCACGGAACAGTTTCTCAGAAAACTTCTTTCCAGATTTCATCTGAGGATATTTCTTTTTCACCATAGCCCTCTATGGGCTTCCAAATATCACTTTGCCAATTCCACAAGAACTGTCTTAGCGAAAGGCTTCTTGATGGGATAGCTGTAACTCTGTGAGATGATTTCACAGAACACAAAGAAGTTTCTCAGAAAGCTTCTTTCTCTTTGTTATCGGAGGATATTTCCTTTGGCCCTATAGTCTTCAAAGGGATCCGATATATCTGTTCTCAGATTCCACAGAAATAAGGCTAGCAAAGAGATCCACGAAATTCAGATTTAACTCTGTGAGATGAATTAACAGAACACTAACCAGTTTCTCAGAAAGCTTCTTTCCAGATTTCATCTGAGGATATTTCCTTTTTCACCATAGCCCTCTATGGGCATCCAAATATCACTTTGCCAATTCCACAAGAGCTGTCTTAGCGAAAGGCTTCTTCAGGTTAAAGCTGTAATTCTGTGAGATGATTTCACAGAACACAAAGAAGTTTCTCAGAAAGCTTCTTTCCAGATTTCATCTGAGGATATTTCCTGTTTCACCATAGACCTGTATGGGCTTCCAAATATCTCTTTGCCAATTCCACAAGAATTGTCTTAGCGAAAGTCTTCTTGAGGGGAAAGCCGTAACTCTGTGAGATGATTTCACAGAACACAAAGAAGTTTCTCAGAAATCTTCTTTCTCTTTTTTATCTGAGTATATTTTTTGGCACTATAGTCTTCAAAGGGATCCAAAATATCTGTTCTCAGATTCCACAGAAATAAGGCTAGCAAAGAGATTCACGAAATACAGATGTAACTCTGTGAGTGGAAGTCACACATCACACAGGAGTTACTCAGAAAGCTTCTTTCCAGATTTCATCTGAGGATATTTCTTTTTTCAACATAGCCCTCTATGGGCTTCCAAATATCAGTTTGCCAACTCCACAAGAACTGCCTTACCGAAAGGCTCCTTTAGGGGAAAGGTGTAACTCTGTGAGATGATTTCACAGAACACAAAGAAGCTTCTCAGAAAGCTTCTTTCTCTTTCTTATCGGAGGATATTTCCTTTGGCCCTATAGTTTTCAAAGGGATCCGAAATATCTGTTCTCAGATTCCACAGAAACAAGGCTAGCAAAGAGATCCATGAAATACAGATGTAACTCTGTGAGTGGAAGTCACACATCACGGAGCAGTTTCTCAGAAATCTTCTTTCCTGATTTCATCTGAGGATATTTACTTTTTCACCATAGCCCTCTATGGGCTTCCAAATATCACTTTGCCAATTCCACAAGAACTGTCTTAGCGAAAGGCTTCTTGAGGGGAAACCTGTAACTCTGTGAGATTATTTCACAGAACACAAAGAAGTTTCTCAGAAAGCTTCTTTCTCTTTTTTATCGGAGGATATTTCCTTTGGCCCTATAGACTTCAAAGGGATCCGAAATATCTATTCTCAGATTCCACAGAAATAAGGCTAGCAAGGAGATCCACGAAATACAGATGTAACTCAGTGAGATGAATTAACAGAACACTAAGCAGTTTCTCAGAAAGCTTCTTTCCAGATTTCATCTGAGGATATTTCCTTTTTCACCATAGCCCTCTAATGGCTTCCAAATATCACTTTGCCAATTCCACAAGAACTGTCTTTGCGAAAGGCTTCTTGAGAGGAAAGCTGTAACTCTGTGAGATGATTTCACAGAACACAAAGAAGTTTCTCAGAAAGCTTCTTTCTCTTTGTTATCGGAGGATATTTCCTTTGGCCCTATAGTCTTCAAAGGGATCCGAAATATCTGTTCTCAGATTCCACAGAAATAAAGGTAGCAAAGACATCCAGGAAATACAGATGTAACTCTGTGAGTTCAAGTCACACATCACAGAGTAGTTTCTCAGAAAGCTTTTTTCCAGATATCATCTGAGGATATTTCCTTTTTCGCCATAGCCCTCTATGGGCTTCCAAATATCACTTTGGAATTCCACAAGAACTTTCTTAACGAAAGGCTTCTTGAGGGGAAAGCTGTAACTCTGTGAGATGATTTCACAGAACACAAAGAAGTTTCTCAGAAAGCTTCTTTCTCTTTGTTTTTGGTGGATATTTCCTTTGGCCCTATAGTCTTCAAAGGGAACCGAAATATCTGTTCTCAGATTCCACAGAAATAAGGCTAGCAAAGAGATCCACGAAATACAGATGTATCTCTGTGAGTGCAAGTCACACATCACAGAGCAGTTTCTCAGAAAGCTTCTTTCCAGATTTCATCTGAGGATATTTCCTTTTTCACCCTAGCCCTCTATGGGCTTCCAAATATCACTGCGAATTCCACAAGAACTGTCTTTGCGAAAGGCTTCTTGAGGGGAAAGATGTAACTCTGTGAGATGATTTCACGGAACACAAAGAAGTTTCTCAGAAAGCTTCATTCTCTTTGTTATCGGAGGATATTTCCTTTGGCCCTATAGTCTTCAAAGGGATCCGATATATCTGTTCTCAGATTCCACAGAAATAAGGCTAGCAAAGAGATCCACGAAATTCAGATGTAACTCTGTGAGATGAATTAACAGAACACTAAGCAGTTTCTCAGAAAGCTTCTTTCCAGATCTCATCTGAGGATATTTCCTGTTTCACCATATCCCTCTGTGGGCTTCCAAAGATCACTTTGCCAATTCCACAAGAACTGTCTTAACGAAAGTCTTCTTGAAGGTAAAGCTGTAACTCTTTGAGATGATTTCACAGAACACAAAGAAGTTTCTCAGAAAGCTTCTTTCTCTTTGTTATCGGAGGATATTTCCTTTGGCCCTGTAGTCTTCAAAGGGATCCGAAATATCTGTTCTCAGATTCCACAGAAATAAGGCTAGCAAAGAGATCCACGAAATACAGAAATAACTCTGTGAGTGGAAGTCACACATCACAGAGATGTTTCTCAGAAAGCTTCGTTCCAGATTTCATCTGAGGATATTTCCTTTTTCACCATAGCCCTCTATGGGCTTCCAAATATCACTTTGCCAATTCCACAAGAACTGTCTTAGCAAAAGGCTTCTTGAGGGGAAAGCTGTAACCCTGTGAGATGATTTCACAGAACACAAAGAAGTTTCTCAAAAAGCTTCTTTCTCTCTGTTATTGGAGGATATTTCCTTTGGCCCTATACTCTTCAAAGGGATCCGAAATATCTGTTCTCAGATTCCAAAGAAATAAGGCTAGCAAAGAGATCCTCGAAATACAGATGTTACTCTGTGAGTGGAAGTCACACATCCCAGAGCAGTTTCTCAGAAATCTTCTTTCCTGATTTCATCTGAGAATATTTACTTTTTCACCATAGCCCTCTATGGGCTTCCAAATATCACTTTGCCAATTCCACAAGAACGGTCTTAGCGAAAGGCTTCTCGAGGGGAAAGGTGTAACTCTGTGAGATGATTTCACAGAACACAAAGAAGTTTCTCAGAAAGCTTCATTCTCTTTGTTATCGGTGGATATCTCCTTTGGCCCTATAGTCTTCAAAGGGATCCGATATATCTGTTCTCAGATTCCACAGAAATAAGGCTAGCAAAGAGATCCACGAAATTCAGATGTAACTCTGTGAGATGAATTAACAGAACACTAAGCAGTTTCTCAGAAAGCTTCTTTCCAGATTTCATCTGAGGATATTTCCTGTTTCACCATAGCCCTGTATGGGCTTCCAAATATCACTTTGCCAAATCCACAAGAACTGCCTTACCGAACGGCTTCTTGAGGGGAAAGCTGTAACTCTGTGAGATGATATCACAGAACACAAAGAAGTTTCTCAGAAAGCTTCTTTCTCTTTGTTATCGGAGGATATTTTTTGGCCCTATAGTCTTCAAAGGGATCCGAAATATCTGTTCTCAGATTCCACAGAAATAAGGCTAGCAAAGAGATTCACGAAATACAGATGTAACTCTGTGAGTGGAAGTCACACATCACAGAGCAGTTTCTCAGAAAGCTTCTTTCCAGATTTCATCTGAGGATATTTCCTTTTTCACCGTAGCCCTCTATGGGCTTCCAAATATCACTTTGCCAAATCCACAAGAACTGCCTTACCGAACGGCTTCTTGAGGGGAAAGCTGTAACTCTGTGAGATGATATCACAGAACACAAAGAAGTTTCTCAGAAAGCTTCTTTCTCTTTGTTATCGGAGGATATTTCCTTTGGCCCTATAGTCTTCAAAGGCATCCGAAATATCTGTTCTCAGATTCCACAGAAATAAGGCTAGCAAAGAGATCCACGAAATACAGATTTAACTCTGTGAGATGAATTAACAGAACACTAAGCAGTTTCTCAAAAAGCTTCTTTCCAGATTTCATCTGAGGATATTTCCTTTTTCACCATAGCCCTCTATGGGCTTCCAAATATCACTTTGCCAATTCCACAAGAACTGTCTTAGCGAAAGGCTTCTTGACGGGATAGCTGTAACTCTGTGAGATGATTTCACAGAACACAAAGAAGTTTCTCAGAAAGCTTCTTTCTCTTTGTTATCGGAGGATATTTCCTTTGGCCCTATAGTCTTCAAAGCGATCCGATATATCTGTTCTCAGATTCCACAGAAATAAGGCTAGCAAAGAGAACCACGAAATTCAGATGTAACTCTGTGAGATGAATTAACAGAACACTAAGCAGTTTCTCAGAAAGCTTCTTTCCAGATTTCATCTGAGGATATTTCCTTTATCACCATAGCCCTCTATGGCCTTCCAAATATCCCTTTGCCAATTCCACAAGAACTGTCTTAGCGAAAGGCTTCTTGAGGGAAAGCTCTAACTCTGTGAGATGATTTCACAGAACACAAAGAAGTTTATTAGAAAGTTTCTTTCTCTTTGTTATCGGAGGATATTTCCTTTGGCCCTATATTCTTCCAAGGGATCCGAAATATCTGTTCTCAGATTCCACAGAAATAAGGCTAACAAAGAGATCCATGAAATACAGATGTAACTCTGTGAGTGGAAGTGACACATCACAGAGCAGTTTCTCAGAAAGCTTCTTTCCAGATTTCATCTGAGGATATTTCCTTTTTCACCGTAGCCCTTTATGTTCTTCCAAATATCACTTTTCCAATTCCACAAGAACTGTCTTAGCGAAAGGCTTCTTGAGGTGAAAGCTGTAACTCTGTAAGATGATTTCACAGAACACAAAGAAGTTTCTCAGAAAGCTTCTTTCTCTTTGATATCGGAGGATATTTCCTTTGGCCCTATAGTCTTCAAAGGGATCCGAAATATCTGTTCTCAGATTCCACAGAAATAAGGCTAGCAAAGAGATCCACGAAATTCAGATGTAACTCTGTGAGATGAATTAACAGAACACTAAGCAGTTTCTCAGAAAGCTTCTTTCCAGATTTCATCTGAGGATATTTCCTTTTTCACCATAGCCCTCTATGGGCTTCCAAATATCACTTTTCCAATTCCACAAGAATTGTCTTAGCTAAAGGCTTCTTGAGGGGAAAGCTCTAACTCTGTGAGATGATTTCACAGAACACAATGAAGTTTCTCAGAAAGCTTCTTTCTCTTTGTTATCGGAGGTTATTTCCTTTGGCCCTATAGTCTTCAAAGGGATCCGAAATATCTCTTCTCAGGTTCCACAGAAATAAGGCTAGCAAAGAGATCCACGAAATACAGATGTAACTCTGTGAGTGCAAGTCACACATCACAGAGCAGTTTCTCAGAAAGCTTCTTTCCAGTTTTCATCTGAGGATATTTCCTTTTTCACCATAGCCCTCTATGGGCTTCCAAATATCACTTTGCCAATTCCATAAGAACTGCCTTACCGAAAGGCTTTTTGAGGGGAAAGCTGTAACTCTGTGAGATGATTTCAGAGAACACAAAGAAGTTTCTCAGAAAGCATCTTTATCTTTGTTATCGGAGGATATTTCCTTTTGCCCTATAGTCTTCAAAGGGATCCGAAATATCTGTTCTCAGATTCCACAGAAATAAGGCTAGCAAAGAGATCCATGAAATACAGATGTAACTCTGTGAGTGGAAGTCACACATCACGGAGCAGTTTCTCAGAAAGCTTCTTTCCAGATTTCATCTGAGGATATTTCCTTTTTCACCATAGCCCTCTATGGGCTTCCAAATATCACTTTGCCAATTCCACAAGAACTGTCTTAGCGAAAGGCTTCTTGATGGGATAGCTGTAACTCTGTGAGATGATTTCACAGAACACAAAGAAGTTTCTCAGAAAGCTTCTTTCTCTTTGTTATCGGAGGATATTTCCTTTGGCCCTATAGTCTTCAAAGAGATCCGATATATCTGTTCTCAGATTCCACAGAAATAAGGCTAGCAAAGAGATCCACGAAATTCAGATTTAACTCTGTGAGATGAATTAACAGAACACTAACCAGTTTCTCAGAAAGCTTCTTTCCAGATTTCATCTGAGGATATTTCCTTTTTCACCATAGCCCTCTATGGGCATCCAAATATCACTTTGCCAATTCCACAAGAGCTGTCTTAGCGAAAGTCTTCTTGAGGGGAAAGCTGTAATTCTGTGAGATGATTTCATAGAACACAAAGAAGTTTCTCAGAAAGCTTCTTTCTCTTTGTTATCGGAGGATATTTCCTTTGGCCCTATAGTCTTCAAAGGGATCCGAAATATCTGTTCTCAGATTCCACAGAAATAAGGCTAGCAAAGAGATCCACTAAATACAGATGTAACTCTGTGAGTGCAAGTCACACATCACAGAGCAGTTTCTCAGAAAGCTTCTTTCCAGATTTCATCTGAGGATATTTCTTTTTTCACCATAGCCCTCTATGGGCTTCCAAATATCACTTTGTCAACTCCACAAGAACTGCCTTACCGAAAGACTCCTTTAGGGGAAAGGTGTAACTCTGTGAGATGATTTCACAGAACACAAAGAAGTTTCTCAGAAAGCTTCATTCTCTTTGTTATCGGAGGATATTTCCTTTGGCCCTATAGTCTTCAAAGGGATCCGAAATATCTGTTCTCAGATTCCACAGAAATAAAGGTAGCAAAGACATCCAGGAAATACAGATGTAACTCTCTGAGTTCAAGTCACACATCACAGAGTAGTTTCTCAGAAAGCTTTTTTCCAGATATCATCTGAGGATATTTCCTTTTTCGCCATAGCCCTCTATGGGCTTCCAAATATCACTTTGGAATTCCACAAGAACTTTCTTAACGAAAGGCTTCTTGAGGGGAAAGCTGTAACTCTGTGAGATGATTTCACAGAACACAAAGAAGTTTCTCAGAAAGCTTCTTTCTCTTTGTTTTTGGTGGATATTTCCTTTGGCCCTATAGTCTTCAAAGGGAACCGAAATATCTGTTCTCAGATTCCACAGAAATAAGGCTAGCAAAGAGATCCACGAAATACAGATGTATCTCTGTGAGTGCAAGTCACACATCACAGAGCAGTTTCTCAGAAAGCTTCTTTCCAGATTTCATCTGAGGATATTTCCTTTTTCACCCTAGCCCTCTATGGGCTTCCAAATATCACTGCGAATTCCACAAGAACTGTCTTTGCGAAAGGCTTCTTGAGGGGAAAGATGTAACTCTGTGAGATGATTTCACGGAACACAAAGAAGTTTCTCAGAAAGCTTCATTCTCTTTGTTATCGGAGGATATTTCCTTTGGCCCTATAGTCTTCAAAGGGATCCGATATATCTGTTCTCAGATTCCACAGAAATAAGGCTAGCAAAGAGATCCACGAAATTCAGATGTAACTCTGTGAGATGAATTAACAGAACACTAAGCACTTTCTCAGAAAGCTTCTTTCCAGATCTCATCTGAGGATATTTCCTGTTTCACCATATCCCTCTGTGGGCTTCCAAAGATCACTTTGCCAATTCCACAAGAACTGTCTTAACGAAAGGCTTCTTGAAGGTAAAGCTGTAACTCTTTGAGATGATTTCACAGCACACAAAGAAGTTTCTCAGAAAGCTTCTTTCTCTTTGTTATCGGAGGATATTTCCTTTGGCCCTGTAGTCTTCAAAGGGATCCGAAATATCTGTTCTCAGATTCCACAGAAATAAGGCTAGCAAAGAGATCCACGAAATACAGAAATAACTCTGTGAGTGGAAGTCACACATCATAGAGCAGTTTCTCAGAAAGCTTCGTTCCAGATTTCATCTGAGGATATTACCTTTTTCACCATAGCCCTCTATGGGCTTCCAAATATCACTTTGCCAATTCCACAAGAACTGTCTTAGCGAAAGGCTTCTTGAGGGGAAAGCTGTAACCCTGTGAGATGATTTCACAGAACACAAAGAAGTTTCTCAAAAAGCTTCTTTCTCTCTGTTATTGGAGGATATTTCCTTTGGCCCTATACTCTTCAAAGGGATCCGAAATATCTGTTCTCAGATTCCAAAGAAATAAGGCTAGCAAAGAGATCCTCGAAATACAGATGTTACTCTGTGAGTGGAAGTCACACATCCCAGAGCAGTTTCTCAGAAATCTTCTTTCCTGATTTCATCTGAGGATATTTACTTTTTCACCATAGCCCTCTATGGGCTTCCAAATATCACTTTGCCAATTCCACAAGAACGGTCTTATCGAAAGGCTTCTAGAGGGGAAAGGTGTAACTCTGTGAGATGATTTCACAGAACACAAAGAAGTTTCTCAGAAAGCTTCATTCTGTTTGTTATCGGTGGATATCTCCTTTGGCCCTATAGTCTTCAAAGGGATCCGATATATCTGTTCTCAGATTCCACAGAAATAAGGCTAGCAAAGAGATCCACGAAATTCAGATGTAACTCTGTGAGATGAATTAACAGAACACTAAGCAGTTTCTCAGAAAGCTTCTTTCCAGATTTCATCTGAGGATATTTCCTTTTTCACCGTAGCCCTCTATGGGCTTCCAAATATCACTTTGCCAAATCCACAAGAACTGCCTTACCGAACGGCTTCTTGAGGGGAAAGCTGTAACTCTGTGAGATGATATCACAGAACACAAAGAAGTTTCTCAGAAAGCTTCTTTCTCTTTGTTATCGGAGGATATTTCCTTTGGCCCTATAGTCTTCAAAGCGATCCGATATATCTGTTCTCAGATTCCACAGAAATAAGGCTAGCAAAGAGAACCACGAAATTCAGATGTAACTCAGTGAGATGAATTAACAGAACACTAAGCAGTTTCTCAGGAAGCTTCTTTCCAGATTTCATCTGAGGATATTTCCTTTATCACCATAGCCCTCTATGGCCTTCCAAATATCCCTTTGCCAATTCCACAAGAACTGTCTTAGCGAAAGGCTTCTTGAGGGAAAGCTCTAACTCTGTGAGATGATTTCACAGAACACAATGAAGTTTCTCAGAAAGCTTCTTTCTCTTTGTTATCGGAGGTTATTTCCTTTGGCCCTATAGTCTTCAAAGGGATCCGAAATATCTCTTCTCAGGTTCCACAGAAATAAGGCTAGCAAAGAGATCCACGAAATACAGATGTAACTCTGTGAGTGCAAGTCACACATCACAGAGCAGTTTCTCAGAAAGCTTCTTTCCAGTTTTCATCTGAGGATATTTCCTTTTTCACCATAGCCCTCTATGGGCTTCCAAATATCACTTTGCCAATTCCATAAGAACTGCCTTACCGAAAGGCTTTTTGAGGGGAAAGCTGTAACTCTGTGAGATGATTTCAGAGAACACAAAGAAGTTTCTCAGAAAGCATCTTTATCTTTGTTATCGGAGGATATTTCCTTTTGCCCTATAGTCTTCAAAGGGATCCGAAATATCTGTTCTCAGATTCCACAGAAATAAGGCTAGCAAAGAGATCCATGAAATACAGATGTAACTCTGTGAGTGGAAGTCACACATCACGGAGCAGTTTCTCAGAAAGCTTCTTTCCAGATTTCATCTGAGGATATTTCCTTTTTCACCATAGCCCTCTATGGGCTTCCAAATATCACTTTGCCAATTCCACAAGAACTGTCTTAGCGAAAGGCTTCTTGATGGGATAGCTGTAACTCTGTGAGATGATTTCACAGAACACAAAGAAGTTTCTCAGAAAGCTTCTTTCTCTTTGTTATCGGAGGATATTTCCTTTGGCCCTATAGTCTTCAAAGAGATCCGATATATCTGTTCTCAGATTCCACAGAAATAAGGCTAGCAAAGAGATCCACGAAATTCAGATTTAACTCTGTGAGATGAATTAACAGAACACTAACCAGTTTCTCAGAAAGCTTCTTTCCAGATTTCATCTGAGGATATTTCCTTTTTCACCATAGCCCTCTATGGGCATCCAAATATCACTTTGCCAATTCCACAAGAGCTGTCTTAGCGAAAGGCTTCTTGAGGGGAAAGCTGTAATTCTGTGAGATGATTTCATAGAACACAAAGAAGTTTCTCAGAAAGCTTCTTTCTCTTTGTTATCGGAGGATATTTCCTTTGGCCCTATAGTCTTCAAAGGGATCCGAAATATCTGTTCTCAGATTCCACAGAAATAAGGCTAGCAAAGAGATCCACGAAATACAGATGTAACTCTGTGAGTGCAAGTCACACATCACAGAGCAGTTTCTCAGAAAGCTTCTTTCCAGATTTCATCTGAGGATATTTCTTTTTTCACCATAGCCCTCTATGGGCTTCCAAATATCACTTTGTCAACTCCACAAGAACTGCCTTACCGAAAGACTCCTTTAGGGGAAAGGTGTAACACTGTGAGATGATTTCACAGAACACAAAGAAGTTTCTCAGAAAGCTTCATTCTCTTTGTTATCGGAGGATATTTCCTTTGGCCCTATAGTCTTCATAGGGATCCGAAATATCTGTTCTCAGATTCCACAGAAATAAGGCTAGCAAAGAGATCCACGAAATACAGATGTAAATCAGTGAGTGGAAGTCACCCATCACAGAGCAGTTTCTCAGAAAGCTTCTTTCCAGATTTCATCTGAGGATATTTCCCTTTTCACCGTAGTACTCTATGGGCTTCCAAATATCACTTTGCCAATTCCACAAGAACTGCCTTACCGAAAGGCTTCTTGAGGGGAAAGCTGTAACTCTGTGAGATGATTTCACAGAACACAAAGAAGTTTCTCAGAAAGCTTCTTTCTCTTTGTTATCAGAGGATATTTACTTTGGCCCTATAGTCTTCAAAGGGATCCGAAATATCTGTTCTCAGATTCCACAGAAATAAGGTAAGCAAAGAGATCCAAGAAATACATATGTAACTCTGTGAGTGCAAGTCAAACATCACAGAGCTGTTTCTCAGTAAGCTTCTTTCCAGATTTCATCTGAGGATATTTCCTTTTTCAGCATGTCCCTCTATGGGGTTCCAAATATCACTTTGCCAATTCCACAAGAGCTGTCTTAGCGAAAGGCTTCTTGAGGGGAAAGCTGTAACTCTGTGAGATGATTTCACAGAACACAAAGAAGTTTCTCAGAAAGCTTCTTTCTCTTTGTTATCGGAGGGTATTTCCTTTGGCCCTATAGTCTTCAAAGGGATCCAAAATATCTGTTCTCATATTCCACAGAAATAAGGCTAGCAAAGAGATCCACGAAATACAGATGTAACTCTGTGAGTGGAAGTCACACATCACAGAGCAGTTTCTCAGAAAGCTTCTTTCCAGATTTCATCTGAGGATATTTCCTTTTTCACCGTAGCCCTCTATGGGCTTCCAAATATCACTTTGCCAATTCCACAAGAACTTTCTTAGCGAAAGGCTTCCTGAGGGGAAATCTGTAACACTGTGAGATGATTTCACAGAACACAAAGAAGTTTCTCAGAAAGCTTCTTTCTCTTTGTTATCGGAGGATATTTCCTTTGGCCCTATAGTCTTCAAAGGGATCCGAAATATCTGTTCTCAGATTCCACAGAAATAAGGCTAGCAAAGAGATCCACGAAATTCAGATGTAATTCTGTGAGATGAATTAACAGAACACTAAGCAGTTTCTCAGAAAGCTTCTTTCCATATTTCATCTGAGGATATTTCCTTTTTCACCGTAGCCCTCTATGGGCTTCCAAATATCACTTTACCAATTCCCCAAGATCTGTCTTAGCGAAAGGCTTCTTGAGGGGAAAGCTGTAACTCTGTGAGATGATTTCACAGAACACAAAGTAGTTTCTCAGAAATCTTCTTTCTCTTTTTTATTGGAGGATATTTCCTTTGGCCCTATAGTCTTCAAAGGGATCCCAAATATCTGTTCTCAGATTCCACAGAAATAAGGCTAGCAAAGAGATCCACGAAATTCAGATGTAACTCTGTGAGATAAATTAACAGAACACTAAGTAGGTTCTCAGAAAGCTTCTTTCCAGATTTCATCTGAGGATATTTCCTTTTTCACAATAGCCCTCTATGGGCTTCCAAATATCACTTTGCCAATTCCACAAGAATTGTCTTAGCGACAGGCTTCTTGAGGGGAAAGCTCTAACTCTGTGAGATGATTTCACAGAACACAAAGAAGTTTCTCAGAAAGCTTCCTTCTCTTTGTTATCGGAGGATATTTTTTGGCCCTATAGTCTTCAAAGGGATCCGAAATATCTGTTCTCAGATTCCACAGAAATAAGGCTAGCAAAGAGATTCACGAAATACAGATGTAACTCTGTGAATGGAAGTCACACATCACAGAGCAGTTTCTCAGAAAGCTTCTTTCCAGATTTCATCTGAGGATATTTCCTTTTTCACCATAGCCCTCTATGGGCTTCCAAATATCACTTTGCCAAATCCATAAGAACTGCCTTACCGAACGGCTTCTTGAGGGGAAAGCTGTAACTCTGTGAGATGATATCACAGAACACAAAGAAGTTTCTCAGAAAGCTTCTTTCTCTTTGTTATCGGAGGATATTTCCTTTGGCCCTATAGTCTTCAAAGGCATCCGAAATATCTGTTCTCAGATTCCACAGAAATAAGGCTAGCAAAGAGATCCACGAAATACAGATTTAACTCTGTGAGATGAATTAACAGAACACTAAGCAGTTTCTCAGAAAGCTTCTTTCCAGATTTCATCTGAGGATATTTCCTTTTTCACCATAGCCCTCTATGGGCTTCCAAATATCACTTTGCCAATTCCACAAGAACTGTCTTAGCGAAAGGCTTCTTGACGGGATAGCTGTAACTCTGTGAGATGATTTCACAGAACACAAAGAAGTTTCTCAGAAAGCTTCTTTCTCTTTGTTATCGGAGGATATTTCCTTTGGCCCTATAGTCTTCAAAGCGATCCGATATATCTGTTCTCAGATTCCACAGAAATAAGGCTAGCAAAGAGATCCACGAATTTCAGATGTAACTCTGTGAGATGAATTAACAGAACACTAAGCAGTTTCTCAGAAAGCTTCTTTCCAGATTTCATCTGAGGATATTTCCTTTATCACCATAGCCCTCTATGGCCTTCCAAATATCACTTTGCCAATTCCACAAGAACTGTCTTAGCGAAAGGCTTCTTGAGGGAAAGCTCTAACTCTGTGAGATGATTTCACAGAACACAAAGAAGATTATTAGAAAGCTTCTTTCTCTTTGTTATCGGAGGATATTTCCTTTGGCCCTATATTCTTCAAAGGGATCCGAAATATCTGTTCTCAGATTCCACAGAAATAAGGCTAACAAAGAGATCCATGAAATACAGATGTAACTCTGTGAGTGGAAGTGACACATCACAGAGCAGTTTCTCAGAAAGCTTCTTTCCAGATTTCATCTGAGGATATTTCCTTTTTCACCGTAGCCCTTTATGGGCTTCCAAATATCACTTTTCCAATTCCACAAGAACTGTCTTAGCGAAAGGCTTCTTGAGGTGAAAGCTGTAACTCTGTTAGATGATTTCACAGAACACAAAGAAGTTTCTCAGAAAGCTTCTTTCTCTTTGATATCGGAGGATATTTCCTTTGGCCCTATAGTCTTCAAAGTGATCCGAAATATCTGTTCTCAGATTCCACAGAAATAAGGCTAGCAAAGAGATCCACGAAATTCAGATGTAACTCTGTGAGATGAATTAACAGAACACTAAGCAGTTTCTCAGAAAGCTTCTTTCCAGATTTCATCTGAGGATATTTCCTTTTTCACCATGGCCCTCTATGGGCTTCCAAATATCACTTTTCCAATTCCACAAGAATTGTCTTAGCGAAAGGCTTCTTGAGGGGAAAGCTCTAACTCTGTGAGATGATTTCACAGAACACAATGAAGTTTCTCAGAAAGCTTCTTTCTCTTTGTTATCGGAGGTTATTTCCTTTGGCCCTATAGTCTTCAAAGGGATCCGAAATATCTCTTCTCAGGTTCCACAGAAATAAGGCTAGCAAAGATATCCACGAAATACAGATGTAACTCTGTGAGTGCAAGTCACACATCACAGAGCAGTTTCTCAGAAAGCTTCTTTCCAGATTTCATCTGAGGATATTTCCTTTTTCACCATAGCCCTCTATGGGCTTCCAAATATCACTTTGCCAATTCCACAAGAACTGTCTTAGCGAAAGGCTTCTTGATGGGATAGCTGTAACTCTGTGAGATGATTTCACAGAACACAAAGAAGTTTCTCAGAAAGCTTCTTTCTCTTTGTTATCGGAGGATATTTCCTTTGGCCCTATAGTCTTCAAAGAGATCCGATATATCTGTTCTCAGATTCCACAGAAATAAGGCTAGCAAAGAGATCCACGAAATTCAGATTTAACTCTGTGAGATGAATTAACAGAACACTAACCAGTGTCTCAGAAAGCTTCTTTCCAGATTTCATCTGAGGATATTTCCTTTTTCACCATAGCCCTCTATGGGCATCCAAATATCACCTTGCCAATTCCACAAGAGCTGTCTTAGCGAAAGGCTTCTTGAGGGGAAAGCTGTAATTCTGTGAGATGATTTCACAGAACACAAAGAAATTTCTCAGAAAGCTTCTTTCTCTTTGTTATCGGAGGATATTTCCTTTGGCCCTATAGTCTTCAAAGGGATCCGAAATATCTGTTCTCAGATTCCACAGAAATAAGGCTAGCAAAGAGATCCACGAAATACAGATGTAACTCTGTGAGTGCAAGTCACACATCACAGAGCAGTTTCTCAGAAAGCTTCTTTCCAGATTTCATCTGAGGATATTTCTTTTTTCACCATAGCCATCTACGGGCTTCCAAATATCACTTTGTCAACTCCACAAGAACTGCCTTACCGAAAGACTCCTTTAGGGGAAAGGTGTAACTCTGTGAGATGATTTCACAGAACACAAAGAAGTTTCTCAGAAAGCTTCATTCTCTTTGTTATCGGAGGATATTTCCTTTGGCCCTATAGTCTTCAAAGCGATCCGATATATCTGTTCTCAGATTCCACAGAAATAAGGCTAGCAAAGAGATCCACGAAATTCAGATGTAACTCTGTGAGATGAATTAACAGAACACTAAGCAGTTTCTCAGAAAGCTTCTTTCCAGATTTCATCTGAGGATATTTCCTGTTTCACCATAGCCCTGTATGGGCTTCCAAATATCACTTTGCCAATTCCACAAGAATTGTCTTAGCGAAAGTCTTCTTCAGGAGAAAGCCGTAACTCTGTGAGATGATTTCACAGAACACAAAGAAGTTTCTCAGAAATCTTCTTTCTCTTTGTTATCTGTGTATATTTTTTGGCACTATAGTCTTCAAAGGGATCCGAAATATCTGTTCTCAGATTCCACAGAAATAAGGCTAGCAAAGAGATCCACGAAATACAGATGTAACTCTGTGAGTGGAAGTCACACATCACACAGGAGTTTCTCAGAAAGCTTCTTTCCAGATTTCATCTGAGGATATTTCTTTTTTCACCATAGCCCTCTATGGGCTTCCAAATATCAGTTTGCCAATTCCACAAGACCTGCCTTACAGAAAGGCTCTTTAGGGGAAAGGTGTAACTCTGTGAGATGATTTCACAGAACACAAAGAGGCTTCTCAGAAAGCTTCTTTCTCTTTGTTATCGCAGGATATTTCCTTTGGCCCTATAGTCTTCAAAGGGATCCGAAATATCTGTTCTCAGATTCCACAGAAATAAGGCTAGCAAAGAGATCCACGAAATACAGATGTAACTCTGTGAGTGCCAGTCAGACATCACAGAGCAGTTTCTCAGAAACCTTCTTTCCAGATTTCATCTGGGGATATTTCCTTTTTCACCATAGCCCTCTATGGGCTTCCAAATATCACTTTGCCAATTCCACAAGAACTGCCTTACCGAAAGGCTTTTTGAGGGGAAAGCTGTAACTCTGTGAGATGATTTCACAGAACACAAAGAAGTTTCTCAGAAAGCTTCTTTCTCTTTGTTATCGGAGCATATTTCCTTTGGCCCTATAGTTTTCAAAGGGATCCGAAATATCTGTTCTCAGATTCCACAGAAATAAGGCTAGCAAAGAGATCCATGAAATACAGATGTAACTCTGTGAGTGGAAGTCACACATCACGGAGCAGTTTCTCAGAAATCTTCTTTCCTGATTTCATCTGAGGATATTTATTTTTTCACCATAGCCCTCTATGGGCTTCCAAATATCACTTTGCCAATTCCACAAGAATTGACTTTGCGAAAGGCGTCTTTAGAGGAAAGCTGTAACTCTGTGAGATGATTTCACAGAACACAAAGAAGTTTCTCAGAAAGCTTCTTTCTCTTTGTTATCGGAGGATATTTCCTTTGGCCCTATAGTCTTCAAAGCGATCCGATATATCTGTTCTCAGATTCCACAGAAATAAGGCTAGCAAAGAGATCCACGAAATTCAGATGTAACTCTGTGAGATGAATTAACAGAACACTAAGCAGTTTCTCAGAAAGCTTCTTTCCAGATTTCATCTGAGGATATTTCCTTTATCACCATAGCCCTCTATGGCCTTCCAAATATCACTTTGCCAATTCCACAAGAACTGTCTTAGCGAAAGGCTTCTTGAGGGAAAGCTCTAACTCTGTGAGATGATTTCACAGAACACAAAGAAGTTTATTAGAAAGCTTCTTTCTCTTTGTTATCGGAGGATATTTCCTTTGGCCCTATATTCTTCAAAGGGATCCGAAATATATGTTCTCAGATTCCACAGAAATAAGGCTAACAAAGAGATCCATGAAATACAGATGTAACTCTGTGAGTGGAAGTGACACATCACAGAGCAGTTTCTCAGAAAGCTTCTTTCCAGATTTCATCTGAGGATATTTCCTTTTTCACCATAGCCCTTTATGGGCTTCCAAATATCACTTTTCCAATTACACAAGAACTGTCTTAGCGAAAGGCTTCTTGAGGTGAAAGCTGTAACTCTGTTAGATGATTTCACAGAACACAAAGAAGTTTCTCAGAAAGCTTCTTTCTCTTTGATATCGGAGGATATTTCCTTTGGCCCTATAGTCTTCAAAGGGATCCGAAATATCTGTTCTCAGATTCCACAGAAATAAGGCTAGCAAAGAGATCCACGAAATTCAGATGTAACTCTGTGAGATGAATTAACAGAACACTAAGCAGTTTCTCAGAAAGCTTCTTTCCAGATTTCATCTGAGGATATTTCCTTTTTCACCATAGCCCTCTAAGGGCTTCCAAATATCACTTTTCCAATTCCACAAGAATTGTCTTAGCGAAAGGCTTCTTGAGGGGAAAGCTCTAACTCTGTGAGATGATTTCACAGAACACAATGAAGTTTCTCAGAAAGCTTCTTTCTCTTTGTTATCGGAGGATATTTCCTTTGGCCCTATAGTCTTCAAAGGGATCCGAAATATCTGTTCTCAGATTCCACAGAAATAAGGCTCGCAAACAGATCCACGAAATGCAGATGTAACTCTGTGAGATGAAATAACAGAACACTAAGCAGTTTCTCAGAAAGCTTCTTTCCAGATTTCATCTGAGGATATTTCCTTTTTCACCATAGCCCTCTATGGGCATCCAAATATCACCTTGCCAATTCCACAAGAGCTGTCTTAGCGAAAGGCTTCTTGAGGGGAAAGCTGTAATTCTGTGAGATGATTTCACAGAACACAAAGAAATTTCTCAGAAAGCTTCTTTCTCTTTGTTATCGGAGGATATTTCCTTTGACCCTATAGTCTTCAAAGGGATCCGAAATATCTGTTCTCAGATTCCACAGAAATAAGGCTAGCAAAGAGATCCACGAAATACAGATGTAACTCTGTGATTGCAAGTCACACATCACAGAGCAGTTTCTCAGAAAGCTTCTTTCCAGATTTCATCTGAGGATATTTCTTTTTTCACCATAGCCATCTACGGGCTTCCAAATATCACTTTGTCAACTCCACAAGAACTGCCTTACCGAAAGACTCCTTTAGGGGAAAGGTGTAACTCTGTGAGATGATTTCACAGAACACAAAGAAGTTTCTCAGAAAGCTTCATTCTCTTTGTTATCGGAGGATATTTCCTTTGGCCCTATAGTCTTCAAAGCGATCCGATATATCTGTTCTCAGATTCCACAGAAATAAGGCTAGCAAAGAGATCCACGAAATTCAGATGTAACTCTGTGAGATGAATTAACAGAACACTAAGCAGTTTCTCAGAAAGCTTCTTTCCAGATTTCATCTGAGGATATTTCCTGTTTCACCATAGCCCTGTATGGGCTTCCAAATATCACTTTGCCAATTCCACAAGAATTGTCTTAGCGAAAGGCTTCTTCAGGAGAAAGCCGTAACTCTGTGAGATGATTTCACAGAACACAAAGAAGTTTCTCAGAAATCTTCTTTCTCTTTGTTATCTGAGTATATTTTTTGGCACTATAGTCTTCAAAGGGATCCGAAATATCTCTTCTCAGATTCCACAGAAATAAGGCTAGCAAAGAGATCCACGAAATACAGATGTAACTCTGTGAGTGGAAGTCACACATCACACAGGAGTTTCTCAGAAAGCTTCTTTCCAGATTTCATCTGAGGATATTTCTTTTTTCACCATAGCCCTCTATGGGCTTCCAAATATCAGTTTGCCAATTCCACAAGACCTGCCTTACCGAAAGGCTCTTTAGGGGAAAGGTGTAACTCTGTGAGATGATTTCACAGAACACAAAGAGGCTTCTCAGAAAGCTTCTTTCTCTTTGTTATCGCAGGATATTTCCTTTGGCCCTATAGTCTTCAAAGGGATCCGAAATATCTGTTCTCAGATTCCACAGAAATAAGGCTAGCAAAGAGATCCATGAAATACAGATGTAACTCTGTGAGTGGAAGTCACACATCACGGAGCAGTTTCTCAGAAAGCTTCTTTCCAGATTTCATCTGAGGATATTTCCTTTTTCACCATAGCCCTCTATGGGCTTCCAAATATCACTTTGCCAATTGCACAAGAACTGTCTTAGCGAAAGGCTTCTTGATGGGATAGCTGTAACTCTGTGAGATGATTTCACAGAACACAAAGAAGTTTCTCAGAAAGCTTCTTTCTCTTTGTTATCGGAGGATATTTCCTTTGGCCCTATAGTCTTCAAAGAGATCCGATATATCTGTTCTCAGATTCCACAGAAATAAGGCTAGCAAAGAGATCCACGAAATTCAGATTTAACTCTGTGAGATGAATTAACAGAACACTAACCAGTGTCTCAGAAAGCTTCTTTCCAGATTTCATCTGAGGATAATTCCTTTTTCACCATAGCCCTCTATGGGCATCCAAATATCACCTTGCCAATTCCACAAGAGCTGTCTTAGCGAAAGGCTTCTTGAGGGGAAAGCTGTAATTCTGTGAGATGATTTCACAGAACACAAAGAAATTTCTCAGAAAGCTTCTTTCTCTTTGTTATCGGAGGATATTTCCTTTGACCCTATAGTCTTCAAAGGGATCCGAAATATCTGTTCTCAGATTCCACAGAAATAAGGCTAGCAAAGAGATCCACGAAATACAGATGTAACTCTGTGATTGCAAGTCACACATCACAGAGCAGTTTCTCAGAAAGCTTCTTTCCAGATTTCATCTGAGGATATTTCTTTTTTCACCATAGCCATCTACGGGCTTCCAAATATCACTTTGTCAACTCCACAAGAACTGCCTTACCGAAAGACTCCTTTAGGGGAAAGGTGTAACTCTGTGAGATGATTTCACAGAACACAAAGAAGTTTCTCAGAAAGCTTCATTCTCTTTGTTATCGGAGGATATTTCCTTTGGCCCTATAGTCTTCAAAGCGATCCGATATATCTGTTCTCAGATTCCACAGAAATAAGGCTAGCAAAGAGATCCACGAAATTCAGATGTAACTCTGTGAGATGAATTAACAGAACACTAAGCAGTTTCTCAGAAAGCTTCTTTCCAGATTTCATCTGAGGATATTTCCTGTTTCACCATAGCCCTGTATGGGCTTCCAAATATCACTTTGCCAATTCCACAAGAATTGTCTTAGCGAAAGGATTCTTCAGGAGAAAGCCGTAACTCTGTGAGATGATTTCACAGAACACAAAGAAGTTTCTCAGAAATCTTCTTTCTCTTTGTTATCTGAGTATATTTTTTGGCACTATAGTTTTCAAAGGGATCCGAAATATCTCTTCTCAGATTCCACAGAAATAAGGCTAGCAAAGAGATCCACGAAATACAGATGTAACTCTGTGAGTGGAAGTCACACATCACACAGGAGTTTCTCAGAAAGCTTCTTTCCAGATTTCATCTGAGGATATTTCTTTTTTCACCATAGCCCTCTATGGGCTTCCAAATATCAGTTTGCCAATTCCACAAGACCTGCCTTACCGAAAGGCTCTTTAGGGGAAAGGTGTAACTCTGTGAGATGATTTCACAGAACACAAAGAGGCTTCTCAGAAAGCTTCTTTCTCTTTGTTATCGCAGGATATTTCCTTTGGCCCTATAGTCTTCAAAGGGATCCGAAATATCTGTTCTCAGATTCCACAGAAATAAGGCTAGCAAAGAGATCCACGAAATACAGATGTAACTCTGTGAGTGCCAGTCAGACATCACAGAGCAGTTTCTCAGAAACCTTCTTTCCAGATTTCATCTGGGGATATTTCCTTTTTCACCATAGCCCTCTATGGGCTTCCAAATATCACTTTTCCAATTCCACAAGAACTGCCTTACCGAAAGGCTTTTTGAGGGGAAAGCTGTAACTCTGTGAGATGATTTCACAGAACACAAAGAAGTTTCTCAGAAAGCTTCTTTCTCTTTGTTATCGGAGCATATTTCCTTTGGCCCTATAGTTTTCAAAGGGATCCGAAATATCTGTTCTCAGATTCCACAGAAATAAGGCTAGCAAAGAGATCCATGAAATACAGATGTAACTCTGTGAGTGGAAGTCACACATCACGGAGCAGTTTCTCAGAAATCTTCTTTCCTGATTTCATCTGAGGATATTTACTTTTTCACCATAGCCCTCTATGGGCTTCCAAATATCACTTTGCCAATTCCACAAGAACTGACTTTGCGAAAGGCTTCTTTAGAGGAAAGCTGTAACTCTGTGAGATGATTTCACAGAACACTAAGCAGTTTTTCAGAAAGCTTCTTTCCAGATTTCATCTGAGGATATTTCCTTTATCACCATAGCCCTCTAAGGCCTTCCAAATATCACTTTGCCAATTCCACAAGAACTGTCTTAGCGAAAGGCTTCTTGAGGGAAAGCTCTAACTCTGTGAGATGATTTCACAGAACACAAAGAAGTTTATTAGAAAGCTTCTTTCTCTTTGTTATCGGAGGATATTTCCTTTGGCCCTATATTCTTCAAAGGGATCTGAAATATATGTTCACAGATTCCACAGAAATAAGGCTAACAAAGAGATCCATGAAATACAGATGTAACTCTGTGAGTGGAAGTGACACATCACAGAGCAGTTTCTCAGAAAGCTTCTTTCCAGATTTCATCTGAGGATATTTCCTTTTTCACCATAGCCCTTTATGGGCTTCCAAATATCACTTTTCCAATTACACAAGAACTGTCTTAGCGAAAGGCTTCTTGAGGTGAAAGCTGTAACTCTGTTAGATGATTTCACAGAACACAAAGAAGTTTCTCAGAAAGCTTCTTTCTCTTTGATATCGGAGGATATTTCCTTTGGCCCTATAGTCTTCAAAGGGATCCGAAATATCTGTTCTCAGATTCCACAGAAATAAGGCTAGCAAAGAGATCCACGAAATTCAGATGTAACTCTGTGAGATGAATTAACAGAACACTAAGCAGTTTCTCAGAAAGCTTCTTTCCAGATTTCATCTGAGGATATTTCCTTTTTCACCATAGCCCTCTAAGGGCTTCCAAATATCACTTTTCCAATTCCACAAGAATTGTCTTAGCGAAAGGCTTCTTGAGGGGAAAGCTCTAACTCTGTGAGATGATTTCACAGAACACAATGTAGTTTCTCAGAAAGCTTCTTTCTCTTTGTTATCGGAGGTTATTTCCTTTGGCCCTATAGTCTTCAAAGGCATCCGAAATATCTCTTCTCAGGTTCCACAGAAATAAGGCCAGCAAAGAGATCCACGAAATACAGATGTAACTCTGTGAGTGCAAGTCACACATCACAGAGCAGTTTCTCAGAAAGCTTCTTTCCAGTTTTCATCTGAGGATATTTCCTTTTTCACCATAGCCCTCTATGGGCTTCCAAATATCACTTTGCCAATTCCACAAGAACTGCCTTACCGAAAGGCTTTTTGAGGGGAAAGCTGTAACTCTGTGAGATGATTTCAGAGAACACAAAGAAGTTTCTCAGAAAGCATCTTTCTCTTTGTTATCGGAGGATATTTCCTTTTGCCCTATAGTCTTCAAAGGGATCCGAAATATCTGTTCTCAGATTCCACAGAAATAAGGCTAGCAAAGAGATCCATGAAATACAGATGTAACTCTGTGAGTGGAAGTCACACATCACGGAACAGTTTCTCAGAAAACTTCTTTCCAGATTTCATCTGAGGATATTTCTTTTTCACCATAGCCCTCTATGGGCTTCCAAATATCACTTTGCCAATTCCATAAGAACTGTCTTAGCGAAAGGCTTCTTGATGGGATAGCTGTAACTCTGTGAGATGATTTCACAGAACACAAAGAAGTTTCTCAGAAAGCTTCTTTCTCTTTGTTATCGGAGGATATTTCCTTTGGCCCTATAGTCTTCAAAGGGATCCGATATATCTGTTCTCAGATTCCACAGAAATAAGGCTAGCAAAGAGATCCACGAAATTCAGATTTAACTCTGTGAGATGAATTAACAGAACACTAACCAGTTTCTCAGAAAGCTTCTTTCCAGATTTCATCTGAGGATATTTCCTTTTTCACCATAGCCCTCTATGGGCATCCAAATATCACTTTGCCAATTCCACAAGAGCTGTCTTAGCGAAAGGCTTCTTGAGGGGAAAGCTGTAATTCTGTGAGATGATTTCACAGAACACAAAGAAGTTTCTCAGAAAGCTTCTTTCTCTTTGTTATCGGAGGATATTTCCTTTGGCCCTATAGTCTTCAAAGGGATCCGAAATATCTGTTCTCAGATTCCACAGAAATAAGGCTAGCAAAGAGATCCAAGAAATACAGATGTAACTCTGTGAGTGCAAGTCACACATCACAGAGCAGTTTCTCAGAAAGCTTCTTTCCAGATTTCATCTGAGGATATTTCTTTTTTCACCATAGCCCTCTATGGGCTTCGAAATATCACTTTGTCAACTCCACAAGAACTGACTTACCGAAAGAATCCTTTAGGGGAAAGGTGTAACTCTGTGAGATGATTTCACAGAACACAAAGAAGTTTCTCAGAAAGCTTCATTCTCTTTGTTATCGGAGGATATTTCCTTTGGCCCTATAGTCTTCAAAGGGATCCGATATATCTGTTCTCAGATTCCACAGAAATAAGGCTAGCAAAGAGATCCACGAAATTCAGATGTAACTCTGTGAGATGAATTAACAGAACACTAAGCAGCTTCTCAGAAAGCTTCTTTCCAGATTTCATCTGAGGATATTTCCTGTTTCACCATAGCCCTGTATGGGCTTCCAAATATCACTTTGCCAATTCCACAAGAATTGTCTTAGCGAAAGGCTTCTTGAGGGGAAAGCTGTAACTCTGTGAGATGATTTCACAGAACACAAAGAAGTTTCTCAGAAATCTTCTTTCTCTTTGTTATCTGTGTATATTTTTTGGCACTATAGTCTTCAAAGGGATCCGAAATATCTGTTCTCAGATTCCACAGAAATAAGGCTAGCAAAGAGATCCACGAAATACAGATGTAACTCTGTGAGTGGAAGTCACACATCACACAGGAGTTTCTCAGAAAGCTTCTTTCCAGATTTCATCTGAGGATATTTCTTTTTTCACCATAGCCCTCTATGGGCTTCCAAATATCAGTTTGCCAATTCCACAAGAACTGCCTTACCGAAAGGCTCTTTAGGGGAAAGGTGTAACTCTGTGAGATGATTTCACAGAACACAAAGAGGCTTCTCAGAAAGCTTCTTTCTCTTTGTTATCGCAGGATATTTCCTTTGGCCCTATAGTCTTCAAAGTGATCCGAAATATCTGTTCTCAGATTCCACAGAAATAAGGCTAGCAAAGAGATCCACGAAATACAGATGTAACTCTGTGAGTGCAAGTCAGACATCACAGAGCAGTTTCTCAGAAACCTTCTTTCCAGATTTCATCTGGGGATATTTTCTTTTTCACCATAGCCCTCTATGGGCTTCCAAATATCACTTTTCCAATTCCACAAGAACTGCCTTACCGAAAGGCTTTTTGAGGGGAAAGCTGTAACTCTGTGAGATGATTTCACAGAACACAAAGAAGTTTCTCCGAAAGCTTCTTTCTCTTTGTTATCGGAGGATATTTCCTTTGGCCCTATAGTTTTCAAAGGGATCCGAAATATCTGTTCTCAGATTCCATAGAAATAAGGCTAGCAAAGAGATCCATGAAATACAGATGTAACTCTGTGAGTGGAAGTCACACATCACGGAGCAGTTTCTCAGAAATCTTCTTTCCTGATTTCATCTGAGGATATTTACTTTTTCACCATAGCCCTCTATGGGCTTCCAAATATCACTTTGCCAATTCCACAAGAACTGTCTTAGCGAAAGGCTTCTTGAGGGGGAACCTATAACTCTGTGAGATTATTTCACAGAACACAAAGAAGTTTCTCAGAAAGCTTCTTTCTTTTGGTATCGGAGGATATTTCCTTTGGACCTATAGACTTCAAAGGGATCCGAAATATCTATTCTCAGATTCCACAGAAATAAGGCTAGCAAGGAGATCCACGAAATACAGATGTAACTCTGTGAGATGAATTAACAGAACACTAAGAAGTTTCTCAGAAAGCTTCTTTCCAGATTTCATCTGAGGATATTTCCTTTTTCACCATAGCCCTCTAATGGCTTCCAAATATCACTTTGCCAATTCCACAAGAACTGTCTTTGCGAAAGGCTTCTTTAGAGGAAAGCTGTAACTCTGTGAGATGATTTCACAGAACACAAAGAAGTTTCTCAGAAAGCTTCTTTCTCTCTGTTATCGGAGGATATTTCCTTTGGCCCTACAGTCTTCAAAGGGATCCGAAATATCTGTTCTCAGATTCCAAAGAAATAAGGTTAGCAAAGAGATCCACGAAATACAGATGCAACTCTGTGAGTGCAAGTCACACATCACAGAGCAGTTTCTCAGAAAGCTTCTTTCCAGATTTCATCTGAGGATATTTCCTTTTTCACCATAGCCCTCTATGGGCTTCCAAATATCACTTTGCCAATTCCACAAGAACGGTCTTAGCGAAAGGCTTCTTGAGGGGAAAGCCGTAACTCTGTGAGACGATTTCACAGAACACAAAGAAGTTTCTCAGAAATCTTCTTTCTCTTTGTTATCTGAGTATATTTTTTGGCACTATAGTCTTCAAAGGGATCCAAAATATCTGTTCTCAGATTCCACAGAAATAAGGCTAGCAAAGAGATTCACGAAATACAGATGTAACTCTGTGAGTGGAAGTCACACATCACACAGGAGTTTCTCAGAAAGCTTCTTTCCAGATTTCATCTGAGGATATTGCTTTTTTCAACAAAGCCCTCTATGGGCTGCCAAATATCAGTTTGCCAACTCCACAAGAACTGCCTTACCGAAAGGCTCCTTTAGGGGAAAGGTGTAACTCTGTGAGATGATTTCACAGAACACAAAGAAGCTTCTCAGAAAGCTTCTTTCTCTTTCTTATCGGAGGATATTTCCTTTGGCCCTATAGACTTCAAAGGGATCCGAAATATCTATTCTCAGATTCCACAGAAATAAGGCTAGCAAGGAGATCCACGAAATACAGATGTAACTCAGTGAGATGAATTAACAGAACACTAAGCAGTTTCTCAGAAAGCTTCTTTCCAGATTTCATCTGAGGATATTTCCTTTTTCACCATAGCCCTCTAATGGCTTCCAAATATCACTTTGCCAATTCCACAAGACTGTCTTTGCGAAAGGCTTCTTGAGAGGAAAGCTGTAACTCTGTGAGATGATTTCACAGAACACAAAGAAGTTTCTCAGAAAGCTTCTTTCTGTTTGTTATCGGAGGATATTTCCTTTGGCCCTATAGTCTTCAAAGGGATCCGAAATATCTGTTCTCAGATTCCACAGAAATAAAGGTAGCAAAGACATCCAGGAAATACAGATGTAACTCTGTGAGTTCAAGTCACACATCACAGAGTAGTTTCTCAGAAAGCTTTTTTCCAGATATCATCTGAGGATATTTCCTTTTTCGCCATAGCCCTCTATGGGCTTCCAAATATCACTTTGGAATTCCACAAGAACTTTCTTAACGAAAGGCTTCTTGAGGGGAAAGCTGTAACTCTGTGAGATGATTTCACAGAACACAAAGAAGTTTCTCAGAAAGCTTCTTTCTCTTTGTTTTTGGTGGATATTTCCTTTGGCCCTATAGTCTTCAAAGGGAACCGAAATATCTGTTCTCAGATTCCACAGAAATAAGGCTAGCAAAGAGATCCACGAAATACAGATGTATCTCTGTGAGTGCAAGTCACACATCACAGAGCAGTTTCTCAGAAAGATTCTTTCCAGATTTCATCTGAGGATATTTCCTTTTTCACCCTAGCCCTCTATGGGCTTCCAAATATCACTTCGAATTCCACAAGAACTGTCTTTGCGAAAGGCTTCTTGAGGGGAAAGATGTAACTCTGTGAGATGATTTCACGGAACACAAAGAAGTTTCTCAGAAAGCTTCATTCTCTTTGTTATCG